>NC_091435.1:120058692-120358692 GCF_964237555.1 Oryctolagus cuniculus | reverse complement strand
TTCCCCTGTTGGATGAATCCTGTGTTTTGAGGCCTTAAAGTACTGTAGCAGCACATCATGGTTTACATAATATAGTCAAGATGCGAATCATAATTTGCTGCTCTAGAAATTTAAGGAAACACACTCAAAACTGGATTTTTATCATCTGATGCTCATTTTATGTTTAGATGGACTGACTGACTTGTTCCGCTCTAGCAGCACGTAAATATTGGCGTAGTGAAATAAATATTAAACACCAATATTATTGTGCTGCTTTAGCGTGACAGGGATATAACAACTATTTAACACTTCTGTTTGTATTTCCCTTTAAAATAACATTTTAAATGAGTTTTATTCTCTTTTAGTAGTCCTCTTTTTTTTCTCTTCTAATATATAGCAAAAAAAAAAATTACACTACTGTTTGACAAATTTACATGAGCACCTAACAGATGTAGTCATCTTAACACTTAGAATGGATACTGGTTAACTAAAAGTTTGTTCAAATTGTTTTTTGTGTAGAGTAGCCTGTTTTCTTGAACTACTATTGGTCAATTAGAAGGAAACCTTAACATTATATTCTTAAGTATCACAACTCTTACAGAACAAGTCTTTTTAAAAAGTGTAAAATTAAGTACTTGATAATTCTGTTGATTTTTATTAGAAATCCTGTATTGAAGTAATGGTATATTTTACCAGCATTGCTTGATTAGAAAAACCCTTTCTGTTTTCCTGTGTCTTAACTTTGAACCAAAAATATTTTTTAGTATATCACCATAACTTCTCAGACATTTAAAAATTAAGAGTATCTCATTTTCCTATGTCCTTTCCAGCATAACTAAGAGCATGATAATAAAACCAAAATTATTTTTTGATGTAGAAATTACTGTTAATACCTTATAGTGTCATATGCTACTGGTTTTAAAATAAGGTGAAAATTTTGATTAGATACTAAAAGTTTTGTTAGAATGAGTGTTCACAGTAAGAAATTTGTAGAATTTAATCCCTATTTTCATTTTAGTTTTTATTCTTAAAATATGTTTGTAGAAATAAAACTTTCAGGCTTTTATAACAAATAAGACAACTCTTGTCATTCTGGAAAAACTTTGAATTTATGTAAATGTGGAATTAAAGGATGGTTTTGTGTTTTTTTTAATGAAATTGAACTGCTTTATAGATTTTAATATTCTGGGACTTGGTTTGGTTAATTAAATATTAAAAAGTTATGTCCCTATATAATATACTAAATTTTATACCATTTTGTAGGAAATTGTCTTTTGCTTACTTACAACAGCATTTTAACCATTTTACCAAATTTTTTTTATTTCATGCAATCTCTCTATATGTGATTCAATAATAAAGGGAACTAATAATGTAATAATTTCCCAAAGGTAATTAGAATGATCTTTAAGATACCTTGTCATTGTGATAATCTGAACCTTTAGGTGATCTTAATTAAATGGTTAAAAATATTTCATCCTAAATAATATCTAGGTAAACTTTAAGAGTGACACAGATTTAATTTGATTGTATTAAATTTACAGAAAACAACCTTAGGAATTATCTGTTAGGAAGAAGAAACAGATTGGACTAGATAGAATTAATGTTGCCCTATTAAAAGTTTGAGCAAAGTGGCAGTGGTTTCTGTGGATTTGTTAAATAATTTCTCACCAAAATCTTAGACACTTATGTAGAGGTTTAAAGCATTTGAAGGTAAGTAAGAATGTGGTTCTTATTACCTTGTTTCATATTGGATGATATTTATCTTTTAAATTATCTGATTGAGAAGGCTGGAAAATTGTAGAAAATGTCACTGCTACCATCCCAGACATAAATTATTACCTTGAATAAAATTTATAGACTATTTGGACCATGATAGTGATTAACATTATTTTATATATTTGTTTACTAGGTTTTTCAAATAGGCTTTTCTACTATTTGAATCCATTTGAAATTTCATTCGTTCCTAATGAGGCACTATGCTAAGATACTATGAGTAATTTAAAGATGGCTAAACTCTATTTCTTGTCGTTAGGGACATTAGACATAACTTCAAAAGGCGTTAGATTTTGATAGACCATTGTTATTTTCCATGTTCGCACATTTTCCCATTTATATATGCCTTATTTGGGAGCCTTTGTCCTATTATAAATTGATTCAAACAAATAGTTTTACTAGCTCTGTAGCATTTCACAGGTATCTAACTTAAATTATTAGTTTAACTGGTTTTAGTGCAATTGTAAACACTTGAGAACTGTTATTAGCACAGCTTCAGTTTTGGCAGTTTTCAACTCTTCTTTTTGTCTTAATATTACAAAATCTAAGTTAAATTTTAAACTAGGGGTTTTTTTTTTATTCTTTTTTAATTTCATAATTAGGAGATTGGATTAATTTGGGCCTGAATTCTTGCCTATTCATAATACTTCTTCTTCTTTCCAACATATTTATCCTAAGGTTAGCATGACATATAAACTATTTAGATTATAGTCTTTTAGTCTGTAAGATAAGTCTGTACTATGATATCAAAAAAAAATTCAACCTCATAATATCTCAGTTTTCCAAAGGTCTGAGTCAACAGCCTCATTTATGAAGGAAAAGTAGGAAGCTGCCCCAGATAAACCAGAATAGATACCAAAAATGTCCAGTTGTTGAAGCATACTGTTTCTATTTATGTAATTATTTTAGGTAATAACCTTAATGAAAATGGTTTCTTGCCCTCTGGTAGCTCACAGAGAGCAAGATAGAGTTGAAATGTGTTGGCAGAAGATAAAGAATAATTCCAAGTAATAAACGTATTTTCAAGGCAAAATAATTTATAGCCTGGTAACTAACTGAACCATTTCATCTTGATGCATATACCCATCTTTATCTTAGGGATCATTGTGGCATTATTTGAAATAAAGCTTTATTATAGCTGTGTACAACTTGAATTATCTATAACATATGCTTGCTAAAATTTGGATTATATTTGAATAAGGCTAAAGGGCATCTTACCTGTTTGTTCCTTTTAGGTTTTATAGCTGTATAATTATAAATCAGATTATCACAGAATGATATAACAGTCACAGTATCCTTGTTTGCCACCTAACAAAGCTTTCAATAAAGACTTGACCCCTTGGTGTCCTACAGAAGCTTGTTTGCTATTTTTGTTATTGTTAAACATACTTCATATTTGTCACTGTTGCTTAATGTCCTTGATATAGTATTTACATAATTTGAAACATAGGTATCCTATAGTAAGTAAATAACGGGGATAAAAGTGGTTAAAGCCTTGTTTACTATGCTTTAAGTTACAGAAAATAAAGATAGCAGTGCAGGTCCCTATGAAACTGCCAGGTTCAGATACTAACAGCAACTTAAAACATGTTTGGTGTTATTATGCCACCACTGTTTATAATTTGAAACCTTGATATGGAAGGGTGACTTTGAATTCATGTGATGTTTTAAATTAGTTAATTGCTCTAAGTTTATATTTTATAATTTCAGATGAGATAGCTAAGTTTTCAGAAAAATAAGAAGGCACAGACTGTCAACCCAATGATTACACAAAAGATGACACCATATGAAAATAAAAGAAAGCAGATGGTACCAAGTGGTAAGGCAGGCAAAGGAATAAAAGGAAAGTCCAAGGTTGTCACTGGAATATCCAACAGTCCAAATAGTCAAAGGATGAATAAAGACCTAATTGTTTTTATGGTGCGTTGACTTAATAGTGCTAATCTGATAATACAGTAAGGTTGGGGGGAAAAAAGGAATGCAGTATGTTATAACAGTTCAAAGCAATGTTATATAGGTCTTGAGATGAAACTATTTTGATTCTTAGGTATCCTTTTCATTTATTTTAATTTTGAGATTTATTTATTTGAAAGCCACTGAGACAGGGGGAAAGACAGAGGGAGATCCCCCATCTGCTGATTCACTCCCCAAATGCCACCAGGCTAGGCCAAACCCAGGAGCCTGGAACTCCATCCAGGTCTCTTATGTGGGTGCAGGGACCAAACGACTTGGGCCATCTTCTACTGCCTTCCCAGTCAGTGTTGCAGAGAACTGGGTGGGGAAGTGGAGCAGTGGGGACTCAAACTGGCAACCATTGCAGGTGGCAGCTTAACCCACTTCACCATGGTACCAGCCCCATATTTTACTTTTTCCTAACTGAACAACCTTATTATAGGAAATCATACCTGTGTATCAATTTTATTTGGGAAGGAAGAACAGAAAACCAAAAGAGCAATTACTAAGCTTTACCCAAAGCTAGGCTACTTTCCTAATAGCTGTACTCCATCTCTTCAAGAATGTAGGCAGGCAAAGTGTGATGCTTTTGGTAAAAAGCAGTGTGAGCTGTTAAATTGAATCCCATATTTTGGATATCTGCAAAGTATATGCTTAAATAGTACTTTATGACCATGTGACTTTTGGCATAATTTTTATTTCATATTAAAATGGACATGTTCAGATGTTCAACTTTAATTAGTATATATTATTAGAGTAATAGGTGTCAGTATTATTTGAATTATAAATACTAACACAAAAGGTTAAATCCCCTGTGGTTGATTCTGTGCCAAGTTAGCAAATGTCTGGAGATAGTTTGAGTAGTTACTGATGAAAAAAGTAAGTGCTTGCTGGCATCTGGTGAGGAGGGGTCACTGTTCATTGCTCTGTGATGCTTAGCCTAGGTCTGCACATCAAAGAATATCTAGCCCCAAATATCAGGAGTGTCACCGTTGACCAGCCTTACCTAGATAAGAACTTCAAGGAAGACTTATAAGTTCATTCTGTTAGCATAGAAAGCTTTGGGCATTCTTCCAGGTTTATATACTAAAAATTGAACTTGCTGCAAGCATTTAAATAGAACTGATAGTTAAGAAGATAAACTAAATAAATGATCTGTATTTTAATTTACATATTGTTCCACATGAAATAGCCTGAAAATTGTGGATAATAGCAAGCCTTTTGGATAATAATTTCTCTTTAGATTTGGGTAGTCATATACTGCTATTGGGTTATCAAAATAGGAAAAAAGTGATGATATGTATAAAAATATTTAAAATAGTGTCTTTCAAGTAGATACAAAGAATATTTTACTTTAAGTTCATGTCAATACAATGCTTTGTTAATTAACAAATTTACCCCAGATTTTTTAGGTTTGGTCATGCATTTAGGAAATGAGGATTGCAAAGGGTGTAATTGAGAAACAATAATATGCTCTTTTTAATGTCATTTTTCTTCATCTAGTTTTTTTTCCTGGAAATCATAGGCTTTTGGTTCATTTTTCCATTTGCCTGTCCCTTCTGTTGTTCATACAAGAGAGTAAAAACAGGTTAATTCTGTGAAGTAAAGTATACCAGCATTTTGCCCAAACATGTTCAGACAATATTCTCTCCACTGTCAAACTAAATGGCTGCCTGGCACTTAGCTTTGAAGGTTACTGACTGAATTTTTTTTCCTGTTCATCATTGAACTATATAAATATAAATAAATAAGGTTAATCTTTACTATAGTTAAAAGTTATATTGTGGCAAAAGTTCTGATGTTATATTTACAAGTGTCATTAATTTTCTCTAGTAAGATAGATGAACTTATTAAGGCTCTTATTCTTAAGAAATTAGAACATTAAGTAACAAAACTGAAAAGATAAATTTATTTTGATGTGATAAATTTTTTAGCTCTATGCATATTCATATGTATATAATTACATAGAGAAACTACACTAACCACTTTGAGACATGGTTCCTAGTCTGGTTTGATTGTGAAGGTTCTTTGAAAGTTCTCTTAAGAACAGGAGCTCTGATTATGTCATTAACAGTTGATATGTTGCCGCTGTAATCAGAGTGTAGATCATAAAAAAATGTTAAATTTGCTTACTGAAAAAGTTAAGCTTTATTTATATTGAAAGAACATACTAGGTGAGGAATCTTCTCTTGGCTTTGTGTGTGTATAGCCATTCATTATAGTTTCATAAGAATTTAAAGGAGTATAAATACTTGCATGCACATCTAAAATTAAAATTTAGTGTGGAGAGGACATTTTTATTTGTACTTTATTAAATCTCTTGAAACTACTTGATGTACATCATTACTATAGGGTGTGCTAATTGCTCCCAATTTGCACTTAAGATTGATTTAGATAAATATATACAAAGAATATGAAATGTGGCTTCTTTTAAAGGGTGAAGTTGAACAGATTGCTATGATGAAACCAAAAGGCCAGACTGAACACGACGAGGGTATGCTTGAGTATTTAGAAGATATAATCGGTTGTGGACGACTAAATGAACCTATCAAAATTTTGTGTCGGCGAGTGGAAATATTGAATGAACATAGAGGAGAGAAGGTGAATCTTCTGTAGACTTGTAAATCAGAATGTTTCAATTGTGGATTAACAGATTTTACTGAGTTATGTTATATCATAGAAGTGTTTACTGTGTTAGATTGAACTTTCTATTTTATATGGTAAACATTTATATAAACATGCTTATTGTTTTTATTTAATGTTGGTGGCATATTTTAAACTCATTGAATGTATGAAATATGTATTCAATGTTTAAATTTTTAATTTTTATAGTTAAACAGAGTTAAAATAGTGGAAAAGGAAAAGGATGCCTTAGAAGGAGAAAAAAACATAGCTATTGAATTTCTTAAGTTGGAAAATGAAATATTTAGAAAAAAGAATCATGTTTGTCAATATTACATGTAAGTACCTTAATTTATCAATTTTTGTGTTAGTTTTAATGAATGTCAGCCTCTCTTTCCTTGTACTAGGGAATTGTGAAGGCTGGAGTGAAAAATTCTAAAAATTGTTTTATGCAATTAATCATTAGTTACGTACCAGATCACTTAAGTTGACTTTATAGTATCTTTTAAGTTGAGAGGTGGGATCAATCACAAATGTTTATTACTAAATACTTTTAGCTGTGCTACAGAACCTGTGAATAAGGGAGAATATATTCTAAGACACCCACCCACCTTACCCCCAGTAAATGTGCAAAAAACCACAGATAGTACTGAACTGTGTATATGCAGGGATCCACAACAAGTTCATGGACAATCTTTAGAAAAAACTGTGCACAGGATTTCAAAATTTACTTTATACTAAGATAAATTTACCTTTTAATTCCATTTTCTGTGAGAGGAGGAGAAATCTTTTCATCCACTGGTTCACTTGCCAAATGATTTGCAACAGCCAGGGCTGGGCCAGGTGGAAGCCAGGAGCCCAAACACTTTGGCCATCTTCCTCTATTTTTCCAAGAGGATTAGCAGGGAGCTGGATGGGAAGTGGGGCAGCGGGGTCTCGAAATGGCGCTCATGAGATGCTGGCATCTCAGGCAGAGGTTTAACCTACTATGGCACAGTGCTGGCCCCATTCTGAGTACTTTTTGAAGTGTCTTCACATACACTGGTTTGTTTTCTATGTGCCTTGCAGCATTCCCACCCCACCCAGTACTAGAATCATTCTGTCCCTCTGTTATGCTGTTGTCCCTCTTTGTCATTACTACTCTTGTACTCTGGAGACATTACAAAGTAATAAAATAAGGGTAATTTGGACACAAATTTTGTGTTACTGTGACAGTTGGTCTGATAACTAAGAAGTAGTAGCATATATGTTATGGATGCAAAAGGGGGAGCATTATGTCTCTGACTAGGTGGAGTGGAAAAGTGCAGAGTTCTATCACACTACTGTGAATGGCACAAAATGTCAGATTTATGAGTTGACTAATATTTTGACTATTTCGTATTTTTATTGACTTTAATATTTTTGATTAAATATTTAATAATTTTGGGTTAAAGTTAACTGAAACCAATAAAAATAAAATCATAAATGTGAGGGAACTACTAGAGTTTTTTTTAATCAATATACTGCAGATCTAAAATTTACAGTGAACCTATTTTGCTCTTAAATTTTACCCTTTACCTTTCCCCCGTTATGTAGCCTTAAGTACTTGTAAATTGATGGTAGTTAGGACTACTTTAGAAAAACAACTGATTTTACATAGGATAAAATAATTTTAGAAGTACCATTTTAGGGTCCCTAATTCCTTTTTTTTCTCCTAGTTACGATCTTCAGAAACGAATTGCTGAAATGGAAACTCAAAGGGAAAAAATTCATGAAGACACCAAAGAAATTAATGAGAAAAGCAATGTACTGTCAAATGAAATGAAAGCTAAAAATAAAGCTGTAAAAGATGTAGAGAAGTAATAATCTTTTGGAAAGTACTATACAAGTGTTTAGATTCAGTTCATTTTTATTATGTGTATGTCCATATATAAAGTTACTGTCAGCACATTGAGAATATAATACATTTAACAGTGTAAGAAATGCACTCCTTTCCCGTCCCCCCCCCCCCACCAAAAGCCTTCATTGCCTGTATTTAATTCATCATTTTCACAGATTGAATCCTATACTCTGAAGTCTAAAAGTAGTGGGATACGCTTCCCCCTAGTGGCAGAACACAATACAAGATGGTGAAAACAAATTTAATGATCCACGCACCTAATTTAGAGATAGAATTTGGCTTAATCTGAATATTCAAAATAATGACTGATAATTTACTTGTTTTGCTAGGAAATTGAATAAAATTACAAAATTTATTGAGGAGAATAAAGAAAAATTTACACAGCTAGATTTGGAAGATGTTCAAGTTAGGGAAAAATTAAAACATGCTACAAGTAAAGCCAAAAAACTGGAGAAACAACTTCAAAAAGACAAAGAAAAGGTAAGTATTGGGGGGGGGGGATGTCCTTAAAAGTTTATGTATAATTAATTATCATATCTAACTTTAATTATTTTTCATGGATATACTTAGCCCTGTCTTAGCCCTGTTGTTTCAGAGAATGAGTTAGGATTCTAAATCTTAAGGGTGTTCCAATTTGTCACTGAATGTGTTTCTTCCTTGGGGAAACCTTGAATCCATTGATGTTGAGCTTTAGAATCTACATTTACAATAATAATGTTAACGAAAACATTTGCCAAGCCAGCTTACTGTTAATTATGAAAAGATGTTTTTGATTAGGTATTATAGATTTTTTAATGAGATTTATTTCTTTGAAAGGCAGAATTATGGAGAGGGAAGGAGGGATGGACAGACAGATCTTCCATCCACAGATTCATTCCCCAAATTGCCACAATGGTAGGAGCTGGGCTGATCAGAAGCCAGTAGCTTCTTCCAGGTCTCCCACTTGAGTGCAGGGCAGCAGGTACTTGAGCCGTACTCCACTGCTCTCCCAGCCACATTAGCAGGGAGCTGGATAAGTGTAGCTGCTGGGACTCTATAACTGGTGCCCATATGGGATGCTGGCATCACAGGCAGCAGCTTTACTGGCTATGCCATAATGCCAGCGCTGGTATTACAGATTTTTTAAAATATCACCTGCCTTAAAAGAAAATAAGCTAACAGATCCGATAATTGAGAAGGCTACTAAGTGCTAGCATATATATTATGGGTACAAAGGGAAAAGATTTGTGTCCCTGGCAGAGGTGGATGGGAAGGTGTAAGATTCCATGATGGTGAATAGCATGAAATGTGAAGCTTATGAGTTATATATCTATGGAATTGTCTGATATTTTTGGACCATAGCTGGCTGCAGATAATTGAAATCACTAAAAGTAAAATCACATCTGAGGGAACTGCTATACTTTTTTTCTTCAGTTCATCTAACAGCAGTTATTAAGCAGCAGTTCATTCTTAAGGAAGGATAGAAAAACTTCATGATTTACAGGCAATTGATTTAGCTATTCAGTAAGTCAAAGAAAAAAAATGTTGCCAAAATAAAGATAAAAGCTAACTTACTAGGATCCAGACTCTGATAATTAACTTAGGTTTTCTCAAGCTGTGTTCACTGATTTCTCCAATAGTAACATACATGACACCTGAACTCTGTCATCTGAAAAGAACTTTGTTATATATAGTCATACAGCTTCTGCTTATATATAAGCATTTTCTGAATGTATTTGTTCAAAAGATAATTTCTGCTCAGTGCAGTTAGTAAGTATGTTGATGACTGTTTGGGGAATGTCGATTTTGGGAAATGTTAAACTATCCTAAAGAACAAGTAAATAAAATAACATGGACTTACAGAGCCATTAGCTTGTAGACATAAAATGGGGTTAAGTAACTACTCCCGGCTGGTAATAGCAGAATAAAATGTTAGTTCTACTTTGGTGACTTTGAAAGGGCAAAACTTCAAAAGATATTGGGATCTGAGGGAAGGAATATAAAAGATAATTTGTGGTAAGGTATGATATGCCATGAAAGGGTAATTAGGAAATTCTATGTGGTCAGTGCATTTTTTTGAAAGAATATAGAAATTAGAGTGATTGGTTAGGAAAACACTTCTTAAAGCCAGATACTTTGAATTGAATTATGAAGAAAACAAAGACCTATAAGACTTAAGAAATGTTGGTACTATTAGATAAACTAAAGGTATATGTTCTTATAACATTAAATTGCATTATAATCTTAGGTTGAAGAATTTAAAAGTATACCTGCCAGGAGTCAGAATATCATAACTGAGACAACAACTAGAAACAGCGCCCTTGAAATGGAAAAAGAGAAAGAAGAAGAGAAATTAAAGGAAGTTATGGACAGCCTTAAACAAGAAACACAAGGACTTCAGAAAGAAAAAGAAGTGAGATTTTTTTAGTTCATGTTTATTTTGCTTTTTTTTTTTTATCTTACTGGTTTTGTAATAATACTAACTGGGGCTGGTGTTGTGGCCACTGCTTATGACACACACTGACATCCCGTATCCAAGCACCAATTCTGCCTTTTTTTTTTTTTTTTTTGAAAGGTAGAGTTATAGACAGAGAAAGGTCCTCCATCCACTGGTTCACTCACATAATGGCCACAACAACTGAAGCTGGACCAATCTGAAGCCAGGAGCCTCCTACAGGTCCCGCACCTGATCCATCTCCTGCTGCCTTCCCAAGCACATTAACAGAGAGCTGGACTGGAAGCAGAGCAGCACCCACATTGGGTGCCAGCATTGCAGGCAGTAGCCCCATGCCACTACACCACAGCGCCAGCACCAGCTCTGCTATTCATCCAGCTTCTTGCTAATGTACCTAGAAGGCCAGCAGAAGATGGGTGTGCATTAGCAACCTCTTCCACCCCAAAATTCATGTTGGAGACCAGGATGAAGTTCCTGGCTCATGGTTTCAGCCTTGCCTAGCCTAGACCTGGCTATTTGGGGAGCAAACCAACAGCAAGAGATGGTAGATATCTCTATTTCCCCCAACTCTGCCTTCAAATAAATATATATTTTAAAAACTAAATAAAAAACAAGCTGTTGAGAGGGAAAAAATTAAATTGGTCAACATAGACTTCCCTTTTGTGTCCTGGTTTCCATTTAAAAGATGTTAATGAAATGAGAATTTGTAATAGTAGCAAATGATGGAGGTCAAATACCTTGATTAGGCCTATTGAATCATCACATTTTCTTTTCTTCTAAATTATTTCCTTGGTAAGTAATGTTGCTACCTGTATTTATCGCCTGAGGCCACTCATCAAAGTCTCCTTTTTGCTTCTGTAGCTGCTGTTGTTAAAAGCAATGGCTCTGTTAGTCTTGGTTCATATCCTAGGTGAATCACTATCTCTGATCTTGTGTGCAGGTTATTATGTCTTCAAGTCATCTTTCTTAAAATGAGGAAGTATCTACCTTATGAAAAGGAAATTTATATAAAATGCCTAGAAAGTAAGAAGTTAATTATTAGCTATTGAGATATTTTAGTGCATTGTTGATAAAAGACCAAAGGGTTGTCATATTGATGTGTGTTATGTACCCAACAAGAGTATCAACATGAACTTCACTTGCTTATTTATATTTGCCACAGCCTGTTTGACAATGCTGAAATTTTAAATATTTTAGCAGAAAATGGTAATGGAGTTAATTGCATAAAAGATTATATACTTTTTAGGATAACTGTTTAATAAAATAGCAATGGATAATATTGTAGATTTCATAATGAAATTTTTATGGATAGTGGGTTTTCATGTTTGTTCATTAATGTATATTGAATGCTTCTGTGTGTTTTGCATCCTGTGTTAATGGCAAAGCCAGGCCTTAAGTTTAGATGTCGTCTTCAGCATAACATCAAGATTTCCAACATAAATACATGAGGTATTTGAGGAAACTTTTCTGCTGAATAGTTCTTGTGAAGTCAGTTGGAAGATTTTATGTACATGAACATTAACAGGCAAAAAGTATTAGGCTATTCCAGGTGTAAGAATTGTTCCTATATACTGTGAACGTGGGATTTCTTAATTGGAATTTAAATTAAATGCCTTCTATTTCAGTTTAGGTCTGAAAATATATTTTGATTTAACGGCTTTGTATTTTACAGAACCGAGAGAAAGAGCTTATGGGTTTCAGCAAATCAGTAAATGAAGCACGTTCAAAGATGGATGTAGCCCAGTCAGAACTTGATATCTACCTTAGTGGTCATAATACTGCAGTATCTCAATTAAGTAAGGCCAAGGAAGCTCTAACTGCAGCCTCTGAGACTCTCAAAGAAAGGAAAACTGCAATAAAAGATATCGAGGCAAAACTCCCTCAAACTGAACGGGAATTAAAAGAGGTAAATCTTTGCTCTTCTGTATTTCACCTGAACATTGTTTGTCAGCCTGAGTTGTATGTATATTTTTTATTGCTTTTAACTTCAATATATAAAGTAACACGTGTATTTATTTTTACTCGAACAAAGTTTGTGTTTCCCAAAATCTAAGTGTAGGCAGTATTTGTAAGCAGAAATGAAAAAACATATATGATGCATTAACAGACAGTGTTTTTCTGTTTTTGAATTAATTGATGTGATTTCTCTGCTAAAATTCTTAATGTGTTCATCAGTGTCATCTTGTTTTGAATGAAGTAGGTCTAAGGAATTTCATAAACTTTTAATCTCAAGCCTCATTAGGCAGGATAGCAATGGAAAATCCTGTTTGAAAGGAAAGTATGCTGAAAAACAAATCTAACTATTTAATGAATGCTCAATATTTGGTCATGAAATTTCATAACCAAATGTGAATTAAATGAGTGACCCCATCTTCCTGATGATTCAGTTTCTTTCTAGATAAATTATACTACACCTTTTAATTTATACTGGTGTAATGGATAACATCATTTAAGGCCAAGATATGGGGAATAAAGCCAATTAGAAAAATTGACTGCTGATAGGTTGAAGATTGAGAAGCTGATTTTGGTACCTCTCCTGTTGGCAGCCTTACTTTTTTTTATAGTAATAAGACTGTTCCGGCTGGCGCCGCGGCTCACTAGGCTAATCCTCTGCCTTGCAGCGCCGGCACACTGGGTTCTAGTCCCGGTCGGGGCGCCAGATTCTGTCCCGGTTGCCCCTCTTCCAGGCCAGCTCTCTGCTGTGGCCAGGGAGTACAGTGGAGGATGGCCCAAGTGCTTGGGCCCTGCACCCCATGGGAGACCAGGATAAATACCTGGCTCCTGCCGTCGGATCAGCGCGGTGCACCGGCCGCGGCAGCCATTGGAGGGTGAACCAACGGCAAAAGGAAGACCTTTCTCTCTCTCTCTCTCTCACTATCCACTCTGCCTGTCCAAAAAAAAAAAAAAAAAAGACTGTTCCATCATCTTACCATCTTTGTCCCCTTCAAATCAGGATACACTGCTCCTAGAGGAAACTCATCCATATTTTACAAAAACAAAGCAGCATTTCTTGTTTCCTTTATTATAAAGTATCACAACAGACTGTATGCTGTGATTGGGCATATTTAGGCTCTAATACTTATGGATTTGTGTGTGTGTGGTTTTTTGTTTTTGTTTTTTTTTAGAAAGAGAAAGAACTTCAGAAACTCACACAAGAAGAAATAAACTTCAAAAGTCTGGTTCATGATCTTTTCCAAAAAGTTGAAGAAGCAAAGAGTTCATTAGCAATGAATCGAAGTAGGGGGAAAGTCCTTGATGCAATAATTCACGAAAAGAAATCTGGCAGGATTCCAGGAATATATGGACGACTGGTAAAGTAGATTTATTTGAGAATGAATTGAATGTTTCTGAAAGACACATATAAATTATTTTCTTACCTTGACCTGAACTGTAAATTGAGGGTCATTATACATGAAGTAACATTCATTTTTGTCTGAAATGACTTTTTTTTTTTAAAAGATTTATTTACTTGAAAGAGAGAGCCTCCATCTGCCAATTCACTCCTAAAATGGCCACAATAGCCAGGGCTAGGCCAGACCAAAGCCACAAGCCCAGAACTCTGTCCAGATTTCCCACATGGGTGACAGAGGCCCATGTACCTGGGCCATCCTCCACTGCTTTTCCAGGCACATTAGCAGGGAGCTGGATTGGAACTGGAGCAGCCAGAATGCAAACCTATGCTCAAAGCTCAAACGGGATGCTGGTATTGCAAGCAGTAACTTAACTTGCTGCACCATGGTGCCAACCTCAGAACACTCATTTTTATGAAATTTTGCTTTTATGAATAGTTTGTTATTTTAGTTTTGGTTAACAGTCATTGTATATATACTAGCAAAAAACTCATAGTGGCAAACAAATCTATAACTATTCTTTTTTGTAAAAATAAAAATTTTACATATTCTCAGTTTTATACCATTATACTTAAGGTTTTGACTATGGTTTAAAGAGATAAAGAAAGGAATATATATCTTCATATTAAGTGTTTCATAAAGTGACAAATTCTTTCATTTTGTATTCTTCAAATATTGAAACTGTATCTAAGCTTTAAAATATCGATTAGAAACTTCTGTAGTGATTGTCTCTGCAATCTTTATATACCCTTGTAATTTTTAATTGCTATGTGTATACAGGATTTCAACTAAAAGTAACAAAATTTACTAAAAATGAATAGTAATGAAATTATCCTGTGCTCTTTTTTTGCTCAAATCCTTAATAATATGTTGATTTTTCTCCCATCTTAATTATTAGGGGGATTTAGGAGCCATTGATGAAAAATACGATGTTGCTATTTCATCCTGTTGTCATGCATTAGACTACATTGTTGTTGATTCTATTGATACAGCTCAAGAATGTGTAAACTTCCTAAAAAGACACAATATTGGAGTTGCAACCTTTATAGGTTTAGATAAGGTAAGTATTTGTAACAAGCTACCTGTAGTTCAATTTTTAAAAGCCGAGTGTATGTTCCTTTTGATTTCTATAATATTCTGAATCCTGGTTAGGTTTTTGAGAATTATTTTAGGGTTGAGGCTTTTGTGAAAAAGAATTCTGAAGTGCCTCTGTTAAAGAAACTTCATCATCAATGACTACTTTTGAAACAAAACCTTCATGGAGGTACAATCCACATATGTTAAATTCAACATTTTAAAGTATGCAGTTCAGTGAGCTTTAGTATATTTATTCACAAGGTTGTTCATCTATGATCACTATCTAATTCAAGAATGTTTTCATTTTGTATAGATGAAATCATGTAGCTTTTTATGTATAGCTACATTTACTTAGGTTTTCAGGTTCATCCATGTTGTAGCATGGATCAGTCCTTCATTTTTTATTGCCACATGATACTAGTATACTACATTCTCTTTATCTCTTAATTAGTTGATGGACATTTGGGTCATTTCTACTTGTTGGTGGCTTCAGCAGTAACCCTGTGAATGTTCATTTACAAGTTATTGTGTGAACATATATTTTCAGTTCTGTAATATATTTATAGAAATGGAATCACTAAGTCTAATGGTAATTCTGCTTAACTTTTAAAGAACTACAAAACTTTCCACAGTAGCTATACCATTTCCCACCAGCATATATAAAGGTTTCAGTTTCTTTTTTTTTTTTTTTACAGAGTGGACAGTGAGAGAGGAAGGTCTTCCTTTGCCGTTGGTTCACCCTCCAATGGCCCCCCCAGCCAGCACACCGCGCTGATCCAATGGCAGGAGCCAGGTGTTTCTCCTGGTCTCCCATGGGGTGCAGGGCCCAAGCACTTGGGCCATCCTCCACTGTACTCCCGGGCCACAGCAGAGAGCTGGCCTAGAAGAGGGTCGACCGGGACTAGAAACCGGTGTGCCGGCGCCACAGGTGGAGGATTAGCCTATTGAGCCACGGCGCCGGCCCTGAAATTCTTAACTTCAGGTTATTCATTGCTAATATATAAATGTACGATTATGTTTTGTATCCTGCATTTTTTTTAAAGATTTTATTTGAAAGAGTTAAAGAGGTAGAGACAGCGAGTGATGGGGGTCTTTCATCCACTGATTCATTCCCCAAATGGCTGTAATAGCCAGAGCTGAGCTGATCCAAAGCCAGGATCCACGAGCTTCCAGGTCTTCTACTGGGGTGCAGGGGTCCCAGGACTTAGACCATTTTCCGCTGCTTTCCCAGGTGCATTAGAGAGCCGGATCAGAAGTGGAGCAGTTTTGACTCAAACCAGTGCCCATGTGGGATGCTAGCACTGAAAGCCAGTGCTCTAACCCACTGCACCCCAGCACTGGCCCCTATATCTTGCATTCATGCTAGAACTTGTTTATTGTGTTAATAATTGTATGTTGATTCCTTAGGGTTTTATATGTAAAAGTCATATTTAGAAATATGTTCATGTTTATGTATTTTTACTTTTAGATGGCAGTGTGGGCAAAAAAAATGAATAAAATTCAAACTCCTGAAAATACTCCTCGATTATTTGATTTAGTCAAAGTAAAAGATGAGGAAATTCGCCAAGCTTTTTACTTTGCTTTACGGGATACCTTGGTAACTGACAACTTGGATCAAGCCACAAGAGTAGCATACCAGAAAGATAGAAGATGGAGAGTGGTAACTTTACAAGGACAAATCATAGAACAGTCAGGTAATAATGCAGGCTTTTGTTTGTTTTCCCTGCCACTGAGTTTATTTGATCTTATTGGGGAAGACATGTAAGGCTGACTTCTCTTACTTGTTCACCAGGTACAATGACTGGTGGTGGAAGCAGAGTAATGAAAGGAAGAATGGGTTCATCGGTTGTCGTTGAAATCTCTGAAGAAGAGGTTGGTGTATATAAAATTGTAGTCCATACTTTGAAAAAAAAAAGCTACTGAGATGGAACATATGTTCTGCCAAATTTCAGTTATTTTAAGAAGATTGTACTCAAATTTTAAATAATTTTATGAATGATGGTGGAACTTTTATGTAAAATTCTTTGAAGTCCTAAAAACAGCATTAGTTAGAAAATAGTGTTCAAGGCCGGCGACTGGAGCCAGCATCCCATATGGGCACTGGTACAAGTCCCAGCTGTTCCAGTTCCCATCCAGCTCCCTGCTGATGGCTTGGGAAAGCAGTGGGAGATAGTGCAAATAAATGCTTGAGTTCCTGCACCCACAGGGGGGACAGGGAGGAAGCTTCTGATTCAGAAAGGCACAGTTCCAACTAATGCAGTCATTTGGGGAGTGAGTCAGCAGATGGAAGATCTCTCAGTCTCAATCTCTCCATTTGTAATGTTGTCTTTCAAACAGAAGAAACTCTTTTTTTTTTTTTTTTTTTTTTTTTTTTGACAGGCAGAGTGGACAGTGAGAGAGAATTCCAGTGAGAGAGAGAGAATTCCTGGGAATTGGAACAGCTGGGACTTGTACCAGTGCCCATATGGGATGCTGGCTCCAGTCGCCGGCCTTGAACACTGTTTTCTAACTAATGCTATGTTTTTAGGACTTCAAAGAATTTTACATAAAAGTTCCACCATCATTCATAAAATCATTTAAAATTTGAGTACAGTCTTCTTAAAATAGCTGAAATTTGGCAGAACATATGTTCCATCTCAGTAGCTTTTTTTTTTTTCTTCCAAAGTATGGAGAGAAAGGTCTTCCTTTACTGTTTCACCCTCCAATGGCTGCTGCAGCCGGCGTACCACACTGATCCAAAGCCAGGAGCCAGGTGCTTCTCCTGGTCTCCCATGGGGTGCAGGACCCAAGGACTTGGGCCATCCTCCACTGCACTCCTGGGCCACAGCAGGGAGCTGGACTGGAAGAGGGGCAACCGGGACATAATCTGGCGCCCTGACGGGGACTAGAACCTGGAGTGCCAGTGCCGCAGGCAGAGGATTAGCCTACTGAGCCATGGCGCCAGCCAAAATAAACCCTTTTTTAAAAAGGAAAATAAATGCTCAACATGCTTTTTAAATTAAATTTGGATTGTATAGATATTTTATAATTATTCACTTGCTGTTTAATATTTTTCACATAATTCCATTACATTATTTTTCTAGTACAAATCCTTTAATGTTTAAGTATAACAGTTTATGCATATTTCCAAATTTTATTTTAAGCAATTTTATTGCTACTTTGTATTCCTACAAGGACTATGTGAGAATGTAAGTGTGATACATGCTACACGTAATTTTATTTTGCTACTTTAAATCTGGCAGCACAGATTTGCTTATACACCAGCATCACCACAAATAATGAGTGATGCATTGTGCTATATAACGTTAAGAGAGCTAAAAGGTCACTAAGGCATAGGGCTCTTTCAACTTAGTTGTATTCTTAAGGGATTACCGTCAACCCTGTATTTGCAGTCTATAGTTGACCAAAATGTCATGTACCACATAACTATATCTTTTTCTTAAAATCATGTTCTCAGATATTCTGAATTCTTTTTTCCAAAGTAATATGCCTTGATTTTTTTCCCGTATTTTGAAATAGTTTATATCCTTCCACTCAAATGTTTGAATGCTATATCTTCACTGAAATAAGTGACAGTGCAACACTTGAAGTTGTCTTTCCATCTGAGTATATGATACAGAAATTAGCTGACCATCTCCCAAGCCTTAGGATTAGAGATTGAAATTAGGTTGTTTGGTTTCATTCTAGCTTGGTTTTCCTTCATTTATAAGTTGACTTTCATGTAAATCTGAAATGATTTTAGGAGAAATCTTACTCACTGGTATTTCCTTTGTAGCTAAATAAAATGGAATCACAGTTGCAGCGAGACTCTAAAAGAGCAATGCAAATCCAAGAACAAAAAGTACAGCTTGAAGAAGCAGTAGTTAAGTTACGACATAGTGAACGAGAAATGAGAAACACACTAGAAAAGTTCACTGCAAGCATCCAGGTACTCCGTGTGTATGTGTGTGTCCCTCCCCATACCTCTTAGCTGAAATTACTTAAATTCAGCAGCAGCTTATAAAACTTTTTTGAAAATATACGTACAGTATATTTTAAAAGGGAAGAAGAAGGTGAATCTCTAGGTAGAAAGTTTATTTCCTGATGATTTTGGTTTCCCAAACTGCTAATGGAAAATGTCGTGCCACGGTGTTGCTCCAGGCATAGTTACTCCAGTCTGTTTGTACATCGTGGAAAAACAACTTCCCTTAGCACCCACATCACCCTTTATATTTATTCTCTTTTCAAAGTGGAATGTTTTCTTGACTATGAAAAAGCAGTGCATATCTACTAGTGCACTGTTTTGGGTGTGTGGCAGGGTTTTTATTCTTGTTCGTTTTCATGTTTTAAACTGTCCAGATTATCATCACCTTCAATTTTGATGAAGAAATTGTTTGTATGTTGCGTATTTATAAATGTGGGTAGATGTAAGAGTATTTCCAAAAGTTTGTGGAAATTGAATGAAAAGATCAGTTGGTTGGTTTTGTTTTTTAAAAGACTTAGTTATTTGAAAGAATGAGATCTTCCATCCACTGGTTCATTACCCAAGTGGCCCCAACAGCTAGAGCTGGGCCAGGCTGAAGCCAGGAGCTAGAGACCCCATCTGGATCTCTCACGGGGGTGGCAGGGACTCAAGTATTTGAGCCAGCCTCAGCTGCTTCCCATGTACATCAGTAGCAAGCTGGATTAGAAGAAGAGTAGCCAGGACTCAAACCAATATGAGTTGCAGATGCCCCAAGCAATGGCTTAACCTGCTGTACCACAATGCTTAGCTCTAAGATTAGTTTATTTTGGAGCATGAAAATTTCATATGTAAGAGCTTTTCAAAAGAATTAAGGAAAATTGTGAATAAACTGAGTTAATTTAAATTTTACACCAAAAATTATTTTAATTTTACTTTCAGTGAACTTTTTGAAGTTCCTTTGTGCATATGCATGTGGCTTTTTAATGTCATACAGTTTTCTTTCCATCAGCAAGGGGTACATTTGTTTTCAGTTGCTGTTAAGTGTCTTGTTTGCATCAAATTTTGATAAATGTTTTTCTGTTATTATGTATGGCTGTTTAAAATATCCTTGTACACCAGATACACCTTTATACAGTCCTCCAACTGTTTCCTTAATTTTCTAAAAATGCAAGTATAGCACAGTATGTGTACAATGTTTAAAGCATTTGTTCCATAATATCAAATTATCCACAAAATGGGTTCTTGATCATGAACTACTAGCAACAAATACAATTACTGGGTTTTTTTTTTTTTTTTTACTTTTATTTAATAAATATAAATTTCCAAAGTACAGCTTTTGGATTACAGTGCCTTTTCCCCCCACATAACTTCCCTCCCACCCACAATTACTGTTTTTAAACACTGGGTAGTGTTACTATTAAGCATATTATATGTTTGCCACCTTGTGAACTAAAGAAAATGGCATTTTAAGTTGTCTTTTCAGATTATGATGACACTTATCTTTATATAATTACAGATTTATGTACATGTGATATATCAAGTATTCTTTAGCAAATAATTCTTACTGCTATGTGCCAGTCTGTTATCCTTCATTTGCATCCCGCATTCATTTTTCACTCTTCTGTGCTCTAGAAAGCAGACACCTGTATCATCATTGGCTTTCTCTCTGGCTTCTAGTTGAGTGCAGCAAATGGGAGGTACCATCAGGATTTGAGGGGTAGGGGCTCAGGAAAGAGAGGTCTGTCTTCCCTACTTTTTCCTTGCTTCATACCAAAGGTAGGGCAGTAGCCATATCCCACACCTGTAGCTTCTGTTGGGCAGAATATCCCAGTTGTTAACTTAATTTGTTCCAGTTATAGTATTTCATCACTCTGCCACTTCTGGCCTGGACCCATAACAGCTTCCTGCCATTAGGAGTCCCTGGGTGCCTTTGAAATCTGTGTTCCTTCAACTTTCTCTGTACCTCTATAATCCCACTATTAAATTCATTTGTTCTGATTGTGGCTTCTGTTTCTTACCAGATTGTTTGCTGTTTCATGCTCAACTCAGAACAATAAGCTCAGTAGGAGCTTATTTTTTTCTGTTCTGTTTTTAATCTCTGTCCTTCAGTACTTACCTGTCTAAATCAAAATGTATAGAGTAAGGTTTTCAAGGTTTGCACATGTTGCAGCACATGACAATTCATTCCTTTTTTTTTTTATAACTGAGTAATAATCTTACACATTTGTGCCACAGTTTATCAGTTTATGAGCTTTTGGTTGCTACAGTTATTGGCTATTAGAAATGTTACCATAAACATCATATACAAGTTTTTGAATAAACTTAAGTTTTCAGTTCTTTGGTATATGCCTAAGAGTAGAACTGTTGAGCCACATGGTAGCTCTCCTTTTTTTGAGGAACTGCCAAACTTTTCCGTAGCAGTTATACATTACACTCCACAGCAGAGTATGAGGGTTATCTAATTTCTCGGCTTCTCTACTCTTTTTTTTTTTTTTTTTTTTTTTTAAATGATGGCCTTCCTACTGGGGAGCAAGTGGTATATCTTGGTTCTGGAGTTCGCATTTCTTTAATTACGATTTGTATATCTTTTTGGGTGCTTATTTTCCATTTGAATACCCTCTTTGGAGAAATGTCATAATTTTTTTTTTTTAAGATATATTTATTTGAGAGGCAGAGTTACAGAAAGTGGAGGGGGGGTCTTCCATCCACTGGTTCACTCTCAAATGGCCACAACTTCTGGAGCTGAGCATTCCAGAGCCAGGAGCTTCCTCTGGTTCTCCCACATGGGTGCAGGGGCCCAAAGACTTGGGCCATCTTCTGCTGTTTTCCCAGGCCAGAGCAGAGTGCTGGATTGGAAGAGGAGCAGCCAGAACTTGAACCGGCACCCATATGGGATGCTAGTGCTGCAGGCAGAAACTTAGCCCACTACACCACAGCACCAGCCCCAAAATGTCATAATTTTTTGACTACTTTTTCTGTACATTTTATTTGGGTTGTCTTATTTTTTGTTATTTGTGAGTTCTTTGTGTATACTGTGTTACTAGGCCATTTTTTTAGATTTTGTTTATATCTATTTGATCCATTTTTTAGTTAACTTTGTATGTGCTATATAGGTACCTAGTTGTATTTGCATCACTTTGTTGGAAAGACTGTTCTTTCTCCACTGGAATCCCTTTGATGCTTAATGTTGATTGAATTGTGCACCACACCCTCTGCCACTCAAAATATATGTTGAAAATTTCGCTGTAGCAAATATAATTAAGATGAAATAATACTGGGGTTGGATGGGCTTCTAACCCAGGATGGTTGGTGTCCCTAAAAGATAACCATGTGAAGACATTACCATGTGATTAAGAAGATATTGTAATCAATGAAGTTGCAAATCAAGGAATGCTGTAGTTAGCCAGGGAAACTACAAGCTGCAAGAGGATATTTTTACATACTGATGGCTCAGTGAAACTTTGATTTCAGACTTCTAATCCTCAGAAATATGACACAATACATTTCTGTTTTAAACCACATAGTCTTGCCACTGTATTAGTCCTAAGAAAAGTTTGTGGGAAAATGGGATTAAAAAGTAAGTTATTTTGGTGTAAAAAAAAAATTGAATCTGTGCATAGTTTTTTCAGAATCAACATTTTCCATGAACGTTTTTTTAGCACCTGAGCTTATACACTATTTGATGTTGATTGCTACTTTCATTGTATTTATTAACTGTTTTCCTTAAATATTTTTAGTACCCTGTTTTAAAATTCAAGATTTTAATGCAGATGTTATTGTTACCAACTTTAAATACTGACCTTAAATGTTCAAACATTTCTGTAGCGATTATCAGAGCAAGAAGAATATCTAAATGTCCAAGTTAAGGAACTTGAAGCTAATGTACTTGCTACAGCCCCTGACAAAAAAAAGCAGAAATTGCTTGAAGAAAATGTTAGTGTGTTTAAAAGAGGTATGTGTAGATACGTATTTTTTCAAGCAGAAGTATTAGAAGTTTGCAGTGTTTAAGGTAGCAATTTATAATTGCATAAATATATTTTGTGCAAGTCATTATACTGACTTTTTATGCTTAATTCTCATAAGCCTATAAAGTCTTTACTGTTCATAGCTTAATTTGATAAACACAAGGAAACTGGGGCATGGAGTGGTTTATATAATTTACCTAAGGTCACACAGCCTATAGCAGTATAGGAATATAGGTAATACAAGATAGAAATATTCTGACTCTAGAACACATTCTGGTTTTTTCGTTTTTGTTTTGTTTTTTAAGATTGCCTATTTGAAGGGTAGAATTACAGAGAGGTAGAGGCAGAAGCAAAGAGAGAAATCTTCTGTCTGCTGGTTCACTCACTCCCCAAATGGCCACAGTAGTCGGGACTGTGCCAGACCAAGGCCAGGAGCCCAGAATTTCTTCCAGGTCTCCCACATAGGTGCAGGGGCCCAAGCACTTGGGGTATCTTCCACTGCTTTCTGAGGCACATCAGCGGGGAGCTGGACCAGCAGTGAAGCAACCAGGACTCAACCAGCGCCCCTGTGGGATGTGCAGACACCACAGGCCATGGCTTAACCTGGTATGCCACAGCACCGGTCCCTGGTACCCATTTTCTTAGTCCTCCCTAATCCTCACAAGAAATCTTCAGGTAGAAGTTATTTGTAGGTGCAAAAAACTGAGAACTTGGAGAAACTAAACCACTCAAAGAAGAGCACTCAGAAAATAAATGATATGCACATGAGGAAAAACAATACTTTCTAGAAAACAGACAAAACATTTTTTTCCTTCAAAGACTTTTCTTGTGCACTTACATGCATGTAAGTGTTGTCCAAAAATACTCTTTATAGCAAGAAAGGCCCACAGGTAGAATTGGTTTTGTAGCCTTAATTGAAGTCTCTTGATCATGCACTGGGGCAACCCAGTTGGAGATGTTAGGTTTTGTCAGATTCCCTCCAGGTTTAGAACCTCTTTGGTGCTGGCCTCGGCCAAAACAGTGAGCCCTCAGATGGCCAAAAAGCATGGAATTGGGCCAAATGTGGGAACCAAGAACTAATTTCAGGTGTCTCTCATGGATGGCAGGAAACTAATCACTTGAGCCAACACTGGTGCCTCCCAGGGTCTACAATACAAGAAGCTGGAGTCAGGGTCCAGAGCTGGAAATCAAACCCAGGTACTCCAGTGTCAGACACAGGCATCTTAACCAGAGTGTTCATAGGTTCAGTGTCTTTAGACGTGTTTTCTGTTTGGGGGTTTTTGGTTTTTTGTTGCTGTTGTTTTTGTTAAATTAATTACTTGGAAAGATAAGGAGAGCTCCCATACACTGATTGACAACCCACATGCCTGCAGTGTCTGGGCCAGGCCAAAGCCACAAGCCAGGAACTCAGTCTGAGTGACACATGGGTGACAGAACCAACAACTTGAAACATCAGCTGCTGCCTCCCACAGTGCGCATTAGCAGGAAATTAGGAACAGAGCCATAACTTGAACCCAGGCAACCCACTATGGGATGTAGGCAACTTCTTAACCCCTACTCCAAACATAAGTATTCCAAATAGCTTGAGTTCCTCACCTTTTTCCTATCTTTCATTCTTCCTGTATTGTATGGTGATCAAGATTCAACTGTGCGTGACAGTCCACTCTGGCGAGTGTATTCTTGAACATTCAAGAATAATTTCCAGGGCCCAGGGCTGTGGCATAACAGGTTAAGCTGCTGCCTATGATGTTGACATCCCATATGGGTGCCGTTTTGAATCCCAACTGCTCCACTTTGATCTAACTCCCTTATTCATGG
Source organism: Oryctolagus cuniculus (assembly GCF_964237555.1). NCBI lineage: Eukaryota > Metazoa > Chordata > Mammalia > Lagomorpha > Leporidae > Oryctolagus > Oryctolagus cuniculus. Next base: position 120,333,899 of record NC_091435.1, on the reverse strand, counting down.
CCTAGGAAAGTAGCAGAAGATGGCCCAAGTGCTTGGGTTCCTGCCACCCACGTGGGAGACCTGGAAAAAGCTCCTGACTTCTGGCTTCAGCCTGGCCCAGCACCTACTGTTGTCACCACCTGAAGAGTGAACTAGCACATGGAAGATCTCTCTCTCTCTCTCTCTCTCTCTCTCTCTGCAACTTCAAATAAATAAGTTTAAAAAAAAAAAAAAAAACTACTCTGCAGAACCTTCCCAGAAGAGTGTCTTCTCAATTTTGAAAAGTAATCTCTAAAATTGGGAAGATACCACAACTACCAACAGCCCAAGCACTACATGTACTGTAATCCATACCATTAAAGTTAATGCCACTGCCTATCAATATTCATCAAGCTGTTGACACCAGAACTTTTAACTGCATCACAGAAAATCCATTTTTCTGTGTGACTGTGAGCAGAAACATACTCAATTTATCACTTATACCTTCCAATTTATGCATGTACTTTTGATTGAATGGACCAAAGTTATGCCTAGGTTCTAGCTACATAGGATTCTGGGAAAGTGTTAGCTCCCTGCTATGCCCTGTTTATTTGAAAGGCAGAGTGAAAGAGGAGGAGAAAGTTTTTATCCACTGGGTCCTTCTCCAAATGCCTGTTAGAGCTAGGGCTGAATCAGGTAGAAGGCAAGAATGAGGAACTCCACCTGGGTTTCTCACATGGGTGGCAGGAGCCCACATAAATTGAAAGGGTCTTTGAAAAGAAACTTTGAGAGTGTGACATTGAGAAATGACTGTTCACAGCTGAGCCAGAGGATTTAACCATTGTTGTAACATTACTTACTTTGAAGTAAGGTGTTCTATTTTTGAAGGTATTTTTCCCCAAATGACATGTTTGACATAATGATGCTCATTAGCATAGAAACAAATTAAAGTTCTTTATTTTAATTTTCAGAATATGATGATGTGGCTGAGAAAGCTGGTACTGTAGAAGCTGAGGTTAAACGATTACACAGTATCATTGTAGAAATCAACAACCATAAACTCAAGGCCCAACAAGACAAACTTGATAAAATAAACAAACAGTTAGATGAATGTGCTTCTGCTATTACAAAAGCCCAGGTAGCAATCAAGACGGCTGACAGGTAAAGTATGCATGCCATCCTGACTTTCCATACCTCTACACTGCAAAAGGGGTTAATAATTAAGTTAAATGTTTCATTAAATGTTTGTTAGTGACCTTATCTGATATGCTATTATCTAATAGGACTTTTTTTTGTTATCTTTGACAGGCAGAGTGGACAGTGAGAGAGAGAGAAAGGTCTTCCTTGTTTGCCATTGGTTCACCCTCCAATGGCTGCCACGGCTGGCGCACTGTGGCCGGCGCACTGCGCTGATCCGATGGCAGGAGCCAGGTGCTTCTCCTGGTCTCCCATGCCGGTGCAGGGCCCAAGCTCTTGGGCCATCCTCCACTGCCTTCCCAGGCCACAGCAGAGAGCTGGCCTGGAAGAGAGGCAACCGGGACAGAATCCGGCGCCCCGACCGGGACTAGAACCCATTATGCCGGCGCCGCGAGGCAGAGATTAGCCTATTGAGCCACGGCGCCGGCCTCTAATAGAACTTGCTTGCAAGAGAGAAATGGAGCATTTTACATCAGTTCCTCAGGTTAGATGATAGATTATATTAGGAAGTTTCCTTCATATTGAGCCTATAGTTCTCATTTCACAAGTTTGCATAACATAAAAATCAATGAAAAAAAGGTTTACTAAATCCTAAATTTTTTTTAAAATGCCACACTAAATGTTGTGAGAAGTTCTTCAGATTTTCAGAAGTAGTGTAACAAGTCTCATTTTAATGTCATTTAGAAATCTTAAAAAAGCACAAGAATCAGTCATTCGAACAGAGAAAGAAATAAAAGATACTGAGAAAGAAGTAGAAGACCTAACAGCAGAGCTAAAAAGTCTTGAAGATAAAGCAACAGAGGTCATCAAAAATACAAATACTGCAGAGGTAATGCTTGTTTTTGTATTGGAAAGGGGAAGGGATGATATTTGAAGCAATTTAGAGTTTTATGTATCACTGCCTCAAAATATGCTAAGCCCAAAACAGGGTGGGGGGACATTCTGTAACTATAAACTAAACAACAACAATAGGATAACTCTTCAAACTTTTATGAAAAAATCATGAAGTTGGGAAGATTGTGACTGTAGCAGTTCTTGCTTTTTTAGGAGTCCTTACCTGAGATCCAGAAAGAACATCGTAATCTACTTCAAGAACTGAAAATTATTCAAGAAAATGAACATGCTCTTCAAAAAGATGCACTTAGTATTAAGTTGAAACTTGAGCAAATAGATGGCCACATTGCTGAACATAATTCTAAAATAAAATATTGGCAAAAAGAGGTAAGCTTTTTACCATTTTATAAATTTTAATTTTAAACATCCATTTTGCTTTGAGCTTTGTTCTTATGTTTTTAGTTTTGGGAGGTATGTTGTCTTAATTCTGTGACATCACATCAGGTTTATAGAGTGTATAATGTACAATATATAGTAATACACAGAGAAGTCTGGGTAATGGTTAGAATTCGGCAACTATCTTCATCCCAAGGCTTATCTGAAGATTTAAGAAAAAGTTACATGAGCACTTTGGAATGCTAAAACTATTTTTTTTCTTAACCCTATGAATAATAATTATAGCTCCTGTTAATGTTTATAGCTATGTTATTTGTCATGTTGAATTTGTTTTAAAGAGTAAGTTGTAGTAAAGTGCCTTCTCCAAATTGAACTTTTTTTTAGATTTCAAAAATATCACTGCATCCCATAGAAGATAATCCTGTTGAAGAGGTTTCAGTTTTGAGCCCCAAAGACCTTGAAGCAATCAAGAATCCAGATTCCATAACAAATCAGATTGCACTTTTGGAAGCCCAGTGTCATGAAATGAAACCAAACCTAGGCGCCATTGCAGAATATAAAAAGAAGGTATAAATGAAGTGTTTATTAGCTATAATAGAAATTCTTACTAGTCTTAGCCTCAATTGTGGCCTTTAATTTTATAAGTCTAGGTAATGCAAGTTCTCACTTCAGATGTATATCTGAATTTTTCTCACGGTAATGTTCACAGGAAGAATTATATTTGCAACGGGTAGCAGAATTGGACAAAATTACTTGCGAAAGAGATAATTTTAGACAAGCGTATGAAGATCTGCGGAAACAGAGGCTAAATGAATTTATGGCAGGCTTTTATATAATAACAAATAAATTAAAAGAAAATTATCAGATGCTTACCTTGGGAGGGGACGCTGAACTGGAGCTTGTAGACAGCTTGGATCCTTTCTCTGAAGGAATCATGTTCAGGTTTGTAATTATGAATTTTGAATACCACTGTTACATATATTTCCAAAAGTTTATAGAAATATTAGGGGAAAAATGCAGAGATTTCAATTTTTTTCCATCAAAGTGAACTTTTTTTTTTAAACTTTTATTTAATATAAATTTCCAAAGTACGACTTATGGATTACAGTGGCTTCCCCCCCCATACCGTCCCTCCCACCCACAACCCTCCCCTTCCCCACTCCCTCTCCCCTTCCATTCACATCAAGATTCATTTTCGATTATCTTAATATACAGAAGATCAGCTTAGTATACATTAAGTAAGGATTTCAACAGTTTGCTCCCACACAGAAACATAAAGTGAAAAATAATAGATGATTTTTTTTTAAATGATGATGAAATCAGAGCAGACCTATTGTCATGTTTAATCCCAGTGAGAGTCAAGTTGGGAATTGATAATTTCTTTTTTTTTTTTTTTTTACAGAGGATCAGTTTAGTATGCATTAAGTAAGGATTTCAACAGTTTGCACCCCCATAGAAACACAAAGTGAAATATATTGAGTACTCGTTATAGCATTAAATCTCAATGTACAGCACATTAAGGATAGAGATCCTACATGAGGAGTAAGTGCACAGTGACTCCTGTTGTTGACTTTACCAATTGACACTCCTGTCTATGGCATCAGTAATCTCCCTATGCACCAGTCATGAGTTTCCAAGGCTATGGAAGCCCTCTGAGTTCTCCGACTCTTATCTTGTTTAGACAAGGTCATAGTCAAAGTGGAGGTTCTCTCCTCCCTTCAGAGAAAGGTACCTCCTTCTTTGATGACCTGTTCTTTCCACTGGGATCTCACTCACAGAGATCTTTTGCCAGAGTGTCTTGGCTTTCCATGCCTGAAATACTCTCATGGGCTTTTCAGCCAGATCTGAATGCCTTTAGGGCTGATTCTGAGGCCAGAGTGCTATTTAGGACATCTGCCATTCTATGAGTCTGCTGAGTATCTCACTTCCCATGTTGGATCACTCTACCGTTCGACCCAGCCATCCCACTCCTTGGAATTTACCCAAAGGAATTTAAATTGGCAAACAAAAAAGAGGTCTGCACCCTAATGTTTATTGCAGCTCAATTCACAATAGCTAAGACCTGGAACCAACCTAAATGCCCATCAACGATAGACTGGATAAAGAAATTATGGGATATGTACTCTTTAGAATACTATACCGCAGTAAGAAACAATGAAATCCAGTCATTTGCAACAAAATGGAGGAATCTGGAACACATCATGCTGAGTGAAATAAGCCAGTCCCAAAGGGACAAATACCCTGATCGGTGACGACTGACTGAACACCAAGAGGGAAACCTTTTGGAGTGAGGTGGACACTATGGGAAACGGTGGCTTGATCAGCATAGCCCTGTTAATGAACAACTTAATACATTATCCCTCTTAGTAGTTTTTTTTATCTGTTCTTAATATGACTGGTTTAGTTCTGTAATTGATGCACAGTTATTCTTAAGTGTTGAAAATTAACTGAAATGTGATCCCTGTTGAACGTGGGAGTGGGAATGGGAGAGGGAAGAGATGTATAATTTGGGACATGCTCAGGCTGACTTGCCCCAAGTGGTGGAGTTGGAAGCATACCAGCGGATTCCAATTCAATCCCATCGAGGTGGCATGTACCAATGCCATCTCACTGTTCCAGGTGATCAATTTCAGTTCACAGTTGGTCATGGTGGAGGGACTGGGAGTCAAAGGGAGCACATAGACAAGTCTAGTACCTGCTAACGCTAACCGATGGAGTAAATAAAGGGGAGAGTGATCAAAGTGAACTTTTAATTCCATTTTCCAAAAAATTTTCAAAGTTTTGTCATTTGTGGTGGATATGAAGGTTGAATCTACAACTTGTTTTATAAATTCCAATTTGTTTATGCTGGTAGTTAACAGTGAAAATTATGAACAGACTGAAGACAATTTCTATAAATGTTTAAGTTTTTAAGCTATTTCAGTGTAAAAAATACTATAGGAAGTACACACCTTGCTGTTTAAATCTTAAAACTTGTGTATTCACCTTACAATAACTCTTTTTGGCATGTAGTAGTTGTATGTGTTCATGGGTACAGTGTGGTATTTCAGTACCTCTCTATACAGTGTCTACTCAGATCAGATAATTGACATATCTATCACCTTGGACTATTTGTGTGTGAAGCAGTTTAGAGATTCTCAAGGAGTAAGTTGATAGCAGTCAGTCATTAACTTGATAGCTTTATAACTGAGATTTTCTTAATTATTTCAGCGTTCGACCACCTAAGAAAAGTTGGAAGAAGATCTTCAACCTTTCCGGAGGAGAGAAAACACTTAGTTCTTTGGCTTTAGTATTTGCTCTTCATCATTACAAACCCACTCCCCTTTACTTCATGGATGAAATTGATGCAGCCCTTGATTTTAAAAATGTGTCCATTGTTGCATTTTATATATATGTAAGTAGTCATTTATGGGTTTCTCATTCCATAAATTTTATGGGTCCCCTAAACATAACACATGAAATTCTTCATTTCTTACTATTGAGCTTTTTTTCCTATTCTCTTTGTCCTCTGTCAATGGAGAACAAAAATCTATTTGAACCGAACATTTGCATTTTAGAGATGTATAAAATACAAATTGGTACAAATGAGTAGCAGAATCACAGCTAGAATCCCAGGTCTCCTTCCTAGAGGGTCCCTCCCAAGCTCCCCTGCCTCAGTTAGGGCACTTTCAGGCACTCAAGCTTCAAAAAATAAGTAAATTCCTCTCAAATACACTTTTGTTAAAATTATCGATGCCATCATTCCTGTTTGGGCAATAAATTCCAATTGATAAGTAACAATATTTGAGGGAGGTAAGGCTTAAATTTTATTACATGATTTCCTCTGTTACTACTTAAAGTTTCTAAATTATTCTTTCTCTCTTTAGGAACAAACAAAAAATGCCCAGTTCATAATAATTTCTCTTCGAAACAACATGTTTGAGATTTCGGATAGACTTATTGGAATTTACAAGACATACAACATAACAAAAAGTGTTGCTGTCAATCCAAAAGAAATTGCATCTAAAGGACTGTGTTGAATTTATTCATACTGAAGACTTCAAATCAAGTTGGTATACATTCAGTGTGTTATTTTCTATTTGTAATGAATTGTATATAAACTGCATCATACATTTGTTTTATGGTTAAATAAAATATTCTCTGTATATGCTTCTCAGTGATTTATAAAGAGGTTTTTGTTGTTTTTGAAAGGCAGAGACACAGCTCTCACTCCCCAAATGCTTGGGAGCCAGGAATTCAATCTAGGTCTCCCACATGGAGTTGCACATTGACAGGAAGCTGGAACTGGAAGAACTAGGAACTTGAACCCAGGCACTTTGATGTGGGATACAGGTGTTCAAAGCAGGGTCTTAACCTATGCCAAATGCACATGACTTCGATTACTACCACCACCTTTTTCAAACTTTATTTGAAAGGCAGAATAAAAGAGTTTTAAGTGGCAGACTGTGTGAGGAAATTAAGATGCCTGGTGGGTCAGGTGATTTATCTTTACTCCAAGTTGCTAACAGCAGAGTTCAAAGTGTATTATTTGAGGCACAGTAAAATTACAAACATGCTGTAAGTCACTATCCTTACTATATAAAGAATGGGACAATTTTTTATAAAACCTTCATTCTGAATTGATAGGCTAAGAATTTAGATAGATACTTGGTATTTAACATTTGCAAGAGCACCACTAAACCCAGTGTGTCGTCATGACTAGACTAAATGACAAGTCAAAAATATCCCACTGTACATACCTCACTAAAAATGTATCTGAATAAAACATCATTAGTAATAAATGGAAACTGGTATGTCTTGAGTGCTGTCAGAGGTTTTTATACATTTGTAATGGCTCAAGAATCACCCTACTGGAAATAAGAATTGCAATAACTGAGTTTATGTATCATTCAGTAGACCACTTTTAGGTATGAAAAATCCAAGTTTGGGGCCAGCATTGTGGCGAAGTAGGTTAAACTGCCATTACAACGCTGACATCCTACAGGTTCAAGTCCCAGCTGCTCCACTTCTGATCCAGTTCCTTGTTAATATGCCTGGGAAAGCAGCAGAAGATGGCCCAAGTGCTTGGGCCCCTGAACCCATGGGAAACCTGGATGAAGCTTCTGGCTTCAGTCTGGCCCAGCCTTCCCTGGCCATTGCAGTGATTTAGGGAGTAAACCAGCAGACGGAAGATTTCTACCTCTGCCTCCCTGTAATTCCGCCTTTCAAAATAATCTTTGGAAAAGAAGCCCAGGTTTGTGTTACAACCATTAAAAATGTAATTAGCACAAATTTAAAACAAGATTCATTTTAAATCAAGATATTAAAGGGGTGGGCATTGTTGGAGTGCAGTGGATCAAGTTGTGATGATGCATTTTAAAAGAGTTAAAATGCAAGATGTAGGGGCCAGCGCTGTGGCAGAGGGTAAAGCTGCCACCTGCAGTGCCAACATCCCACATGGGTGCCAGTTCAAGACCTGGCTGCTCCTCTTCCAGTCCAGCTCTCTGCAATGGCCAGTGAAAGCAGATGATGGCCCAAGTGCTTGGGCCCCTGCACCTGCACGGGAGACCCATAAGTAGCTCCTGGCTTCGGATCGGCGCATTCACTAGGGCTCTGACTTGACTTTCAAATAAATCTTAAAATACAAGAAGTACTCAGAAGCTGCACAAAAATTACAAAACTACATGATTAAACCAGCTGCATAACTATCCTTACTTCATGAAACTCATCAAGTTTTATCTTTTTAAAACTGGCAATACAGAATGTCAAATGGAAAATGTTGGCATACTTCTGTTTTTACAGATTAATCCAAATTCATTAATATAAGTCTTAGCCAATTCAAGTATAATGTGACAGCATGAACGCAAAACAACACATAAATTCTCCCACATGGTAATTACCTGGCCTTGGGCAAGTTTTATGATTTTTTTCATCTATAAAAATAATATTTAAGAAATGAGATAAACTGCTTGACACATAAAAGCTAATATACATTTCATTGCTTACTAATGTTTTTCCAAAAATTAAGGGCTCTTTTTGTGGAGTCACAACCTTAATCAATGTAAATTCAACCTAATGTATTATGTATTTGTGTTAATATCATAATGGCCAAGTTTCCCTTCACTTCCAATTGTACCCTTGCCAACATCTGATTCTGGTCATAAACGGACTTAAAACCATCATCTTAGTTGAGATCTTATCACATAAAGAGAAGTATTTTAGAATTAGTATCTTGAACACAGCTATGTTTATTAATAGTTTATCCATATATAATCTGCAGGGCCAGGAACATTCCCTAATCTGACCTACAAAGTCATAGAACTAGCTAAGACTCCCAGAGAATGGATACAAGAGCAGCCCACTTAGAATTTCTAGAAAGCAAACCATAATGTACTTAAAGTTCCATGCATGGACACAGATCAGAAAATAGCACAAACATCACTATTTGAGTCCCTGTTAAGGAACTAAAAGATTCTAACTTTACACATACACTGTCATAAAGTTCAAAATGTTTAATTGCTGCTACTTTCACATAAATAAGGGAACTTCAGGCATCTTAAAACTCAGTGTTTTAAAGATGAATACAGGTCACATGATGCCATCAAAATCAACTGATGGAACGTCACAGAAATAAATGACTGTTTTGGTGTGATGTTTTAGATTTTAATCCAAGAATTTGACCTTAATATCCTGCAAAACTCAAACACGCACAAAGATAAAACTGTAACAACCCAAAAACAGATTTGGAATGTATGTAGTCAAACATACGGCTAATAAGTACCTGAAACACATTTGATGTGTGGACCAGGTACATCTGATCCAAAAAGATCTTTAAGCAAATCCCTTACCACTTTTAGACAGCTACTTTGATTTTAAACCTTTTACCATCCTTAATCAAACTTCAAGCACATCAAAATAAAGGCCTATACACCTTGAGTATTTTGCCATCTTTTAATCTGAATGTTAGAAGAATTGCAAAGTTAACTAGTGTAGTATATTAAAATAGTAGAAGACAATACAGATACAAAAGTGTTTATAAGTCACAACAGCCTTAAATCTACCTCTATCAAGTCAGTAATAATAGGAATAACATGAATATTAAAGTCAAGTCATTATTACATTTTATTATAGTTTTTTTTAAAAAAGATTTCTTTGAAAGACAGAATTCCGGGGGGATGGGAGGAATGGATTTTCCATCCACTGGTTCACTTCACTCTCCAGATGGCTGCAACAGCCAGGGCTGTGCTAGGCAGAAGTCAGGAGCCAGAAGATGCTTCTGGGTCTCCCACGTGGTGGCAGGGGCCCAAGGACTCAAGCCATCTGCTTTCCCAAGTGCCATTAGCAGGGAGCTAGATTGGAAGTGGAGCAGCTGGGATTTGAACAGGCGCCCATATGGGATACCAGCACTGCAGGTAGTGACAACCCAATATGCCACCAACGCCAGCTCCTTATTCTAGTTTTCTAATACTGACTTGATCTGAATCAAGTTCCAGGTTCTGTGTCATTTCTAATATTGACATATCATTCTATCCAACAGAAGCATAAAAAGTTTAACATTTCTATATATTGGTATTTGTTGTAACTGGTTTGCTGTTTGTGCTACCCATTTCTCCATTTAGCAATGCTTAGTTGCTGCTGTACAGAATAAGCCCATTTAAACAATTTTAAGTTTTCAATGAGTAACTAGTTTCCAGATAAATTCCTTCAACAAGTATAAAGTGTGAGACAGTACAGTCTCTAAATCATGAAAATTCTTAGATAAACTTTGGTAAACTGATAGAGAGACTTCAGAAAAACATACTGAAGAAACTTCACTTAAAAAAGTTATTATGTGTTGGTTGAAAAAGAGTATGACTATCAATATCATAGAAATTAGCGTAACTATAGCAATGTTTAAAAGTTTTATAAGTTCAACTTCTTTTTCATCCTTTTCAGGCCAAGAACATAACATCTTTTTTGAAGAAATCTTCATTTCAGGAATTAGAACTTTATTAATTTGTCCAATTTCTGTCCTGTTCCAATCTTCCTTCAGTATTTGGCTTACTCGAGGATAGACCTCAACAGGTTGGACGTCAGGGAGTGGTCTTTGTTTTAAGAGCTGCACACGTTGGCGGATATCATCAACTTGCTCAAGAAATTTAAGTGGAGACTCTTCTTGTAAAGATGTTGTCAGTGCCACCAGTTCAAGCTGTTGCTCTCTTATTTCTTTCAGTCTTTCAATTTGTGGAGTATATTCTTGATTAATCAGATTGCCAACATCACAGAGAGCAGTTAGGAAAGTTTTTTTTTTCTGTTCTATTGTATCACTAAGTTCATTAAAATACTGGAGAACAACTTCCTTATCACCTTGGACCATTTTCTCAGAAAGAGATTTTTGTTCTTCCAGCTTTTCAATAACATGAGTGAGCTCTGTCCAGTATGTGTCAGTTAACTGTTTAAGCAGTTTCTGAGGTGTGTCCTTTTCTTTCAGATAGGCACTTTGAAGGTCATCAATGGGATGACCATGATGTTGACCTATAGTAAGGCAATGACCACAAACTAATTTTTTATCTAGTAGACAATAAACATTTAATGGTTGCCTATAATGTTCAGGGCAGGTGACAATATCTGGATGGTCTTCTTGCTGGTACTTTTCAATAATGGCCATTAATGCAAAATTAACAGGTAAAGATTCAATACCAGTAGGAGCAATTTCAATAATACTTCTGCAATTAGGACACTTGAGTGGAATTCGTAAAGGTCTCCATATATAAAAGTTACCAGATGCCTGAAGAACATTTTCCAAACAATTTTTACAAAATGTGTGAGAGCATGGTAGTACCCGAGGATCTTCAAAAATACTGTAACAAATGGGACACGTCAACTCGTCCTCAAAATTGTGCATTTCCTGTTAAGAGAAACAAGTACTTTAAGTCTACATATAACAAAGATTTCTGCACCTTATAGAAAGATTTAGGCATTAACTTTAAATTGTTAGTATACTGTACTTCTTATTTAAAAGAGAACTTCTATAAATATACTCACCAAGATTTTATTAAATGAAGCTTCCTCAATAATTACTAATATATAATATTGAATAAATGCTCATTTAAGAGCTTCCGATTTGTAGTAAAAATCAGCCCAAGCAAAACAATTCCCTTTAATTTGTAATAAAATGCTTCAAATTAAAGTTATTTGTAACGGTGAATAAGTTAAATCCAAAGAGTTGCTGAAGTCCACTAACAATCACAACTATTCTGTGCAACTTTTTACTAAGATGCTAAAATCAAAATTGCACAAATTATATAAAGGTATTCTTATAAAAGACAACAATACAAGTCAGACTTCACAAAATTTCATTTTTTCATTCAAAAAAAGGAAGCACTCCTAAGGTTGTCTCACAGTTTCTAAAGCAAATTATTAAATGTCACTAGTAATTACATTTCTTAGCTTCTTGAGTTGGAGTAGTATGCTTAAAATCCAGGATCAGCAAGTATAATTTTCTTTTTAAAAAATGTATTTGTTCATTTATTTGAGAGGCTGACGACAGACAAGAAAGCGATCCCATCCTCTGGTTTACTCCCGAAATGACCACAGTGAGCTGGGAGCCAGGAACTCAATTCAGTGGCAGGGACCCAACCACTTAGTTAGCTATCATCACTGCTTCCCAGGATGTCAATAGGAAGCTAGAATCAAGAGCGGAGTGGGACTTCAACCCAGTATTTCCCAAATGGAACACAAGTATGCCAAGCACATCTTAACTTCTAGGCTAAATGCCTGAGTGTGATTTTCTTTATTTTTTTTTTAAACTTTTATTTAATGAATATAAATTTCCAAAGTACAGCTTATGGATTACAATGGCTTCCCCCCCATAACGTCCCTCCCACCCACAACCCTCCCCTTTCCCACTCCCTCTCCCCTTCCATTCACATCAAGATTCATTTTCGTTTCTCTTTATATACAGAAGATCAGTTTAGCATACATTAAGTAAAGATTTCAACAGTTTGCTCCCACACAGAAACATAAAGTGAAAAATACTGTTTCAGTACTAGTTATAGCATTAAATCTCAATGCACAGCACACTAAGGACAAAGATCCTACATGAGGAGTAAGTGCACAGTGACTCCTGTTGTTGACTTAACAAATTAACACTCTTGTTTATGGCATGAGTAATCACCCTAGGCTCTTGTCATGAGCTGCCAAGGCTATGGAAGCCCCCTGAGTTCACTGACTCTGATCATTTTTAGACAAGGCCATGGTCAAAGTGGAAGTTCTCTCCTCCCTTCAGAGAAAGGTACCTCCTTTGATGACCCGTTCTTTCCACTGGGATCTCACTCGCGGAGATCTTTCATTTAGGTTGTTTTTTTTTTTTCCCCAGAGTGTCTTGGCTTTCCATGCCTGAAATACTCTCATGGGCATTTCAGCCGGATCCGCATGCCTTAAGGGCTGATTCTGAGGCCAGAGTGCTGTTTAGGACATCTGCCATTCTATGGGTCTGCTGTGTATCTCACTTCCCATGTTGGATCATTCTCTCCCTTTTTGATTCTATCAGCTAGTATTTGCAGACACTATTCTTGTTTATGTGATCCCTTTGGTTCTTAGTCCTATCATTATGATCAATTGTGAACAGAAATTGATCACTGGGACTAGTGAGATGGCATTGGTACATGCCACCTTGATGGGATTGAATTGGAATCCCCTGGTATGTTTCTAACTCTACCGTTTGAGGTAAGTCAGCCTGAGCATGTCCCGAATTGCACATCTCTTTCCTCTCTTATTCCCACTCTTATATTTAATAAGCCAATCCCAAAGGGACAAATACCACTTGTTCTATAGGTGACAATTAACTGAGCACCAAAAAGGAAACCTGTTAAAATGAAGTGAACACTATGAGAAACGGTGACTTGATCAGCCCTCACCCTGTTGATGAGCAACTTGATATGTTATCCCTCTATTTTTTTGTTTGTTCTACTTAATACTTTTGGTTGAATACTGTAATCAATACACAATTCTTTTTTTTTTTTTAAGGATCTGTTATTCATTTGAAAGGCAATGTGTGTGTGGGGGCGGGGGTGTCAACATAAAGAGAGAATCTTCCATCTACTGATTCAGTACCCAGTGGCCACAATGACCTGGGCCAGGCTGAAGCCAGAAGCCAGGAAATGTTTCCAGGTCTCCCACAAGGGTATACAAGGGCATAGCAGGTAAAGTGCTGCCTGCAATGTTGTTATCTCATATGGGCACTGGTTCATGTCCCAGCTGCTGCACTTCTGATCCAGTTCCTTGTTAATGGCCTGGGAAAGCAGCATAAGATGACCCAAGTGCTTGGGCCCCTGCACCCACATGGGAGACCTGGATGAAAATGAGCACCAGTGGTAAGAAACATAAAGGACATCATTAGTCATCTCTCCTTTATGGAAAAGTGTTGCAGATATCCCTGAACAAAAGGAACTCAGAACCGCTCTGACAACTCTTGGCAAGCTGTTATTGTTCCCAACGACAGAATCCTGACAGTTTCGCACCAGACCCTCTCTTAGAGTTTTTCTTCCTTTCTATCCTGACAGTGCAAGCCACAGTCCTCAGCTCTGTCCTATCCTGGATGCAGGAACCTCAATTTACACAAAAGAACCTTCAACAAAATACCCAAGTGCTATCCATGTATAATGGTTACTAAATTCTTTATAAAACTGACTTTTAAGGTTGAAGTTTGTGAAGAAAGCAGCAAAAAATAAGATTGTGCTTTCAATAAATAGAAAACCTCTTCAGATTTGTTCCTGGCTCTCTTTCTCTGCTATCTGCCAAATTTATCTTTCAGGTCTCAATTTGAGCCTGCCTCTTCCTCAGATTGGGTCCTGTTATTCTCACTACACAGTGCTCTTTTACTTCACAGCACTTAATGGGATTTTACTTAAAAGAATGCAGCAACACTTCTTTAAATTTCCTGTAAGGATAAGAATTGTGTATTGCTATGATTATACTCCTATAATCTAAACACAGAACTTAACATATTGTAGGGGCTGGCACTGTGGTGCAGCGGGTTAAAGCCCTGGCCTGAAGCACTGGTTCCAGTCCCAGCTGCTCCTCTTCTGATCCAGCTCTCTGCAATGGCCTGGAAAAACAGTAGAAGATGGTCCAAGTCCTTGGGCCCCTGTACCCATGTGGGAGACCCGGAGGAGGCTCCTGGCTCCTGATGGTTGCAGCTCTGGCCACTGCAGCCAATTAGGGAGTGAACTAGTGGATGGAAGACCTCTCTGTCTCTACTTCTCTCTGTAACTCTTTCAAATGAAAAAAAAGAAAAAAAACCCACATTGTAGACTTTCACTCCATGAACACCTGTCTCTTAAGATCAGTGTGAATACATATCTTGGGTTTTTTATTTTTAGAAAACAAAATCTCTGCTTTGCATAGAAAAGGCTGTAACAGGAGAGTCCACCATTAAATACTCCATTTAGATTGACCATATTGCGATGCCCAGACATCCAAGATGTGTCACATGGAGGCTAAGCTTGAACTGTGAAGCATTCCTGCAACCTAAAGGAATTGTGCAACAGTACAGATGACATTCACTGCAGTAAAATTCAAGTGAATGCATGTCAGAAAGACATATATACAACTTTAGCCTACAGCTCTACAAACATTCTGAAGTCATACAAACAAGAAAAATATGTGGGGCCGACGTTTATGGCACAGCGGGTTAAGCTATGATGCCAGCATCCCATAGTGAGCACCATTTCAAGTCCCAGCTGCTCCACTTCCAATCCAGCAACTTGTTAATATGCCTGGGAAAGCCAGGGAGTCAGCCAAGTCTTGTTTGTTACTTAAGAGTAGATAACCAAAATATTTCCAAAGTAACAAAGAATGCTAAAAAACAACACAGTGATGTCCACAAGGTCAAGAAGGGAAAGGATATAGCCTGAGAATTCAGTACTCAGCCAAAACATTAGTCATGTGAAACATTCTTAGCAAAAATCTAAAGGGTTAAAAAAAATGTAGCAGTGCAGAGCTGACACCATATATTTTCAAAAACAAAAAAGGGGATTACAGAGTGAAGATTTGACTAAAAAAATAAGTTACAAAATAAAGCTAGGAAAGGCAGAATGAACTTAAAAAATTTGAATTTAGAAATCCAAGAGCTGGTTCTTTAAATAAATAAATTAGCCATTAGTTACTTGTGATGGGAAATCTCTAAAATGACTCCCAGTGACAACCTCTACCCTCCTGGGTATTTTAATCACCTTTCCCCTTGAGTGTGGATTGGACCAGGACTTCTTCCAACACACAAAATACAGAAAGGACAGGATATTACTTCTCTCTCTCTCTCTTCTCTCTCTCTCTCTCTCTCTCTGAGGGAAGCAAGCTACCACGCTGTTGAACACTAAGGTCTACTTGGTATAGTGAAAACCTAAGGCTCTTAAGGCAAACATCCCATAAGAAACTGAAGCTGGCACACAGCTACATTAAGTGAGCTTGGAAGCATAAACTGCAGCCTAAGCCAAAGTCTACTGCAAACTCAGAGGAGACTGAGCCTGAGAAACCCAGCTAAGCTGCTCCTAAATTCCTGACCTACAGAAACTATGTTTCAATATTGTTTTCACTGGCTATGTTCGAGGATAATTTGTTATGCAGCAATACATAAATATATTATCTTAATCAATAGGGAAAAGGAAGAAAAGACAAATGTACCAAGTTAGTGAGAAGAACAGGAAATAACCCAAATACAAAAAAAGCCAAAATTAGACAATATTTTGCATAATTCTATCCTAATATATTTGAAAATCTGCAAGAAATGAATTATTATCTAAATCCAAATTTTCAAAATTGACCCATAAAATAAAAAGCAAACTAGGAGAGTACATGATGCTACTCTGAAAAAAGGAGAGGCAAGCATCTCTGAAAATTTCTTTAAAATGATCAACAATTTCTTTTTCAACTGTTCCAGAATACATATATGGTTAGTTAACAAACTGCTCTGAAGACAATGACATGATTCTAAAACCTACAAGAGACAGTACAAACCAAAAATAGACTAATTTCAAAAATGGACACTAAAATCCTAAATAATGTCTAGTGAGTATAGAGTTTCAGTTTGGGAAGATGCAAAATTTCCAAAGAAAAGTGCTGGTGAGACTTAGAAAACAATACAAATACATTTAACGCTACTGAACTATATACTCAAATAGTAAATTTTCAATTACTTTAAGTTCTATTTTAACATTAAAAAAATCATTTAAAAAGCAAAAAAGTGGGGTCAGCACTGTGGCACAGTAGGTAAGGCAGCCACCTATGGCACTGGCATCCCATATGGGCACCATTTTGAGTCCCAGCTGCTCAATTTCTAATCCAGCTCCCTGCTGATGGCATGGGAAAACAGCAGAAGATGGTCCAAGTGCTTGGGCCCCTGCACCATCTGAGACCCAGAGGAAGCTCCTGGCTCCAGGCTTCCTACTGGCTCAGCCCCAGCCATTGTAGCCATTTGGGGAGTGAACCAGTGGATGGAAGACCACTCTCTGTTTTTCTTTGTCTGTAACTACGCCTCTCAAGTAAATAAACAAATCAAAAAAAAAAAAAAAAAAAAAAATGGGGCCAGCACTGTGTCATAGCAGATAAAGCCACCACCTGCAGTGCCAACATCCCATTCAAGCCCCAGCTGCACCACTTCCAATCCAGCTCCCTACTAATGTGCCTGGGAAAAGCAGCAGCAGATGAACCAAGTCCTTGAGCCCCTGCACCACATGGGAGACGACCAGGAAGAAGCTCCCGGTTCCTAGCTTCGGATAAGCCCAGCTCCAGCCGTTGTGGCCATTTGAGGAGTGAACCAGCAGATAGAAGATGTCTCTCTCTAACTCTTTCAAATAAATAAATAGATCTTAGAAAAAAAAGCAAAAAAGTAAAATAAATTATCTCTATAGAATGTATTTCCCTCCATGAATACTAAAAACTCAAAAACTGGTATTGAACTCAAGGTTTTTTGTTTCCCTTGTAAAAGTCACCAAGAAATACGCATATGGTGATGGGGTTGGGGGGGCGCTTCTCAGAAAGAAACCTAAGGCTAAACTATCTACTTACAAGTTATTTCACAAATTTCTTGTGTCAAAAACAAACATATTTCTGATTTTCCAAACTTTTTATGAAGTCTTTCCCCAGAAGGCCAATTTCCGATACAGCATATCATGTAATAGAATGATGGTAATAGACAATGGAACACTAAGTAGTATCAAAAGTCTTGGGCAGGCTTCAGCCCAGCAGGTGTAGACACCAGTTAGGACACTCATGTCCCATACTGGAGCACCAGAAATGGAGCCCTGGCTCGGCTCTCAATTCCAGCTTCCAGATGATGCAGACTCCGGGAAGCAGCAGGTGATGGCTCAGGTCATTGGCCCCTGCCAGCCACGTGGTGGACCTGGACTGAGTTCTCAGTTCCTGGTTTCAGTTCAGCTTCTGGCTTCAGCCTGGCCCACTGTGGGCCCCTACAGCCATTTGGAGAGTAAACCAGGAGATAAGAGTGTTCGCTCTCTTTCTCTCTGCCTCGCAATTTTTTTTTAAAATGTTATCATTACGCATTCTCCTACATACGCTATTTCTTAATTCACTAATGTTTTACTGTCTTCCATCTCTAAACATGAATGATTATAACACATTCAATACATTTTACAGCCTCTGAAAAGAAATTATATTTACCACATTAGAGTTAGATGACTTGCCCTAGACTTCTAGTGAGTCAACAGTAAGCCTGGGAAAATTCAAGTGGTGCCACCACCAAAGTGCATTTCATTACAAGTAGGGGCCGGCGCTGTGGCGTAACAGGTAAAGCTGCCGCCTGCAGTGCTGGCATCCCATATGGGTGCTGGTTCAAGTCCCAGCTGCTCCACTTCCGATCCAGCTCCCTGCTAATGGCCTAGGAGAGCAGTAGAAGCCCCTACACCTGCATGGGAGATCTGGAAGAAGCTCCAGGCTCCTGGCTTTGGATCGGCCCAGCTCTGGCCATCGCAGCCATTTGGGGAGTGAACCAGCAGATGGAAGAGCCCTGTCTTTTTCTCCCTCTGCCTCTCTGTAACTCTTGCCTTTCCAATAAATAAATGAATCTTAAAAGAAAAGAAAAGAAAAGAAATATTACAGCTGGAGTCAGCACTGGGGAGTAAGGGGTAAAACTGACACCTGTGATGCCAGCATCCCACATGGGCGCGGGTTTAATTCCCAGATGCTCCACTTGAATCCAGCTCCCTGCTAATGAGCCTGGGAAAGCAGTGGGAAGATGGCCCACATCCTTGGGCCCTTGCACCCACGTGAGAGACCTGGAGGAAGCTCCTGGTTCCTGGCTTCTGTCCTGTTCAGCCTTGGCCTTTCTGGCCATTTGGGGAGTGAGCCAGTGGATGGAAAATCTCTAACTCTCTGTAACTCTGCCTTTCAAATAAATAAATCTTAAAAACAAAACAAAACAAATTACAGCTCTACCACTTATATACATAAGACAAGATGTTTAAAAATATCATACAAATATGCAAAGATAATGAAGCATTACAATAATGCTTTCAAATTAAAAAATTATGGTCAGAACTGATGTTAACTGTTTGCCCATTTGTATTCTTTTCATTACTTTGATACCAACCTACTTCCCCAAACTAAAAGAGTATTAATACAATTTAACCAGGAATTGACATGAGAAGTTTTTAATTCTTCTTATGCTTTTCAAAGTGAGAATATACTTCATAGATAACATTCAGCAACATATTTGCTGAAAGACAATGTCAAAACTAACATCACCTAAAAATCAAAATTTCACCTTGCCTGATTAGTTAAATGAGGGTACTTTCCTTGGAAAAAAGGAGCTACTTTCCTTTAAAAAAGAATGTAGGGCAATATGTAAATGCACAATTCCTGAAAAAGTATCCAAATAAATGCAATTTGCAAGTCTGTACGTACACCACTGCTTGTGTACTGCGATATACAGATCCTTGTAAAATTTCTTAAAGCATATACAAGAGTTAGCAGTCACTATCTTTAAGAGTAATTTATATTTTATGCTCCTTTGCTAATATGGTCAGAATTTCAAGCATCATCATATTTTTTTTTCAAGCGATTTTTAAATTTCACCTTACACTTAAAATTTTACTGAAAACTTCGTTCACACTCAGTTCATCTCCCAGAGCTTACCTACTTTCTGGATATCCTGGTCAGCAACTTAATTGAATATACTTTATCTTCCCCAAGTTGTCCAGATGCTTTTATTCTAAAATTAAAACAATTTTATCTTTAATGTTTTGGACTTCTTTTCTCCAAAAGTACATTAAATATGATGTCATGGCAATGGCTGTTAGTTCTCCGCCTTTGATATATGCCTTCCCTGCGCGTGTGCTTTTAAGAAAACACCTGTTTGTTGGAGCCCGCACTAGAGCCATCACTTGCTCCTTGAAAATCCTTGCAATTCTGTGATGAAACACGACTGTCACAAAGGACCTAGTATTACAACAAGGACTTCGGCAATATTAACCCACAATGGTGATGACCGAGCAAACATCCGGGGTCACTTTAAACTGCTGCGAGTTAACTGGAAGGCAAGAAGCGCCCTCGAGAAAGGCTCTGCCGGCCTGAAACTACTGGAGTAGGTTCTGCCCACCACGCGTCAGGGCTGCTCCTCTCTCGGCTCGATGTGGAGACGGAGGCACCTCTACCGAACACCCCTCAAAGCGGAGGCTTCGCATCTGTGAAGTGGGCGTAATTGCATCGCCGCCTCTTACGTCCCGTGAGAGTCTCGCACAAAATGGCAGTGAGCGCGCTTCCCTCCTGGAAGGCTGCGGACCCGTCTCCAGGCCTCCCTCCTAGGGCGCCTCCGCGGGACCGGAGGCTCGGAGGCGGCGCCCCGCTCCCCCTCACAGACACGCAGGTCCCTGCGGGAGGGAAGGCAAAGGGACCCCCAAACTCCCGCTCCGGGACGAGAGGGAAGGGATGCAGGACCTAAGCCCACCCTCTCCATCACCACCCCCCGCGACTCCCCGCCGCACACACTCGGGACACCCAGCAAACGGCACCGAGAGCCGCCCGCTCGCACCCGGAAAAGGCCCCAGACTCACGCGGAGAGACGGAGCTCCTGCAACGCCGCGCCGAACAGCTCTCCACAGCCTCACAGCGGACGCCCAGTGCAGCTCCGCTCCGCCGCCCGGCCCCGCCCCGCCCCTAGGGCTCCAGGTGCTCCGACGGGGCGGGGCTTCGTGGAGCCGCGCGGCGCAGGCGCAGTCCCCGCGCAACATTCAACTGCGGAGCGTTTACCAATGGGAAAGAGTGCGAAAGCGCCGTTCAAAAATAAACGGCCGGCCGCGCTGGCGGAGGCGGAGGCGAGGGCGTGGGGCGCGCAGCCCGCGGCGGGAGCCGCCCTGGGAGCGGCGCTTCACGGCGTGGGGCGCCTCGAAAGGCGCTGCTGGCGGCTGGGGTCGCGCCCGCGGCCTCCTGCCCGCGGTTCCTGGCACTGTTGACTGCACGGAGCCCGGGAGCGCGGGAGGTGGCGTGCGCGCGGTGCAGCGCGGCGTTTCTCCCGTGACGCACAGGCTCGCTTCTCTTCAGCGCGCCGAGGGCAGCGCGCGCTGCTGGCGATCCCGCCGCGCTGGCGTCTGTTTCTGCCTTCTGGAGCGTTCTGGAAGCGGCGGCGCCCGCGTCGTGGCCCGGCCCAGCGCTCCTCGGCCCCGCGTTTCCTCTTGATGAAGTGGTTACCTAACTTAAGTTCCACACGTTCCCCTGCTTCACCAGGTTTCCTGCCTCATCGTCCTAACCCCCTAGAACCAGAGAACAAAATAGGCGTGGACTTCGAAATGTCCTGACCAAAATTAACTTTTCATTACATTTTCCATGAACTAATAGTAGTCCTGTGACTTGTAAGAAATTATATAGCTGTATTTCGAGACATTCTAGCCTCTCAACACAGTTTCCCTCTCCCGAGTATTTTCAAAAATCATTTTATATAGTGTTGTGCCAAATAAAACCATGGATGCGGTATATACTATGCATACTTTTATAATATGTTCCAGGAGCTTGTTAGCTTTTCATATATCCGTTTCCACTTTATACACCTAATTTGCTACTTAAACACTGGAGTCATGATGCACAGCTTTTCAATTTTCTGTCTGTTATATCTTTCTGCTGGCGCCGCGGATCAACAGGCTATTCCTCCGCCTAGCGGCGCCAGCACACCGGGTTCTAGTCCCGGTCGGGGCGCCGGATTCTGTGCCGGTTGCTCCTCTTCCAGGCCAGCTCTCTGCTGTGGCCAGGGAGTGCAGTGGAGGATGGCCCAGGTGCTTGGGCCCTGCACCCCATGGGAGACCAGGATAAGTACCTGGCTCCCGCCATCGGATCAGTGCAGTGTGCTCTCCGCAGCGCGCCAGCGTGGCAGCCATTGGAGGGTGAACCAATGGCAAAGGAAGACCTTTCTGTCTCTCTCTCACTATCCACTCTGTCAAAAAAAAAAAAAAAAAAAAAAAAAAAAACTTTCCATAGCAATAAACGCACTATATTATAAAATTATTTTAGAAATGTAACTGTCTTTTGGAACTGAATTGCTAACAGCTGAATATTGTTTTGAGCTATAAATTTTTTCACTGTTTTTTCCTCTGTCCTCCCTTATAAGAGGTATGCATGTAGCAAGAAAGCACACATGAGGTTTTTTTTTTTTTTAAGATTTATTTATTCACTCTACAGAGTTAAACAGAGACGAGGTCAGAGAGCGAGACATCTTCCATTCGATGGTTCACTCCCCAATTGGTCGCAACAGCCAGAGTTGTGCCAATCCAAAGCCGGGAGCCGGGAGCTTCTTCCGGGTCTCCCACGCGGATGCAGGGACCCAAGCACTTGGGCCATCCTCCACTGCTTTCCCAGGCCGTAGCAGAGAGCTGGATCAGAAGTGGAGCAGCTGAGTCTCAAACCAGTGCCCATATAGGATGCCAGCGCTTTAGGCCAAGGTTTTAAGCTGCTGTGCTACAGCGCCAGCCCCAGCATGAGTTTTAGAACTGGTGTTGTGGAACCACCACATAAACTTGTAAGTGTTGCTACAGAACCCCCAAACTTGGGTCTGCTCATCTTACACACAGAAAGCCTACCACTGACATCAGGGAGGTGGAAGAAAGTAGGTAATGTATTGCAACGCACACAGCAAGGGCAAAGAGCAGGCAGCTACTGCTTGATTCCTGGGCACCCCATCTCGAACTTAGAGGTGAGGTGGTAGGGATTGAAGTCGGGGCTGAGCGTGCATGTTTACTTCCTGGCCAACTTACTTCAGTGGTGCTCAGACCTTCCTTTGATTGTTCAGTAATGCAATTCTGTTTAAGGAATTTTTATGATGGCCAGGTGGGCTTTAATTAGTCTGGGGATAAAACATAAGTGGTAACTGTCTTCTGCCCCAGACCTGGAGTTCTAAACAAATACCTCTAGACAATACTGGCCAAGAGGGTTTTATCTACTGGAAAAGCAAATGACTGTTTGAATCCAGTAACTTGTCTAATTAGAATTAATTCTAGATTAGAATCACATCTTCAGTTCAGTGGATTTCTTTTGGTAAAAGGACGGGCGAGGACACTTTGGGCTAAGGGAGACAGAAGAGAGGCTGGGTCCTGTCTTTACATTATATTATTATTATTATTTACATGTATATTATTATTACATTATAGAGGTTTGTTCTCACTGGCTGCCCTTTTCCAAAAGCCATGAGCCCGTTGAGGGGAAGAGCTGAGTGCTCAGGGGAAGCAGAAAGAAAGGATAGCTCAAAATAGAGGTGTCTGAGGTCCTGCCGGGGTGGGAGGAAAAACATGAAGAGGAAGGACCACCTTGTGCATCTGGTTTAGAGACCCATGGGTTCCCACCCTGCCCGAGATCCATCTAATGGTACTGGGGAGTGTGGGGACAGAAAGGCAGAGGACTGCGGGGATCTATAAAATGAAGGCAGTCTCAGCAATGCTGGTCAGTTTGACTCAAGTCTGTGAGCTGTGGCTCATCATGCACTTCACAGAGGATAGTGTTGGCCTGGAAAGGTAGTACAAAATGAACACTCAAATGCGGCAGTATGTTCTTAAGATCCATAAGCCTAAAAAATAGGTACTAAGGGGGCCAGCCCTGTGGTGCAGTGGGTTAAGCTGCTGTCTGCAGTGCCAGCATCCCTAAGGGGCGCCAGTTTGAGTCTTGGCTGCTTCACTTCTGATCGAGCTCCCTGCTAATGTGTCTGGGATAGCAGTGAAAGGTGGCCCAAGTCCTTGGGTCCCTGCACACATATGGGAGACCCAGAACAAGCTCCTGGCTCCTGGCTCCTGGCTTAGGTCTGACCCAGTCCTGGCTATTGTGGCCATTTGGGGAATGAACCAGCAGTTGGAAGATCTCCCTCTCTCTCCTCTCTGTGTAACTCTGCCTTTCAAATAAAAAAATAAACCTTAAAAAACGAAATAGATACTAAAGAGCTCAGTCACTTTTTAAAGGGGTGAGGAGTAGAAGAGTTCAGCTGCTTTGAGTCTCTGCCTATATGTTTCAAGAAACCCCTTTTGATAGAGTATGGGAAGAGCTAAAAGATGCTAAATAGTTGCAGTTGTTACCAGATATAGGAAGAGGAAGGAAAACATGAATTTTATGACAACTTCTTGCTGCTCAGATCAGACTCTCTGCTTAAACATTTTCTGTCTCAAGTACTAACACAGGCCTCAGTCACAGAAAAGTACCCTGCAAGACCCTGTGTTAGCTCCCATTAGCTTGGCCTCAAAGAATCATAATAAAGAGAACATGTGATTTTCTAGTGTTAGAATATTCCTGTGGTTCCTTTCTAGGACTTCAAGGAAAACACGGCCAACGGGCACCATAGTAGTGAACCAGGGACAGCGAGCTAGGAAAATCTACCCAACCGTTCACAGAAAGTCAGCTACCCAGGGAAAAATCTTTGAGCTATATCATGCAGTGGAGTTCAGAGATTTTGTTTTAGGACATCCTCTACTGCTTTCCCAGGCACATTAGCAGAGAACTGGATCAGGAGTAGGGCAGCCGGGACTGGAACTGTTGCCCATATGGCATGCTGCTGTTGAAGGAGGCTTAACCTGCTGAGCCACAGCGCCGACCACACAGAGTGTATTTTCACACAGCTCTTTTCTGCTGTATTTCTGAGTGCAATTTGCAAGATTATAAGGATGTTTGTAACTAGTTTCTCTTTCCTTTACTGTCTGTTGTTAAGAATCAAATACCACTAATTTTTTTTTTTTTTTGCCCACCCATTGTATGGTGACTATAAAAAACCAGGGTGGGGGAGCAGCAGCGTTGTGAAGTAGCGGGTAAAGACGCAGCCTGTAGTGCCAGCATCCCATATGGGCACCAGTTTGAGTCCCAGCTGCTCCACTTCTGATCCAGTTCTCTGCCAATGCCTGGAAAAGCAGTAGAGATGGTCAAAGTCCTTGAGCCCCTGCACCTGCATGGGAGAACCGGAGGAAGCTCCTGGCTCCTGGTTTCAGACTGGCCCACCTCCAGTCATTGCGGCCATTTGGGGAGTGAACCAGTGGATGGAAGACCTCTCTCTCTCTCTCTTAACTCTGTCTTTCAAATAAATAAATAAATCTTTAAAAAAAAAAATCTGGGAATCTCTTAATGTAGGCACTTACCCACCTTTCTAGGAAATTTTGTGTATAATTATTTTGTATCATATTTATTGTAATTAAACATTCTGAGTTTAAAGAATGTTTCTCAAAAAGCATTCAAAAAATTTTTATTTTGATTCTCTAACCCATTTAATCAAATCAACACTTATTAGTAGTTTAATAAATTCTCAGCATTAAAGTTGCTATGAGCACAGGGCCAATATTAAAGTTGCTTATCCAAGTGGGTTAACACGCAGATCCGTATAGTTCAGATAATATCAGTCAAATGGTAGTTTCAGGGCCCCAGACGGGGGAAAGCAGCCAAGTCTTACGCTGCAGAGCTCCTCAGATTGCTGCCGATTTGGGCAGGTAATTGGAAATGCACATGTGGGAGCTCATGTCTTTTTTTTTTTTTTAATTTGTATTTATTTATATGAGAGGCAGTTACAGACAGAGGGAGAGACAGAGAGAGATGTCTTCCATCCTCTGGTACACTCCCCAGGTGGCTGCAACAGGATAACCACAACACTGGTCCCAAGCTCCACCTCTTCTGAGAGCCACAGAAGGATTTCTATGGTACATTCAAATCACAATTACACCCCCACTGCTCGTGTCTATGCTATTAGGTCTTGGAAAGGCTTGTGTGGGTGCTCTCAGTCCTACGCCCTGCGTCTGTCCCTCACCTCAAGGCTTGGGAGAAAGGCTCAGCAATGTCCACCCTGTGTGTGTGTGTGTGTGTGTGTGTGTGTTTGGCAGGCAGAGTGGACAGTGAGAGAGAGAGAGACAGAGAGAAAAGTCTTCCTTTGCCGTTGGTTCACCCTCCAATGGCCACCACGGCTGGCGCACTGCGGCCAGCACACCGCGCTGATCTGATGGCAAGAGCCAGGTGCTTCTCCTGGTCTCCCATGGGGTGCAGGGCCCAAGCACTTGGGCCATCCTCCACTGCACTCCTGGGCCACAGCAGAGAGCTGGCCTGGAAGAGGGGCAACTGGGACAGAATCTGGCGCCCCGACCGGGACTAGAACCCGGTGTGCTGGCGCCGCTAGGTGGAGGATTAGCCCAGTGAGCCGCGGCACCAGCCACACCCTGTGTTTTGAAGGGACTGGTTCACTAAATCTTGTGAAAGCTAAGAGGTGAGAGCTGACTCCCTGACGGCCAGAGTGCAGGGGCGTGCTGCTGTATTCCCAGAGCTAGTGGCTGCTGAGGAGGCATGAGCCTGCCGAAGGATCAGGTGAGCAGGTGTGGAGTTGCCTATGATCCCTCATAATCGTGCCAACTGGAGACACAAGCAGGCCTCAGCAGAGAAATACTCAAGGTATCCCAGCTCTCCTAGGGGCTGCCAAGAGTACACAATAAGCCAGCCAGGTGGGGGGAAGCCAACTTATCAGGCCAGGCAATTTGCAGACCAGAAGTCTCCAGCAATGTTCTCCAAAGGACCTGTGGAACAACTCCAGTGTGGCTAAATAACCAAAGATCCCCTCTAAGAAAAGAGTCAGCTTTAAACATAGCCCAGGCCCAGAGAACATGAACTGGGCACCTACAGGGCCAGTCAGCTAAGAACACTCCCTCTTCACTTCCCTCTCCTCCACCCTGTGCTCCAAACCTCGAGAAATGAGAAACAGCAAAACAGTGAAAGTTAGGGTTGGGTGAGGAAGAGTCTGTTTAAAAACAAGCCAACCTCTTGGCCGGCGCCACGGCTCACTTGGCTCATCCTTCACCTGCAGTGCTGGCACTCCAGGTTCTAGTCCCGGTTGGGGCGCTGGTTCTTTCCCGTTTGCTCCTCTTCCAGTCCAGCTCTCTGCTGTGGCCTGGGAGGGCAGCGGAGGATGGCCCAAGTGCTTGGGCCCTGCACCCGCATGGGAGACCAGGAGGAAGCACCTGGCTCCTGACTTCGGATCGGCGCAACGCATGGGTCACAGCGCGCTGGCCATAGCGGTCATTTCGGGGGTGAACCAACGGAAGGAAAACCTTTCTGTCTGTCTCTCTCTCTCACTGTCTAACTCTGCCTGTAAAAAAAAAAAAAAAAAAAAAAAAAAAAAAAAAAAAAAAAACAAAAACAAAAACAAAAACAAAAAAAAACCACACAAAAAAAAACCAAGATGGCCAAGATGACCTGAGCCCCTGCACCAAAAAATGCCAACCCCATGCCCTCCCCAGGAGTCAGAAACCACCCCCTGAAGTAAGCCCTATCTGAGGAGGGAGGGAGTAACTGCAGTTTCTAATGAAGTCTCGAGCTTTGGCTATGGGACTAATTTCAGAAATAAGACTGTTTTGCCATTTAAAGGGGCCTCAAGACTTTGTGTTACCAAGCAATGACTAGAAAAGTCTTGGTGCTGGAGCTTCCATCTCGGGTTAGAGGAAGAACATTCCCTGCTGAGTAAATTATCAAGGCACAGTTGAAGCACAAAACTCAGTTTTCTATGTCCTTTATATGTTCTCATGCAAATTACCAGTTACACTGTCTTGGAAACAAAAGCTACAATCTCAGCCCCCTGTCCGTGAACAATTGGAGATCTATTACTCCTAAACAAAAAGATACTTGTTACAGTGGCACAATGTTGGCAGAGATGGGCCCCATCTTGTGATGGCTGAATCAGATGCCACTAGTCACCACACCCTGATTTTGCCTCCTACAGATCACTGGACCTCTCTTCCAATTGTCCTCTCGGGAGCAAAACACGCTATTTGCTTTTCTGTGTAAAGCATTTTGGCCATTTCTTATTACATCAGCTTCTGACTTCCATATGTGCAGGGTCAAGTTTTTCTTACAAAGAATGGTAATTTTTTTCTCCAATAACAATTCTAGTGTCAACTGAAGAAACACTGGTTTTCCTCTCCCATGACTCTCGATAGCAAACAAAAATGGGCTTCCTGCTTTGTACATTTATAATTTTCCTTTTTGGTAAAAATGACACAGCTGTCAAAATCATGGTACTCACAGGTATAGACAGTTAGACTTTTATTGACTGCAGTTCAATGTTTCTGGTTATAAAGGAGTTAGAAACTTTATATTCACTGGCTACTCCTAAGTTCCTAATCATAAAGCCTACACTTAGTATTCTGTTTATACAGACAAATGGGGCTTTTTACTCGGCTAACACCCCTTGATCATCATCCTGTAGCTGATATCCCGCTACTACACCTTCCTGGTATCAACTCCTAAACTGTCTAGATCTACATTTATTGCTTGTTTTTAGTCTCTCTTTGCCTGTCTGCCCTGATCCATGATTCTCTAAGTGAATATCATGGTTGCAAGTAACAGAACTCAAAATTCAAGAGTTGACAGGAATTAGACAAATAATATTTGTCTTCTTCACATAACAAGAAATCTGAAGTGTCACTTATGTGACTTCAACAGTTCAGTGTTACCAGTTCCTATGTCTGCAATTCTCTCAGCCTTTCCCATGAGCTGGCAAGAAGGTACCCCAGCTCCAGACATAAAGTCTGCCCCCTGTGTAGAAGAGGGAGAATGGGGGCAGAGGCTTAGTAGTTAACACACAATGTGCTGAGAGTCTGGGTTCAAGTCCCAGCTCTGCTTCAGATTCCAGCTTCTCGAAAATGTGGCACACCCTGGGAGGTAGTAGATGACGGCTCAAGTAACTGGGTCTCTGCCACCCACGTGGGAGACTTAGATTGGGTTTCCTGGCTCCTGGCTCTGGAGTAAACTGGCAGATGGAAGATCTCTTTCTGTCTGTCTCTGTCCCTCTCTATCTTATTGCCTATCAAATAAACTAATAATACTAATAATAGAAAAAGAAAACAAAAAGGAAGAAGAGCCAGTGTCAGCTATGATTGTCCCTTTTATTAGAAACGAAAAGCTTTTCCAGACACTCCACAGCATTCTGTGCGCGTGTCTTCTCAGCCAGAATTGTGTTTAGGCTGTTGGGAGCAGCCCGGATAGCTCTGCCAAAGTTGATTTTTTTAAAAATGCCTGGATACCTTACAGATGCAACAGAAAGAATGGAGATTCTTGAGAGAAAGCTATTATTCCATGAGGGGGACGGTATCTGGTCTGCTGATAAAGAAACCAAATAACAAAACCAATTTTGTTAGCTTTAACAAGGCTTTGAGGACTTGGATTTGAAGGAGTTTCAAAGACAAAGAGCCCATTCATTGTTAGTCACTGCTTTGAACTGCATTTGTGTTAGCTGTCTGAAGCCAGCTGGACCTACATCTTGAAGATGATTTTGGATGTTACTCAAATGTCCCAGTCTTCGTTAGTGTTGAGTCCTGTCCCATGTACCATGAGCTGAAGTCCCACATGGGCTGTGGAGTGAAACCACCATCAAGAAGTGCCGTCCATGCACCCACACAGCCGCATTCATCCCAAGTTTCTGTTGGAAGCCTATTAAAATAAACTCATCACAAGACAGGTTAGTTCAGTTCCATGTCAAATACACACTTGCGAGAAGATCATCTCTGTGTGTTTAGTTTCAACACAGTAAAAGCTAAATTTCATTTATGTTTCATCTTTATAATAAAACTTTTTCACCCTTTCCCCATTTTCAAGTGCAATAAGTCTCTAGTTGTATGTAATAATTGAAAACTGAAGTATGAAATAAAATCTGCTTTCTAAAAATACTTTATGATTACAAAAGCAATGAAACTCCTGATTTAAAGAAAAATCAACAGTACAGAAATAAAGAAAAATGTAGTAATCCAACCTTTTAGAAGTAACCACTGTTAACAGCATGACAAGTTAGAAATTGCTTCTAATTATGAGCTTTCACAAATACGGGGAAAAGTTGCCAAGCCAAGCACCAAGGGATGAAATCAGTGGATACTTGCATGGTCTTGTAACCAAGGACTTAATGAACACATGATTTATCAAAATCCTTTTTAAAAAAATTTACATATTTATTTGAAAGGCAGAGATACAGAGAAAGAAGGAGACAGAGAGAAAGATCTTCCATCTATTGGTTCACTCCCCAAGTGGCCACAATAGCCAGGGCTGGGCCAGACCGAAGTCAGGAGCCAAGAGCTTCCACCAGCTCTCCCACTTGGATGCAGGCACCCAAGGACCTGGGCCATCCTCCTCTTCCTTCCCAGGTGCACTAGCAAGGAGGTGGATCGGAAGCAGAGAAGCTGAGACTCTGATATGGGATGCCGGCACTGCAGATGAATACCCAACCTCTATGCCACAGTGCTGGCCGCTTGAAATCCTTTTGAATTGCTTCTTGTCCGTGAGTTGAGGAGCTTCTGTCTCCCTCAGTTTTTTTGTGTGTTGCTTTATCACACCTTCCTCAGAAACGTGGAATGTGGAATGTTCTCTTCTGCCCAGCAAGCACTTCCTTCTAGATGACATTCAGTGCATGGGTCAGTTGAAGTAAACAAACCCCCGCCACACCTTGAGTTTTTGTTCCTTTGTTGTTGTTTTTTTAAAGATTTATTTATTTATTTGAAAGTCAGAGTTATACAGAGAGAGAAGCAGAGAGAGAGAGAGAGAGAGAGAGAGAGAGAGAGGTCTTCCATCCGATGGTTCACTCCCCAGTTGGCTGCAATGGCCGAAGCTGCATCGATCTGAAGCCAGGAGCCAGGAACTTCTTCTGGGTCTCCCACATGGGTACAGAGGCCCAAGCACTTGAGCCATCTTCTCCTGCTTTCCCAGGCCACAGCAGAGAGCTGGATGAGAAGTGGAGCAGCCAAGTCTCAAACCGGCACCCATATGGGATGCTGGCACTTCAGGCCAGGGAGTTAACTCACTGCACCACAGCGCCAGCCCCGTTCCTTTGGTTTTAAAGTGCAAGTCCTTTCAATCACCGTCCCACACCCTCATTTCCTACCACCTGGGGGAAGTTTTCAAGTGCTCTGTGAAGATTTTTGAAAACATGCATGATGTGGTTTCAAGTCCCTTGATCCCATAGAGAAGGAGGATGTCTCTGTCACCCCCGTGTCATTCCAGAAGGCAAAGCTCAACCCCATTTCCATTTTCCACAAGAAATCTCTTTGCCCCAAGAATGTTACACTTGAGACATCTTTACCGACATTTGGAGGATTGCCTAACACATCACTCAGCATCCCACCAGCCCCAAGGCCTTACCTCCTGCGTCCCCCTTCCTCCACCCCCACAGCATTCCCCACAGTTATTCAGGTGATGTCTCCTTTCCTGTAAGCCAGTACTTCAGATCAGCACCACCTAGGAGTGTGTGGCAAACGCAGACCCCCAGGGTCACTGAGGCAGGAACTCCAGTGGACGGAGGACAGTAGACTGTGCTCTAACAAGCCCTCCGGTGTTCTGAAGCTTGCTGAAGTTAGGAACGTCTGCACTGATAGCCAGGCTTAAACTGTACCCCATAGCTGCTCCTGAAGTAATTTTACAAAGAGGCCTCACTATCCCAGAGGAATCGTCACATCACTAATAAGAAAACAAATACGTCCAGTATACCCCTACCTCACTGTATTCCGTATCTGTTATAATACATTTGCTTCTTGCTTTTCCTGCTTTTTCTCTATGGTCAGATCCCTCTGCTTCCTTGTTATGGAACACAGGAGTGGTGCCAAGAACCTGACCATCCCCTTGACCATAATCTGACCCTCTGAGTTGCCAAGCTGCTGTCAAGTTCCCTGAGTGGGTCCAGCTCATGGGTATCTGATAGGCAGGAGAATTACTGTGGGACCGTTAGGTCTCTATATGTCAGAGCACATGAGGATAAGGTGTGCATGGAATTAACCAAGACAGGAGGCTGAAAGGTTTATACAAATTAAAGGCACTCCCAGTACACCAACAAATATGAACTCAGAGGCTTCCAGGTCACCTGTAGGAGCAGACGGTGCAAAGAGGCATGGAAGCAACCCAGAGACCAACTTTCACCCTGCCCAGGAAGCTCACTGACAAGGCCTGGAGTAAATCCTCCCCATCAGTAGGGAATGTGTCATCCTATGGGGACTGCTGTTCTTTCCCAAGAATGTGGAGAGGCCTGGGACTCTGCTTGGCTGAGGCCCTCTTGGAAGCACAGCTGACCCCTATGGGATCTGAATCTGCCTTGCCATCCCCACCTCCTGCACTCTGTCTCTGCAGTCTTGATCATCTTTGGTCACCACCGTCTCTGGCTGTCTCTCCTCACACACTCTTGGTCCTTTCTTTGTCCATTTCTTTCCCCAGCACAGCTTTCTGCCATTCCTCTTCTTCCCGAACTTTCCTTTCAGCTGTGATCTTTGGAACTTCTGTTTCCAAGAAAACAAATTTCCCCCCTCACTCATCTTTTTGCTAAAAGTTCCCTCCGCTTCCAGAAAGCTGGCATTGCCCTGAGGAGTCATGTCTCTGCAGCTCTCTCCAAGAATGCTGCTCTTTCTGCCACACCCAAGCATCTGAATAACCCAACCTCACCAGCGGTGCACACAGATGAGACCACATTTTGTGCTGACTCCTTGTGCCCACCACTGGCATCACCTCAGCCCCGGAGTTTCCACAGTGACTCACACCTGCTCTTGTTCTCCCTAAGATCCTGAAGAGACCTCCCTAACCCTGACACATCAGCGCCAGCTGCTCTGTGGGCCTATCCAGACAGGGGTCCAGGTAATTGCATGGAAGAGAGGCCCTGGAGCCAGCATAGTGGCACAGCAGGTTTTGCTGCTGCCTGTAACACTGGCATCTCACATGAGCGCTGACTGGAGTCCCGGCTGCTCCACTTTCAATCCCGCTAATGGCCTGGGAAAGCAGTGGAGGATGGCCCACATGTTTGGGCCCCTGTCACCCATGTGGGAGACCTGGACTATGCTGCTGGCTCCTGGTCCTTCCCTGGCATTATGGCCATCCGAGAAGTGAACCAGCAGATGGAAGATCTCTCTTTCTCTGTCTTTATCTGATTCTTTATAACTTTGACTTTCAAAAAAAATACATAAACCCATTTTTAAAAGATAAAATTATTTTGATGCCAAAAATGTTAAAATCTATTCATAATTTTTTCATAAATATACATTTCCATGAACTTTTGGAAGACCCTGTGTATATGTTGATGTGCTATTCCATCTGGCTCTCCCACGTGGGTGGCAGGACACAGGTACTTGGGCCATCATCTATTGCATTCCCAGGGACATTAGCAGAGAGCTGAACCAGAAATGGAGCAGAGGAGACTCCAACCAGTGTGCACATGGGATGCTGGCACCACAGGAATTGGCTTAACCCACTGCACCACAGTGCTAGCCCCACCACAACTTCCCTATCACACCACACATCTCTCCTGGCCCACCTGATTCACTGAGCTTAGAGGTTCAGTTACAAGATATGCTGAAATTTCTCAAATGTACAGTCCTAGCCAAGATCTCCTTCCCCACTCAAGAGCCATATGTTAATCTGCTCACTCAACACTACTTCTTGGATACCTCCCAGCTACTTCATTATTCGCGTGTCCTGACTCAGCCTCTCCCCACAAACTATCTCTTCACCTATGTTCCCATCGCTATGAATGGCATTAAAACCCTCCGAGTTGCCCAAGACTAGGAGTCTCTTCTTCCCATCCACTACCTTCAACCAGGAAATTACTAATTCCAGAATCAGGTCCAGGTCAACAGGATTCCCACTTGAATTTCCTTTCTCACTGGTCTACCCATATAGAATTCTGCCCTCCTCCAAGGTAGTGCTTTTTAATCTGTGTCTTATCACGACACACACAGAAAATTACTTTTGTACAGGTCACTGGAATAAACATGTGAGGCTGCTGGGAGGGGCCACCGTGTTCTACCTGCTGCCCCTGAGGTAGGCAGTTGTCTCACAGTCACACTGGCAAGCTCTTCTCTAATCTCTCCATCTTTCTTCAGTCACACCGGAGCCTTTGTAAAGCACAGCCCTTATCATGTCACTGCCCTTCCCAGAGTGCTCCAGGAGATCCCTCCAAGCTTGCACACCTCCTTAGGACTCGGCCCCGCTTCCCTCTCCAGCCTGCTCATTCCCTCTTGCCTTCTCTTCACACTCTTTTCTCCGTGTCCCAATCACACCAAAACGACTTGCCATTATTGCATGCAAAGACTTGAGAGCTCTTGCCTCTAGCCTTCCTCACCCCTCCACAGCATCCTGCTCCTACCATGAAGTTGCACTCATCGCCCACTAACATGTAAATTCAAGAGGGCAGGGACTGTGCCCAGAACCATGGCTGGCATATAGTGAGAACTCAAATGGTTTTTTGAAGAATGAATGAATGAATAAATTGGCTTTTATGATAGAGCATTAATTTAGGGAGAAAAACCTTGGATCACTTCCCTCCTACTAATCTGCTAAACCTCTCTGGGTATTCCTACCTGGGCTTCAGTTTTCTCATCCATCAGATGAGAGGATCCATCTCAGAATTCTAAAAGACCTTTCTCCTCTTCCCCTAGGTTCTCTGGAAGACAGAAGCTTTGTAAAGTCATAAAATTCTTCAGCTTTGCAGACAAATGAAGGTTTAACATTGTAACAATTGCTGCAAATTTCTGCATGTGCAGAAATAGGAAACTAACTAAATATAAACAGTATCTTTTTAATAATATTTTTAAAAATCCTACATTTGGAGAAAGCGTCATAGCTCAGATTCCTCCTTCTGCCCCAAGCTTGGCATGAGGTGGCAAGGCACGTGACTGTGGAGCAGAGAGGATTTCTGCCAGCCTGAGCCTCCCTTCTTCTTGCCTCATCCCCTTCTCTCCCTCCTCTGCCCTATTCATTTGACTCCAGAACAGAACAGATTCACTGTTTCAGGGCAGACTAGGAAATAGGTTCGAGTGAAAGAGGTGGAGGGGCAGATAACACAGGGTCTGAGGCGGGCTCTTCAGTGAGTCCTTTCAAGACTGTACTGGTCTTCCCAAACCATAGTCACCAAGCAAAAAGCTTTAGTCATCATGAGGAAAACGTGTGGCATGAATGCTACACTTTATACTTGTGTTGTGACTCTAAATGAAAATGATGCCCATAAATGACCCGACTCAAGAAGAAAGAGAAATGCCAATCTCCCCATGAACAGACTCCAACAAAGTCATCGTTCAGCACCTTTCATCCTGAAATTTTGGTTGTGTATTGAGGACTGAAACCAAGCCTCAAAGCACAGTGACTGCTCCCATCACAGAACTTTCACAGTTCAAATGCTTTGCTAATGGCCACTGATTGCAGTAAGGTTAGCTATCAAATGCCGAACCGCTGAGCTGTTGGATCAGTTGTGGGCAAACTGACCTCCTTACAGAACCAGCCCCTCTTGTCTACAATCTAAGTCTATAGGCTTGTGCTGATTCCTATTTCTGGAGATCTTGTACTTCTGTAGATCTGTGTTCAATTGCCCTATTGCGCCTTCATTCACAGTTGCTTCTTCCTGATACCCCCAACAGAGGCAGGTGTCCAGATCTGGTGTCCTGAGGAACTTCAGGAACATGCAGGGAGTGAAAGTGGGAAGTGACGGGAGAAAAGCCAGCAAGATAAGGCTGATAGCTACCATGAGTTCCTGCTTCAGCAGCTTACCCTTCTCAAGTGTGGTTGTCCCTGGAGATAAAAGGATTTTTCTGCTGGCTTTAGAGTAGGACAGGGTTGTTTTTGAAGATGAAACTCCCTTCTGAGGGTGCCTGCCCAC
Source organism: Oryctolagus cuniculus (assembly GCF_964237555.1). Classification (NCBI taxonomy): domain Eukaryota; kingdom Metazoa; phylum Chordata; class Mammalia; order Lagomorpha; family Leporidae; genus Oryctolagus; species Oryctolagus cuniculus. The sequence continues at coordinate 120,298,447 of NC_091435.1, read as the reverse complement.
AGGAGGATGGCCCAGGACTCTATTTTCCAGGAAAGGGACCATCAGTCTCTGGGATTCAAGGTTTGTAAAGGAAAAGCTGAAAAACCAAAGAAGGAAGAGGGACAGTGGTTTTGATCACCAGGACTGAATGCCAGAATTGGCATGACACACAGCTCCCAAGGTGAGGAATGACCCCATGAGGACTCACAGGTATAAGGATGCTGGGCTGGTACCCTGGGATTTAATCCCAAGAGAGTGCCTTCCTTGGCCAAGCCTAGCATGGAGGGAGGGTGTGTACCACCTCAAAGGATCGTTTCCACCTTACACCCCCAATGGCTCTGTGGAGCACGGTCACTCAGCTCAGCAGACAACAGTAACTGCCCATGATGATGGACCATCAGCCTTGAAAGAGACAGCAAGTGGCCCTCTGGACCGATGGGCCTTGGGGTGGTCCTGGCTTGAGGTGGCCGTCTACTTACTACATCCTTTAAACAGCACAGACCCAGAGGTTTTTGGGAAATTGGGAGGGGGAAGATCTGCATTTAAAAAGTCCTTTGGTTTTATGAAAGCCCATCCTCAGGTATTTAGAGGGTTCTTTGAAGGTCTTGGGTACTTCATGGTGTCCCACAGCAAACAACCTATTTAAACCATCAAAACTCTGTGGCAAACCTTGGTGTCAGATTTGAGGTGGGGGCCGGTGCTGCGGTGTGGTGGGTAAAGCCACCGCCTGCAGTGCCGGCATCCCATATGGGCGTCGCTTGAAGTCCCAGCTGCTCCACTTCTGATCTAGCTCTCTGCTGTGGCCTGTGAAAGCAGTAGAAGATGGCCCAAGTCCTTGGGCCCCTGCACCCACTTGGGAGACCTGAAAGAAGCTCCAGGCTCCTGGTTTCCACTGTGCCCGTTTGGGGATAGAAGATCTCTCTCTCTGCCTCTGCCTCTCTGTAACTCTGACTTTCAAATAAATAAACAAATCTAAAAAATTAAAAAGATTTGAGGTGAAGGTAACATTGGAGATGAAGCAGTCTGAAGTTATTTTTTGCATTTTATCACAGGTAAATCTCATTTTCCGTTTAAAAGGGTGGGAAAAGCAAGGTCAAGGCCTCCAAAGGGGATCCTGTGACCACCAGAACCCAGCCTTGCGGTTGCCTGGGGGCCTTTGTATCCCCTTCGCCCTCTTCCTCGGATGAAATCTCCTCCCCGTCCTGATGGAATCGCTCAGTGTAACAGAGGCAGACCCACCACTGTAACATTTATCATAAACAGTAAAACACTGCCCTGAATCTCTTCTTGTGGAGTCAAGATATGGATTAAAATTATTATAATTTTGTTTGAGGGTAACTAATCATAATAGTAATTTCACAATGATATTATAATTATATGATTTTTAAAAACAATTCCAATAGGATGCTTGATATTGTTGCTGTGAGATGATTACCCTCATGGGACAGATAACCCTGTGGCAAAATTGGGATAATCCTATGTATTTACTGGTAGATAGATGGATTCTCGATATTATCATCACATGTATTGAACAGCTACTAACTGCTGATGTAAAGAGATAAATGAAGGTAATTAAGATGGGTAAGAATTTGAGTTTCTTAAGCCTAGGGAGAAAGTTATCATGTTTTAAACTGGTTATATTTCATACTTACTTAAGGTATACTAAGCTGATCTTCTGTATATTAAGATAATCGAAAATGAATCTTGATGTGAATGGAAGGGGAGAGGGAGTGGGAAAGGGGAGGGTTATGGGTGGGAGGGACGGTATGGGGGGGGGAAGCCATTGTAACACATGAGTCGTACTTTGGAAATTTATATTCATTAAATAAAAGATTTAAAAAAAAATAAACTGGTTATATTTCAGATGCTTGCTTTCAAATAAATCTGTTTTCCCACAGTAGTTCTCTAGGTGTAAAAAAAATTTTAGGATTAACCTCCTGTTGCAGAATTTGAGGGAAAGTAAGGAAACAATGGAAAGGTGGGAAAGGGTAGTTCTGATAGTTCTCAGAACTGGTCCCCAGCCACGGAAGAGCCTGCTTGCCTTCCAGAGTAACGTTGCAGGCAGGCCACGTAGCCACTACTCCATGACATAATTGCAGCCTCTGTTTCCATAAAAAAGTCTTTCATAACTCTGAGGTGGGTCCCTTGGATGTAACCCAAAGTCAAAGTCACCATTCTAATTTCCAGTATAGCTAAAATTGATATAGAATCTCTTCTCTGGTCTCCTGCATTCTCCAGAATCTTCTTCTTCTTCTTCTTTTTTTTTTTTTTTTTTGGCAGGCAGAGTTAGACAGTGAGAGAGACAGAGAAAGGTCTTCCTTTTCCATTGGTTCACCTCCCAAATGGTCGCTATGGCTGGTGCGCTGTGCTGATCCGAAGCCAGGAGCCAGGTGCTTCCTCCTGGTCTCCCATGCAGGTGCAGGGCCCAAGCACCTGGGCCATCCTCCACTGCCCTCCCGGGCCACAGCAGAGAGCTGGACTGGAAGAGGGGCAACCGGGACAGAATCTGGCGCCCCGACCGGGACTAGAACCCGGAGTGCCAGCGCTGCAGGTGAAGGATGAGCCAAGTGAGCCATGGCGCCGGTCCAGAATCTTCTTAGGTATGAGCAGCCTCCCCCATTTATCCACCATTCGTCCACTTTCAGTTACAACAGTAGGTCACAGGAAGGACCTTTCTAACCCAGGCCAGATAAGCACCTCCACCTGCCACGCTTCAACACTGCCCAAAGAGCTGTGAGTTCTATTCTGGTATACGGACCTCCAGCACTCTTTGAGTTTCTTCTGAGCTACAGGGCCCCAGAGAGTCCTCGGAAAGTTTTTTGCATCTTACATCCACTTTTTAAAAAGATTTAATTATCTATCTATTTATTCTTGATCTGGTCCTGATATGACCGTTGCAGGCATTTGGTGAATGAATCAGAAGATGGAAGATATTGTTCTGTCTTTGTGTTTCTCTGCTTTACAAATAAAATGAAATTGAATAAAAATTTAAAAATTAAAATAAAAACAGATTCTTGGGAAGTCCATAAGGGATGAAGGCAAATATCTGTGAAAAACATTTAGAAGGTTGAACCATCTGTGACCCTACATGTCCCACCTGTCCCCTGAGTGCATGTGGGACCTGGGACTGGTTTCCAAATGACACCTGATGGCACTGGTGCTGGGCTGTCCCGCCTGTAATTACATGATGCTTGCAAGACTAGCAGTCTTGCTCTGGCTCTGCTGCTGGCTTTAAGGAAGCAGCACGCATGCTGTGCATTGTCTGTGGGGGGCCCCGCATGACAGAGAGCTGTGGATGGTTTGTAGGGGAGGGTCTACAGCTTCAAGAGACTGAAGTCTACCAGGAATCCCAATGAGGCTTCAAATGGACCCTTGCCCAGTCAAACTCAGAGGTGAGAATGTAGCCCAACCAACACTTTAGTTGTGATCTGAAGCAAAGAACTCAGCTCAGCCTGCTTGGATTCCTGACTCACATAAACTGTGAGTTAGTATATGTTATTTTAATTTTTATGGAGATTTACTTTATTTATTTGAAAGGCAGTTAGAGAGAGAGAGAGAGAGGTTGATTGGGGGGTGGGGGAGATCTTCCATCTGCTGGTTCACTCCCCAAATGGCTGCAAAGGCCAGGGCTGGGCTAGGCCAAAGGCAGGAGCCAGGAGCTTCATCTGGGTCTTCCATGTGAGCAGTAGGGACTTAAGTACTTGAGTCATTTTTCACTGCTTTCCCAGGAGCATTAGCAGGGAGCTGGATTGGAAGTGGAGCAGCCAGGACTTGAACCAGTGCTCATAAGGGATACTGGTGTCGCAGGCAGCAGCTTAATCACTGCACCACAATGCTGGCCCCAAATATATAATGTTAAGCTACTACAAAAACTTAAAAGTTGAGCAACCTAAGAGTATTTTATTTTTCAGCAACTCCACATGCAGAAGGATTAGTAATTCTCCCCTACTGAATTTCCTAAAACCCTTAGGGCCTATACTGTGCAAAAGGGGACAGAAGGTTTTAAGAAGGAAATCAAATCTTCACATAGAAGGTGAGCTGAGCAGGGCACAGCAAGGTAGTAGCTGAGTAAGATGCTCCAGAGATCATCTCTCAATAGAGACACAAATCTGAACAGCTGTTTAGGCACCAAGCCACAGTCACAAGAGTGCCGGAAGCCAGGTGAGAGACCACAGTGCCTGGCTTTCATATAATAACACACAAAAAATGTACTCAAGAAGGCAGTAAGGAAAGAGTGCCTATATCATCCCTCTCCCAGCCCTAAGTAGCTCGGTATAGAGAGCAATGCCTTGCTTCCAGCTTAAGGAAAGGAGAGGGAATTTAGTCCAGACCTGAGAGTTGAAATACAGTTCCAGACTGAGAGCCAGACAAGGAAGGCTCCAGGGTCCTTGCCCTCAGTATCCCCAATACCCACAGACTGTGTCTTTGGATCCTCCCTAGCCAGGTGGCCAAGGGACAACTTCCAGTACCTGTCCACCATCCTCCAGCAGAAAACAGAACAAGACTCCAGCCACTGGGGCATTGGATGGTAAAGTAGGCTTAGGGTATCGCCTTGAAGCTCAGTGCTAGGTCTGTTATCAGTGAGACCCAGCACCATAAAAAGCCCAAAGGCCTCTCTTGTGCCAGTGCTAGCACATGGAGACTCCAGACCTTCCCCAGCAAAAGGCAGAGACCGGGGCCCTAATGGGATGGAGTTATCCAGTTTTTATCACCACTGGCCTCATGCAGACCTGATGTACTCCCCTGAGACTGCTTAGGGCCCAGTGTGAGATGTAGATGCAACCCAGTTTAGTGTCAGCCTGGGTGGTCAAGGGACAGTCTCCACTACCTCTCCCCCAACATCAGGCAGACAGTAAAGAGCAAGACTTCAACTACAGGGGGCCAGGGTAGGAACGCCAGCTCAGTGCCAGTCCTATGGTGGTAAACCCCAGTATCTCCAGCCAACGATGCTCAACAAAGATGCCCAAAACATAAACTGCAGAAAGGACAACCTCTTCAATCAAAGGTGGGTGAAAATTTTGCATTAGATGGGATATCTCATGCAGAAGACTGTAGCTTAATCCTCTACCTCTCACTCTATACTAAACTGAACTCAGAATAGAATGAAGACCTAAATGTAAGACCTGAAACTCTGAAATTACTCACTAGAAGAAAATATAGGGGGAGAGGCCGGCACTGTGGTGCAGCGGGTTAAAGCTGCCGCCTGCAGTGCTGGCATTCCATATGGGCGCTGGTTCAAGTCCCGGCTGCTCCACTTCCCATCCAGCATTCTGCTATGGCCTGGGAAAGCAGTAGAATATGGCCCAGTTCCTTGGGTCCCTGCACCCATGCAGGAGACCCGGAAGAAGCTCCTGGCTCCTGGCTTCAGACTGGCGCAGCTCCAGCCATTGTGGCCATCTGGGGAGTGAACCAGTGATGGAAGTCTTTTCTCTCTCTCTCTCTCTCTGCCTTTCTGTAACTCTGCCTTTCAAATAAATAAATAAATCTTAAAAAAATAAAGAAAAGGGAAAAAAAGGAAATATAGGAGGAAAAGCTCAAGACATCAATATAGGCAATGATTTTTTTGAATAATACCCTAAAAGCACAGACAACAAAAGCAAAACCAGACAAAGAAGATTATATCAAACTAAGAAGGTTATGCACAGCAAAGGAAACCAACAGAATGGAGAAAATATTTGTAAACTATGCATCTGACAAAAGATTAATATCCAGAATAAAGAACTCGCAAATCTCAAACAATCAAAACCCAAACAATCCAGTTAAGGAATGGGCAGCGAATCTGAATAGATATTTCACAAAGAAAGAAATGCAAATGACCAAGAAATGTATGAATAAATGCTCAATACCTCTAGTCACCATAGAAATGCACTTGGCTAATCCTCCGCCTGTGGCGCCGGCACCCCGGGTTCTAGTCCTTGTTGGGGCACCAGATTCTGTCCTGGTTGCTCCTCTTCCAGTCTAGCTCTCTGCTGTGGCCCAGAAAAACAGTGGAGGATGGCCCAAGTGCTTGGGCCCTGAACCCGCATGGGAGACTAGGAGGAAGCATCTGGCTCCTGGCTTCAGATCAGCACGCTGGCCATAGTGGCCATTTGGGGGGAAAACCAGTGTGGGGAGCAACTTGGACTAGACTAAGTTACTGGAATTAAGACTTATTCTATGCATCTGCTCTCCCACAATATGGCGCTGGGAGAGGAGGAAACAGCTTCTACCCAGCTGCCTCCAGTTCAACCAATAAACAGCAGGACCTGCTCCTGATTGGAGGAGAGCAGCGTACTCGGCGTGTGGGCAGTCGAGTTGGGATTGGCGGAGGAGGACTATAAAGGAGGAGAGAGACGGCATGCACCAGGAACATCTAAGGGGAACATCTAAGGGGAACACCTGTGCAGCCCCCGAGAGAGCTGGCCGGCGGTGTGCCGCTCCCCCGCGGAAGTGGGGAATGTGACAGGGGGAACCGCCCTTCCACGGAGGTGGAAGGGACGGTAGCCAACCCGGGAAGAACCAGCAGCAAACCCGGGGAGGGCCGAGCAGACGAAAGAACAGCGCAGGGTCCTGTGTCATTCCTCCACGAAGATGGGGAGCGACATAATGGTGCCGTGACTCGGATATGAAGCCTAGGCAGGGCTTAGTGTCGTTCCTCCATGAAGACGGGGAGCGACAAACCAGCAGAAGGAAGATCTTTCTCTCTGTCTCTCTCTCTCTCACTGCCTAACTCTGCCTGTCAAAAAAAAAAAAAAAAAAGGCAATGCAAATCAAAACCACAAGGAGAACTCATTCCAGTTAGAACGATATTATGGGCCGGCGCCGCGGCTCACTAGGCTAATCCTCCGCCTAGCGGCGCCGGCACACCGGGTTCTAGTCCCGGTTGGGGCGCCGGATTCTGTCCCGGTTGCCCCTCTTCCAGGCCAGCTCTCTGCTGTGGCCAGGGAGTGCAGTGGAGGATGGCCCAGGTGCTTGGGCCCTGCACCCCATGGGGAGACCAGGAAAAGCACCTGGCTCCTGGCTCCTGCCATCGGATCAGCGCGGTGCGCCGGCTGCAGCGCGCTGGCCGCGGCGGCCATTGGAGGGTGAACCAACGGCAAAGGAAGACCTTTCTCTCTGTCTCTCTCTCTCACTGTCCACTCTGACTGTCAAAAAAAAAAACAAAAAAAACGATATTATCAGTATTATCAGCACTGGTGCTGTGGCATAGCAAGTAAAGCTGCTGCCTGCAATGCTGGCATCCCATATAGCTGCTGGTTCATGGTCCTCCCTGATCCACTTTTGATCCAGCTCCCTGCTGATGCCCTGGGGAAAGCAGTGGAAGATGACCCAAGTGTTTGGGCCCCTGCCACCCTCGTGGAAGAGTTGGATGAAGCTCCTTGCTCCTGACTTTGGCCTGGCTCATCCCTGGCTATTGCAGCCATCTGGGGAGTGAACTAGCAGATGGAAGATTTCTCTCTGTCTCTCTCTGACTTTCAAATAAATAAATAAATCTTTTTTTTAAAAAAAGAATATTATCGAAAGGACAAAAATAGCAAATATTGGTAAGGATGAAGAGAAAACAGAATGCTTATATACTGTTGATGGGAATGCAAAATTAGTATGGGTCATAGTATAAAGATTCCTTAGAAAACTAAAGGTAGATCTACCTATGACCCAGCTATTCACTTCTGGGTGTATATCTGAGGAAACAGAATTGGCCTATCAAGGAATTACCTGCACTGCCACATTCATTGCAGCACTATCCACAAAAGCCAAGAAATGGCATCAACCTAGCAACTTACCAATAGATGAATGGATAAAGAAAATATTGCAAATGTACACAATGAAATATTATTTAGCCATAAAAAGAACAAAAGTTTGGCATTTTCAGAAAAATGTATAAAATTGGAGAACATTATGTTAAGGGAAACAAAGGCAGACCCAGAAGACAAACACAGCATGTGCTGTCTCATACATGAAAGTTTTTTAAAAAGTCAATCAGAAGTTAGAATAGTGATTACTGGAGGGTGGGGAGGGGAGGGGAGAGGGGAGAGGGAGGTTGGAGGATGACAGGCACCAAAGCAGAGAGAGGAGTAGTAGATTCCAGGGCTCCAGAGCACAGAGAGGCAACTGTAGCTCACAATGATGTATTCTGTAATGAAGAACTGAAAGAGGGGAACTGGAGGCTCCAGACATAAAGGAAAGACAGGGAAATGGCAATGCTAATTGTCTAATTTGAGCATTTTACACTACACACATGTGTTCAAATATTGCACAGCATCTCATAAAAATTACAAGTATTGCATGTTAATAAAAATGTAAGATGTTTAGCAATAATGTTTCAGATGTGAAAGAGACAGAAATTGCTAGGAAGGATTTTGGGAGATGACCAACCATAGTCATTGTTGATAGCCACCTTGTGCTTTTTATGTTTCTTTTCCTTTTCTTTGCTCCTCTTCCCTTTCCCTTCTTCATTTTTTTTTTTTTTGCATCTTTTATGTTCCATAAAACATGCTTGATATTTCGCATATAACTATTACCTCACTTAATCTTCCCAGGACATACATTTTTCTCAGATGGAAAAACTGAGGCTTAGATCAATTAATTAGTTATTCTCATCTAGTGAATGTAAGACAGAAGTCGGATTCAAACTCAGGCCTGTTGAACATAGAAGCTCATGTTCTTTCCACCATACTAAGGCCTAACGAGGGAACCAAAGGACCTTAGTGTGCGCAAGTATGTAAGACTCTGTGGACAATGTCCCGGTTACACCATCTCCTGTCTTTCAGTTGTGGTGCGCACCACAGCCTGCAGATGAGGTGAACTGCCCTGCTTACCTCACGGGCTACAGAGCACACATGCTGCTGCTAGTTCAGCATCTGCACTGCTTGGGAGCTGTGGGTGGGAGGGGTAGCGAAACACTAAGGCTTCCTCTACTAACCATGCTCCACCACTGCGGTGACACAGCAGCTCTCCTGTTGGAGTGGAGCAGCCTGAGAAGTGGTGCTTTCCAAAACCCTGAACAAAGCTGTGCGGCCATCCATTTTCTCCTTCCTATCTCTTTTCTGTTTAGGACAAAGGCAGGGACAAGAAAGGCCAGTTGGGGGAGCCAGGAGACTCTATCTTTGTGCTCAGTAGTCCCTAAATAGCCTCTGGGCAAGCTGCTAGAGAGGAATTTTCAGGAACCTTAATCAGGGTATTCACAATCAAACCTAAAACACCACAAGGACTTGAGTAATCCAAATAGTCATTGGAAAAATAAGAGCTGCATTTACAATGAGAGGCCTATAGGAAAAAGATGGACTGTGAGGAGAGGTGAGGAGGAGGTCCTGAACTGGGCACAATTACCCTTAATCTAACAGCTTCAGAATGGACGTCGCATTAGCAGGCATGAGAACAACATGCATCCCGTCATACATCTCATCAGAGCTCTTGGATGACCAGCTACATTCAAAGGAGCCGTAACACTTTAAAAGAAGTCTTATCTTCTGAGTGGTAGTTCTGAACAGTGGCTCTAAAATATTCAGTAAATCATGTTGTAAACAGATGTGGTGTCATCCAGGCTTTGTTGTCCCACTGATAGAGCACAGATTAGAAAGCAGTGTCAAGGGCCCTAGGATTTTCAGAATGGTAAGTGAACAATGGCTTCAACTTAAAGTCACCAATTTCAGTAGCACTCAGTAAGAGAGTCAGTCTGTTTTTTGAAGATTTAAAGCTAAGCATTGACTTCTCATTTCTAGTTAGGAGATGGCGTCTTCTTCCTGTGGAAGGCTGCTTCCTTTGCATTGAAAATCTGTTGGGGCCGGCGCTGTGGCGCAGTGGATTAATGCCCTGGCCTGAAGCGCCAGTATCCCATATGGGCGCCAGTTCAAGTCCTGGCTGCTCCACTTCCCATCCAGCTCTCTGCTATGGCCTGGGAAAGCAGTAGAAGATGGCCCAAGTCCTTGAGCCCCTGCACCCATGTGGGAAACCTGGAGGAAACTCCTGGCTCCTGGCTTCGGATCAGCGCAGCTCCGGCCATTGAGGCCAATTGGGGAGTGAACCATCGGATGGAAGACCTCTCTCTTTCTCTCTCTCTCTCTCTCTCTCTCTGCCTCTCCTCTCTCTGTGTAACTCTAATTTGCAAATAAATAAATAAAAATTAAAAAAAAGAAAAGAAAATCTGTTGTTTAGTGCAGCCATCTTCACCAATTGTCTTAGCCTGATGTTCTCGATAACTTGCTGCACCTTCTACAGCAGCACTTGCTGCTTTGCCTTGCACTTTTATATTAGGGAGGGGGCTTCTTTCCTTCACCTTCATGAACCAACTTCTGTCAGCGCTGGACTTTTCTTCTGTAGCGTCCTTACCTCTCTGAGCTTTTACAGAATCGAAGAGAGTTAGAGCCTGGCTCGGGGTTAGGCATAGGCTTAAGGGAATGCTGTGGCATGGTTGATCTGTATCCAGACCACTAGAACTTTCTCCATTTTAGCAATAAGGCTGGTAGTTTTGCTCTCTTATCTTCTGGGTGTTTACAAGATAGAACTTTCATTTCCTTCAAGAATCACTCTCTTGCTTTTACAACCTGGCTAACTGTTAAACACAAAAGGCCTAGTTTTTGGCCTTTCTTGGTTTTTGACATGCTTTCCCGACCAAGCTTAATGATTTCTAGCATTTGATTTAAAGGTGAGAAATGTGTGACTCTTCCTTTTCCATGAAAACTTACGAGCCATTGTAGGCTTATTGAGTGGTCCAATTTCAATATTGTTGTGTCTTGGGGAACAAAGAGGTTCAAGGCAAGGGAGAGAGAACGGCAATTTGGTGGAGCAGTCAAAATATACACAACATTCGTTGTCTAAGTTCACTATCTATCATAGGTGTGGCTTGTGGCACCACAAAGCAATTATAAAGACTCCTGATCACAGATCATCAGAACAGATAGAGTAATATTGAAAAAATTGGAAGTGTTACAAAAATTACCAAAATGCGACACACACATGGTGTAAGTACAGCTGTAGGAAAAACAGTACCAACAGACTGGATCAATGCAGAATTGACAAAGGTCTTCAATTTGTGAAAAATGCAAATTTTGAGGCGGTCAGTAAAGTGAAGCACAATAAAATGAGGTATGAAGGCACATTTCTGAATCTCAGTGTGGAGTGGCTACCACAAGTATCCAGAATGGCCAAGAATGACAGATGTGTTCTGTAATAGCAAACTAAAAATCAAAAAACCTGGGAACTAACAGAATGCCCAAAAGGAGAATTAGGAAGTGAACTGTGGTTTTCTCATATAATGAAATACTATGTAGCCATTAAAAATCTTGTTGTAAAATATGGTTTTTTGACTTAAGAAATTGTTCAGGGGCCGGCGCTGTGGTCTAGCAGGTAAAGCTGTTGCCTGTAGTGCTGGCATCCCATATGGGCGCCGTTTCGAGTCCCGGATGCTCCACTTCTGATCCAGCTCTCTGCTATGGCCTGGGAAAACAGCAGATGATGGCCCAAGTCCTTGGGCCCCTGCACCTGCATGGGAGACCCAGAAGAAGTTGCTGGCTCCTGGCTTTGGATCGGCACAACTCTGGCCGTTACGGCCACGTAGGGAGTGAACCAGTGGATAGAAGACCTCTCTCTCTCTGCCTCTGCCTCTCTGTAATTCTACCTTTCAAATAAAATAAACAAATCTTTTAAAAAAAGAAATTATTCATAGGTGAAAAGAGCAGGATATAAAACTGCACATGGTGTAAATATCAAGTTTTTTTTCTTAAAGAATACATGAATTGCATATTGAAAAGACTGAAAATAAGTACACCTTCATGGTAGCAGAAATTATGTGTTTGGTAGATTATAGTCATTTTTTATTTCCTTATGCTTCCAAATTTGATACAATGAATTTGTATTACTTTTGTAATCAGAAGATCGAATAACTATTATAAACACTCCACTCCCACTCCCACACTTATCCACAAAGGGTCTAAGGAAAAGAAAGAAAAGCAGAGCTGAAAGTTATCTCCAGAGGACTGCAGTTCACTAACGGTCATGGAACACATGTATTTTCTCTGTCCCCTAAACAGAACCTGTTGAGATGTTGAAATGAAAATGACCATGTATCTGAGAAAAGGAATAAGCCCTACAAGTAAGGAGAACAGGTGAACCATTGGATATTCAGTCCCGTATTCTCTCCTCCCTACCAATATGTGTGTGTAAAGCAATCAACATTAATTTTGAAGGCAAAAAAGTTAAAGAATAAAGAAACAAGAGGGCTTCTAGCAAAAGAACATGATCTTCTTGAGGAGAACTAAGGCCTCCTCTCTCTATACCCAGATAATGAAGCTCCCAGTATGATGATCAGTGTCCCATTTTATACAAGGAAAGTCTGTAGTTAGCAAACATTGCCCAAAGCATGAAGAATTCTGTCTTCTTCGTCTAAGGAGAGAACTTTTTGTGTAAAAGACTGACAATGCAATACCAGAGCAAGCTCATATTGGCTTCCTGAAACAATCAGCCTTGTCTTTTATTCTTTTTTTAAAAAAATTATTTTATTTGAAAAGCAGAGCTACAGAGAGGCAGAGGCAGAGATAGAGATAGAGAGAGAGAGAGAGAGAGAGATCTCTGGTTCACTCCCCAATGGACCACAATGGCTGGAGCTGTGCCGATTGGAAGCCAGGAGCTTCTTCCAGGTCTCCCACATGGGTTCAGGGGCCCAAGGACTGGGCCATTTTCCACTGCTTTCCCATGCCGTAGTAGAGAGCTGGATCAGAAGTGGGGCAGCCAGGTCTCAAACTAGTGCCCATATAGGATGCTGGCACTGCAGGTGGTAGCTTTACCAGCTACGTCACAGTGCCAGCCCCAGTATTTTATTCTTAAAGATGTACAGAAAATTAGTGATCACTGCATGTATGAAGCAAACCACTAGCAAGGAAGACAAGAATCAAGCTAAGCAGAACACCTTATTATAGACAGATATAATTTAGATAACAGAGTGGGAAACACACTTCGATTATATAAATATATATATATATAAACACACATATATGTATGTCTATATACATATATTTTAAAGTATATACATATTTTTTAAAGATTTACTTATTTATTTGAAAGTCAGAGTTACACAGAGAGAGAAGGAGAGGCAGAGAGAGAGAGAGAGAGAGAGAGAGGTATTCCATCTACTGGTTCACTCCCCAATTGGCTGCAATACCCAGAGCTGAGCCGATCCTAAGCCAGGAGCCAGGAGCCTCTTCTGGGACTCCCACATGGGTGCAGGGTGCCCAAGGACTTGGGCCATCTTCTACTGCTTTCCCAGGCCATGGCAGAGAGCTGGATCGGAAGTGGAACAGCCAGGACTCGAACCGGCACCAATATGGGATGCTGGCATTGCAGGCGGCGGCTTTACCCACTACACCACAGCGCCGGCCCCAAGTATATATATATTCTAAAGTATATATATATTTTAAAGTATATATATATGTATATATACTTTTAAAGAGTTATGTACTTATTTATTTGAAAGATATATAGTGAGACATCTTTCATCTGTTGGTTAAATCCCCAAATGCCTATTCAGGAGCCAGGAACTCCAACTTGGTCTCCCACACGAGTGGCCAGGTCCCAACCACTTGGGCCATCTTCTGGTGCCTTTCCAGGAGTATTAACAGGAAACTCAATCAGAGGCAGAGCAGCCAGGGCTCAAACTAGTACTCCAATATGAGGTACTGTCATCACAAGCAACAGCTTAATCTGCTGTGCCACAATGCTGGTCCCCTAATTAATACATTTACATTTTTTGTTGGTTTGTTTATTTTATTTGAGAGGCAGAGAGACAGATAAAGAATAATATTCTATCTATTGACTCACTTCCTCAATGCTCACAGCAGCCTGGTCTGGGCCAAGCTGAAACCAAAAACTCAACCTAGGTCTCCCACATGGGTGACAGGAACTCAAAGTACTTCACCCATCACCTGCTGCCTTCCAGGATGCATAGTAGCAGGAAGGTGGAACTGGGAGGGAAGCTGGGACTTGAACCTACAAACTCAGATATGGGATGTGGGCATCCAAGTGGGGTCTTAGCTGCTGCACAAATGCCAGCTCCCCAGTTAATATTTTAAAGAAATAGTTAAGCTATACATAAGAATAGAATCCAGTGAAAAAGGAATGTTTGTAAATGCAAATAAAGCTCCTAAAAATAAAAAAAAGTATGATTGCCAAGAAAAAAGAAAAAAATTAATAGAAGGACAGGCAGATCATGTTAAAAAAATCTCTCAGAATGTTGAGTACAAAAAGACCAAGTGATGGAAAGTAACAGCCAAGTTTCAATACTTATGTTCCAAAAGAGAGAGAGAGAAAATGGAGAATTATCAAAGAAAGAATTCCAAGATTTGAAGAAAGACATGATTCTGCCAAACATGATCAATGAAGCCAGACTCACTAGATATTTCATTATCAAGTTTCAGAAGATCAAACATAAAGGGATTATAAAAGGATTCAAAAGGGGGCAGACACTGTGGTGTAGTGGGCTGTCTCCACCTGCGGCACTGGCATCCCATAAGGGCAGCGGTTCTAGTCCTGGCTGCTCCTCTTCTGATCCAGCTCTCTGCAATGGCTTAGGAAAGCAGCAGAGGATGGCCCAGGTGCTTGGGCCCCTGAATCCACGTGAGAGACCGGAAGAAGCTCCTGGCTCCTGGCTTCAGATTGGCCCAGCTCCAGCTGTTCTTGCCATCAGGGGAGTAAATCAGTGGACGCAAGACCTTTCCCTCTGTCTCTCCCTCTCTCTGTCTGTAACTCTACTTTGCAAATAAATAAATAAATTTTTTTTTTTTTTTTTTTTAGAAAAAGATTTGGGGCCGTTGCTGTGCACAGTAGGTTAATCATTTGCCTGCAGCGCCGGCAGCCCATATGGGCTCCAGTTCATGTCCAGGTTGCTCCTCTTCCAATTCAGCTTCCTGCTATGTCCTGGGACAGCAGTAGAATATGGCCCAAGTCCTTGGACTTCTGCACCCACATGGGAGACCCAGAAGAAGCTCCTGGCTCCTGGCTTCGGATTGGCACAGCTCCGACTGTTGTGGCCATTTGGGGAGTGAACCAGTCTCTGTCTCTCACTGTTTCTAACTCTACCTTACAAATAAATAAATAAAAATCTTAAAAAAAGAAAGATTCAAAAGGGGAAGGGGATAAACAGACCACCAGTAAGGGAATGAGAAGCAGAATGGCATAAGATATATCACCTGTGATATTAGGTACAGAAGTCAATGGCTAATTTCTTTAAGGTTCTGAGAATTCCAGGATTGAACATAAAATTCTATACCTGAACAAATTAATGTGAAAGTAAAATAAAGATAAAATTTGGCAGGGCCAGCACTGTGGTACAGTAGGTTAAGCTACTGCCTGTGACACTCGAATAGCATAAGAACGCCAGTTGGAATCCCGGGCCCCTGCACCCACGAAGGAGACCCAGAAGAAGCTCCTGGCTCTGAATTGGCCCAGTTCTAACCATTGCAGCCATTAAGGGAGTGAACCAGTAGATACATTTCTCTCTCTGTCTCTATCTCTTCTGTAACTCTGCCTTTCAAGTAAATGCATCTTTTTTAAAAAGAAAACACAAATAACCTATTCGAATAATAATAGTAATACTAAAGAAATGAAAAAGTATGAAAAAATCCTATAAGACTTATGGGGGCTGGCGCCGCGGCTCAATAGGCTAATCCTCCACCTAGCGGCGCTGGCACACCAGGTTCTAGTCCCGGTCGGGGCGCTGGATTCTGTCCCGGTTGCCCCTCTTCCAGGCCAGCTCTCTGCTGTGGCCCGGGAAGGCAGTGGAGGATGGCCCAAGTGCTTGGGCCCTGCACCGGCATGGGAGACCAGGAGAAGCACCTGGCTCCTGGCTTCGGATCAGCGCGGTGCACCGGCCTCAGCACGCTGGCTGTGGTGGCCATTGGAGGGTGAACCAACAGAAAAAGGAAGACCTTTCTCTCTGTCTCTGTCTCTGTCCACTCTGCCTGTCAAAAAAAAAAAAAAAAAAAAAAAAAAAAAACTTATGGGACAGCGTTAAGCCAACAACAATTTGCATTATAGATGTCCCAGCAGGGGAAAGTAAGGGAAAAGGCACAGAAAGCCTGTTCAATGAAGTACCTGCTGAAAACTTGCCAAATTTTGAGAAAGATATGGACATTCACATCCTGGAAACTTGAAAAATTCCTTATAAATTTGACCAAAATCTCTTGAAGCACTTGTATTTTCAAATTGTCAAAATACAAGACAGAGAATTCTAAATACAGCAAGAAAAGAGTCTAGGTCACATATAAAGGAATCCCCACTAGTCTAAGAGCAGACTTCTCAGCAGAAACATTTACAGACTTGGAGAAAATGGGATGATACATTCGAAGCCCTGAATGGAGAACATCTGCCAATGAGAATACTCTATCCAGAAAAGACGTCCTTCAGAAATGAAGGGGAAACAAAACAAAGGTTTTTCCAAAACGAGCAAAACCTGAAGGAATTCATAACCACCAGACCGGCCCCAAGTCCTACACTAAATTAAAGGGTGATAACTAACATCATGAAAACACTTGAAAGCATCAAACTTACTAGTAGAGCAAATACACACAAAAAAGAGGAGAGAATCAAAGCTTATCATTACAGAAAGCCACCAAACCTCAAGGATGATTAAGAGAGAAACAAACAAACAAACAAAAACCTCAAAGGATATACGAAATAACAAGAAAGAAAATTAACAAAATGGCAAGAGTATGCACTTACTTATCAATAATAACCTTGAACATAGATTAAATTTCCCTATTGAAAGATACAGACTGAACAAATCAAAAGCAATACCAATGATATTCTGCCTATAAGAAACTAATTTTACCAAGCTACATGTAGACTTAGAGTGCAAGAATGGAAAAGGATTTGCCAGAAATCAAAGGTAAGCAGATGTAGCTATATTTATATCAAATAAGATAGATTTTAAGTCAATAATTGCAAAAAGAGACAAAGAAATTCATTATATAATAATCATGGCATTAATTCAACATGAATAACAATTGTAAATATATACACATCCAATGCTGGAATACCCAGTTATATATAAAAAACATCATTAGGTCAAAAAGGAGGGTTGATCTCTCATACAATCATAATTGGGGGCTTCAGTACCCCACTTTCATTGATGGACATACCATCCAAAAAAAATCAACAAAGAAACAGCACGGTTAAACTAGACTAGACTAAATGGACCTAACACACACTAACAGAACACTTTGTTCAACAGCAGCACATGGAACATTCTCTGGGACAGACCATATGTTAGACCACAGTGTAAGTCTCAACAAACACAAAAAATTTGAAATCAGATCATGTACCTTCTCTGACCACAGAATAAAAAGAGAAATCAGCAAGAGGAATTTCAGAAGTTGTACAAATGCATGGAAATTAAACAACATGCCTTGATATCAAGAAAAGATTAAAAAATTTCTTGAAACAAATGAAAATGAGAACGTAACATATCAAAACTTATGAGATACAGCAAAAGACATACTAATAGGAAAATTTCTAGCAACAAATGTCTATATTAAAATAATAGAAATATCTCAACTACACAACTTAAGAATGCAACTCATAGAACTAGAAAAGCAAAAACAAACCAAACCCAAAATTAATAAAATAAAATAACAATACCAGAACAGAAAAAAACAGAGAAATATACAAAAAGACTTAGTTTTTTAGAATAAACAATATTGACAGACCTTAGCTAAACTAGCCAAGAAAAAAAAAAAGAGAATACCCAAATAAGTAAAATCTGAGATGAAAAAGGAAACATTACAATTGATACCACAGAAATACAAAGAATCATCAGGAAATATTATGAACAACTATATGTCAACAAGTGGGAAAACCCAGAAGAAATGGATACATTTTTGGACACATATAATCTACCAAAATTGAAACACAAGGACAAAGAAAGCCAGAATGCACTAGTAACAAGCAATACGACTGAATGAGTAATAAAGATCTTCCAACAATTCAAAGTCCAGGGCCATATGATTTCACTCTTGAACTTCACCAAACATGCAAAGAATGAATAGGGGCTGGCGCTGTGGCGTAGCAGGTATAGCAGCCGCCTGCAGTGCCAGCATCCCATATAGGCGCCAGTTCGAGTCCCTCTGTTCCACTTCCTATCCAGTTCTCTGTTATGGCCTGGGAAAGAAGTAGAAGCTGGCCCAAGTCCTTGGGCCCCTGCATCCACGTGGGAGACCCGGAAGAAGCTCCTACCTCTTGGAGTTGGATCAGCTCTGGCCGTTGTGACCATTTGGGGAGTGAACCAGTGTATAAAGAACTCTCTGTCTCTCTGTCTCTCTCTCTCTTCCTGCCTTTCTGTAACACTGCCTTTCAAATAAACAATCTTTAAAAAAAAAGAAAGAAATAACATCAATTCTTCTCGAACTATTCCAAAGAATTGAAAGAGAGGGAACCCTTCCAAATGCATTCAGTGAGGCCAGCATTGCCCAGATACCAAAGTCAGACCAGGACACACCAAAAGAAGAAAAATACAGACTGGGGCAGGCATACATCTCAAAGGTTAAGATGCCATTTGGGATGTCACATTTTAAATCAGAGTGCCTGAGTTCACATATGTTGGTGGCAAGGACTCAAGTACTTGAACCATTAGTGCTGCCTTCCAGGGTATGCATTATCAGAAAGCTAGAATCAGAAAAGGAGCTGGGATGTGAACTCAGGCACTCTGATTTGAAATGTGACATCCCAAATGGCATCTTAACCTCTGAGGTGAATGCCTGCCCAGTCTGTAGTTTTCTTTTTTTTGGTGTGTCCTAGTCTGACTTTGGTGATACAGTCAACTGCTTTTCAACAAAGGCAGCAAGTATATACACTGGAGAAAGGAAAGTCTCTTCAATAAACGGTACTGGGAAAGCTGCACATCGATAAGCAGAAGAAAGAACCTAGACCCCTACATCTCACAATACATAACAATCAACTCAAAATAGAACGAAGACCCAAATGTAATACTTGAAACTATGAAAATACTAGAAGAAATATTGGTCAGGGCAAACATTTTTTGGACATCACCTCTCAAACCACAAGCTTTTAAGCAAAAACTGATAAACAGGATTGCATTAAACTAAAAAGCTTCTGCCCAGTAAAGGAAAAAAATCAAGAGAAAAGACAATTTATTGAAAAGGAGAAAATATTTACAAACCATTCATCAGACAAGGGATTAATTTCTTTTTTACATGTTTTTAAAAAATATTTATTTATTTGAAAGGCAGAGTTATATACATATATATATAGATAGATAGATAGAGAGAGACAGAGAGAGAGAGAGACAGAGACAGAGACAGAGACAGAGAGCTCTTCCATATGCTGGTTTACTCACCACCTGGCTGCAACAAATGGGGCTGGGCTGGGCCAAAGTCAGGAGCCAGAAGCCAGGAGCTTCCTGTAGGTCTCCCACATGGGTGCTGGGCTCAAGCAGATGGACCATCCTCTGCTGCTTTCCCAGGCACACCAGCAGAAAGCTGAATTCGAAATGGAGCAACTGGGAAATGAACCAGTATCCATTTAGGGAGCTGGTGTCACAGGCAGCAATCCTACCCACCATGCCACAATGCTGGCCATAGGATTAATTTCAAGAGTACATAAGGAACTCAACTCAACAGAAAAATCCCAAATAATCTAATTTTAAAAATGGGCAAATGATCTGAGTACATATTTCTCAAGAGAATATATGCAAATGGCCAATAAGTAAATGAGAAAATTCTCAACATTATTAATCATGAGGAAATGACAATTAAATCATGCATTAGATGTCATCCTAACTCACTAAGAACATTTGTTATCAAAAATGCCAAATGCTAGTGAGGATGTAGATAAAGGGGAACTTTGGTAGAACCATCATATGAACCAGCAATTCCACACGGGGTATATATCCCAAGGTCAAGGGAACATCTGTTCTCATGTGTTAATTGTAGCACTATTCACATGGGATCAACTTATATGTCCATTGACAGAAGAATGGGCAAAGAAAACGTGGTAGATATACACAGTGGAATATTATTGTCATAAAAAAGAATAAAATTCTCTTATTTGTAGCAACATGGAAAGAACATCATATTAAGTGAACTAAATCAGGCACAGAAAGACAAATACTCCATGTTGTCACTTACATGTGAAAAGTGAAAATTTGATCTTGTAGAAGTAGAGAACAGTAGTAAGCAGAGCCTGGGAAGGTTGTTGGAGGGGGTGGTGGGAAGATAATGGTTACTGGGTATAAGGATGTGGTTATATAGGAGGGACAACTTTCTTTTTTTAAAATATTTATTTATTATTTATTTGAAAGGCAGAGTTTGAGAGAGAGAGAGAGAGAGAGAGAGAGAGAGAGAGAGAAAGGCAAAGAGATTATCTCTCTGCTGGTTCACTCCACGAATGGTTGCAATGGCTGGGACTGGGCCAGTCCAATGCCAGTAGCCAGGAACTCCATCCTAGTCTCCCACATGGGTGACGGGGGTCCAAGTACTTTGGACCATCTTCTGTTGCTTTCCCAGTCTCATTAGCAGAGAGCTGGACTAGAAGTGGAGCATCAGGGACTCACACTGGCAGCTTAACCCACTGCACTGCAATGCCGGCTGCAGGCACAACTTCTTCTTCTTTTTAAATATTTATTTATTTATTTGAAAGGCAGAGTTACAGAGAGGCAGAGGCAGAGGGAGAGAGGTCTTTCATCCACTGGCTCACTCCCTAGATGGCCGCAACTGCTGGAGCTGTGCTGATCCAAAGCCAGGAATCTGAAGCCAGGAGCTTCCTCCAGGTCTCACATGGATATAGGGGCCCAAGGACTTATTAGGCCATCTTTTACTGGCTTCCCAGGCCATAGCAGAGAGCTGGATCAGAAGTGGAGCAGATGGGACTCAAATTGGCACCCATATGGGATGCTGGCACTGCGGGCGGCGGCTTTACCTGCTACACCACAGTGCTGGCCCCATGCAGGCATAACTTCTGATGTTCTGTAGCACAGTAGGATAACCATGGTTGACAACAATTAATTGCATATATGAAAATAGCTAGTAGAGAAGATTTTGAATGTTTCCAATTCAAAGAAATTATAAATATCTGAGGTGATCAATGTACTAATTATCCTCATCTGATCATCATACATCGTGTCTATGTATCAAAATGACACATGGATATGTGTAATTAGTATGTGTCAACTGAAAATAAAACTATTTTTTAAAAAGTAAAGGTAAGCCGCGGCTCACTAGGCTAATCCTCCGCCTTGCGGCGCCAGCACACCGGGTTCTAGTCCCGGTCAGGGAGCCGGATTCTGTCCCGGTTGCCCCTCTTCCAGGCCAGCTCTCTGCTGTGGCCAGGGAGTGCAGTGGAGGATGGCCCAAGTCCTTGGGCCCTGCACCCCATGGGAGACCAGGATAAGTACCTGGCTCCTGCTTTCGGATCAGCGCGGTGCGCCGGTCACAGCGCGCCGGCCCTGGCAGCCATTGGAGGGTGAACCAACGGCAAAAGGAAGACCTTTCTCTCTGTCTCTCTCTCTCTCACTATCCACTCTGCCTGTCAAAAAAAAAAAAAAAAAGTAAAGGTAATACAATTTGGAGATGAAAGAGGGACAGATAGATGAAGAAAAGAAGTGAAGTGTTGTTACTCTTATCTTACATATCAGGGAGTTAAGAGAAAATATTGAAGACTAACAGAACAAGAAATGGTGGTTTCACTGCATAATTTAAAGTATAAATGTAATCAATAGAAAAATTATAAAATAGTTTATCTACAAAATGAGCGGGAAGAATAGAAGTGGGAGGAAGCAGTAGTGAGCTAAATCCTTGTCTTTTGTATATAGGTAGTATATACTATACAAAATTCAAAAATCAAAGTGAGAGAACAATTCATGTGATTTAAAATTTTAGCTATAACCCCATTAACAGTAAAAATAGTTGTCTCTGGGGAATATACATGGGAAAGAGAAGAAGAATGTGATGTTTCATTAAAAATCCTTTTGTAGGGACTGGTGTTGTGGTTCAGTAGGTTGTCGCCACCTGTGCTGCTGAAATCCCATATGGGAGCGCCAGTTAACATACGTGCTGCTCCACTTTGTATTCAGCTCCCTGCTAATGTGCCTGGGAAAGTGGAGGAGGATAACCCAAATGCTTTGACCCCTCCCAACTATGTGGTTGACCTGGGTGGTGTTCCTGGCTCCTGGTTTTTGTGTGGCCCAGACCTGGCTGTTGATGTAGGGAGTACCAGCAAATGGAAGATATCTCTCCCTCTCCTTCCGTCCCTCTCCCTCTCCCTTTCCTTCCCCCTTTTCACCCCCCTGCCTCTCAACCCCATTACTCAGACTTCCAAATAAATAAATAAATCTTTTTAAAAATCCCTTTTTACTATTTTTTTGGAAAAATTAACAGGCTAAATACAAAAACGTGTATCATGTGACACATTTCAAAATACTGTTCTATAAAGCCTTTAACACTGCCACCTTGTGGCAGCACAACCAAAACTTCATGTAAAAATCATGTATTTCATGAGGCTCAAAATTTAACAGTATTTTCCTTTTTTTTTAATTTTTTTTTATTTAGTAAATATAAATTTCCAAAGTACAGTTTATGGATTACAATGGCTTTCCCTCCCCCCATAATTTCCCTCCCACTTGCACCCCTCCCATCTCCCGCTCCCTCTCCCACTCTATTCACATTAAGATTTATTTTCAATTATCTTTATATACAGAAGATTGATTTAGTATATATTAAGTAAAGATTTCATCAGTTTGCACCCACACAGAAACACAAAGTGTAAAATACTGTTTCAGTACTAGTTATAGCATTACTTCACATTGGACAACATATTAAGGACAGATCCCACATGAGAAGTAAGTACACAGTGACTCCTGTTATTGACTTAACAATTTGACACTCTTGTTTATGGCATCAGTAATCAACCTAGGCTCCAGTCATGAGTTGCCAAGGCTATGGAAGCCTTTTGAGTTCACCAACTCTGATCATATGTAGACAAGGTCATAGTCAAAGTGGAAGTTCTCTCCTTCCTTCAGAGAAAGGTACCTCCTTCTTTGATGACCCGTTCTTTGCCTCTGGGATCTCACTTGCAGAGATCTTTCATTTAGGTCTTCTTTTTTTTTTCCAGATTGTCTTGGCTTTCCATGCCTAAAATACTCTCATGGGCTCTTCAGCCAGATCTGAATGCCTTAAGGGCTGATTCTGAGGCCAGAGTGCTATTTAGGACATCTGGCATTCTATGAGTCTGCTGTGTATCCTGCTTCCCATGTTGGATCATTCTCTCCCTTTTTGATTCTATCAGTTAGTATTAGCAGACACTAGTCTTGTTTGTATGATCCCTTTGACTCTAAGACCTATCAGTGTGATTAACTGTGAACTGAAATTGATCACTTAGACTAGTGAGATGGAATTGGTACATGCCACCTTGATGGGATTGTATTGGAATCCCCTGGCACGATTCTAACTCCACCATTTGGGGCAAGTACGATTGAGCATGTCCCAAATTGTACATCTCTTCCCTCTCTTATTCCCACTCTTATATTTAACAGGGATCACTTTTCAGTTAAAGTTTAAACACCTAAGAATAATTGTGTGTTAATTACAGAGTTCAACCAATAGTACTAGAACAAAACAAAGAAAAAATACTAAAATGGATAAAGTATTACATTGTACATCAACAGTCAGGACAAGAGCTGATCAAGTCACTGTTTCTCATAGTGTCCATTTCACTTCAACAGGTTTCCCCTTTGGTGCTCAGTTAGTTGTCGCCGATCAGGGAGAACATATGATATTTGTCCCTTTGGGCCTGGCTTAATTCACTCAGCATAATGTTTTCCAGATTCCTCCATCTTGTTGCAAATGACCGGATTTCATTGTTTCTGACTGCTATATAGTATTCTATAGAGTACATATCCCATAATTTCTTTATCCAGTCTTCTGTTGATGGGCATTTAGGTTGATTCTATGTCTTAGCTATTGTGAATTGAGCTGCAATAAACATTGAGGTGCAGACAGCTCTTTTATTTGCCAATTTAATTTCCTTTGGGTAAATTCCAAGGAGTGGTGTGGCTGGGTTGTATGGTAGGGTTATATTCAGGTTTCTGAGGAATCTCCAGACTGACTTCCATAGTGGCTTTACCAGTTTGCATTCCCACCAACAGTGGGTTAGTGTCCCTTTTTCCCCACATCCTCGCCAGCATCTATTGTTGGTAGATTTCTGAATGTGAGCCATTCTAACCGGTGTGAGGTGAAACTTCATTGTGGGTTTGATTTGCATTTCTCTGATTGCTAGTGATCTTGAACATTTTTTCATGTGTCTGTTGGCCATTTGGATTTCCTCTTTTGAAAAATGTCTATTGAGGTCCTTGGCCCATCTCTTAAGTGGGTTGTTTGTTTTGATGTTGTGGAGTTTCTTGATTTCTTTGTAGATTCTGGTTATCAACCCTTTATCAGTTGCATAGTTTGCAAATATTTTTTCCCATTCTGTCGGTTGTCTCTTCACTCTCCTGACTGTTTCTTTTGCAGTACAGAAACTTCTCAATTTGATGCAATCCCAATAGTTAATTTTGGCTTTGACTGCCTGCACCTCCAGGGTCTTTTCTAGGAAGTCTTTGCTGGTACCTATATCTTGCAAGGTTTCTCCAATGCTCTCTAATAATTTGATGGTGTCAGGTCGTAGATTTAAGTCTTTAATCCATGTTGAGTGAATTTTTGTGTAAGGTGAAAGGTAGGGGTCTTGCTTCATGATTCTGCATGTGGAAATCCAATTTTCCTGGCACTATTTATTGAATAGACTGTCCTTGCTCCAGGAATTGGTTTTAGATCCTTGATCAAATATAAGCTGGCTGTAGATGTTTGGATTGATTTCTGGTGTTTCTATTCTGTTCCATTGGTCTATCCATCTGTTTCTGTACCAGTACCATGCTGTTTTGATAACAACTGCCCTGTAGTATGTTCTGAAATCTGGTATTGTGATGCCTCCGGCTTTGTTTTTGTTGTACAAGATTGCTTTAGCTTTTTGAGGTCTCCTGTGCCTCCATATGAATTTCAGCATCATTTTTTCCAGATCTGAGAAGAATGTCTTCGATATTTTGTTTGTTATTGCATTGAATCTATAAATTGCTTTTGGAGAATGGACATTTTGATGATGTTGATTCTTCCAATCCATGAGCATGGAAGATTTTTCTATTTCTTGGTATCCTCTTCTATTTCTCTCTTTAAGCTTTTATAATTTTCATCGTAGAGATCTTTAACGTCCTTGGTTAAGTTTATTCCAAGGTATTTGATTGTTTTTGTAGCTATTGTGAATGGGATTGATCTTAGAAGTTCTTCCTCAGCTGTGGCATTGCCTGTGTATACAAAGGCTGTTGATTTTCGTGCATTGATTTTATATCCTGCTACTTTGCCAAACTCTTCTATGAGTTCCAATAGTCTCTTAGTAGAGTTCTTTGGATCCCCTAAATAAAGAATCATGTCATCTGCAAAGAGGGATAGTTTGAGTTCTTCCTTCCCAATTTGTATCCCTTTAATTTCTTTTTCTTGCCTGATGGCTCTGGCTAAAACTTCCAGAACTATATTGAATAGCAGTGGTGAGAGTGGGCATCCCTGTCTGGTAGCAGATCTCAGTGGAAATGCTTCCAACTTTTCCCCATTCAATAGTGTGGGGAGCAACTGGGAGCAACTCGGACTAGACTAAGTTACTGGAATTAAGACTTATTCTATGCATCTGCTTTCCCACAATATGGCGCTGAGAAGGGAAACAGCTTCTACACAGCTGCCTCCAGTTCAACCAATAAACTGTGGGACCTGCTCCTGATTGGAGGAGAGCAGCATACTCGGTGTGTGGGTAGCAGAGTTGGGATTGGTGGAAGAGGACTATAAAGGAGGAGAGAGACGGCATGCACCAGGAACATCTAAGGGGAACATCTAAGGGGAACACCTGTGCAGCCCCCGAGAGAGCGCCGGCCGGCGGTGTGCCGCTCCCCCGCGGAAGTGGGGAATGTGGCAGGGGGAACCGCCCTTCCACGGAGGTGGAAGGGATGGTAGCCAACCCGGGAAGAACCAGCAGCAAACCCGGGGAGGGCCAAGCAGACGAAAGAACAGCGCAGGGTCCTGTGTCGTTCCTCCACGAAGACGGGGAGCGACAAATAGGATGTTGGCCGTGGGCTTTTCATAAATTGCTCTGATTGTATTGAGAAATGTTCCTTCCATACCCAGTTTGCTTAGAATTTTCATCATGAAAGGGTGTTGTATTTTATCAAATGCTTTCTCTGCATCTAGTGAGATAATCATATGGTTTTTCTTTTGCAGTTTTTTAATAGTATTTTCTTAAACATCATCTGAGGAACGTCTCCCTCCAGCCCAGTTTTTCAGAAACAAGTTTCCATAGATAATCCAATATAATTTCTTTTATTCTTCTAGAGATATCTTAAACACACTCAAGCAAATGTGTGTAATGTATATTCTTTTTAAAATACATACATTAGGGATTAGCATTATGGCATAGTTGGTAAAGCCGCCACCTGCGATGCTGACATCCCATGTGGGCACTGGTTCAAGTCCTGGCTGCTCCACTTCTCATGCAGCTCCCTGCTGATGGGAAAAGCAGTGGAGGATGGCCCCTTCTCCCTCTCTCTCTCTGGAACTCTGACTTTCAAATCAATCAGTCTTTTTTTAAAAGTATGTTAAAATACCACATGCATTTATATTTTTTATTTTTCATTTTTAACAAGATTTATTTTATTTATTTTCAAAATCAAAGTTACAGACAGAAGGGGAGAGACAGAGAAAGAGACATCTTCCATCTGCTGGTTTACTCCCCAGAAAGCTGCAATGGCCAGCAATAGGCCAGGTTGAAGCCAGAAGCCTGGAGCTTCATCTGTGTCTCCTACGTGGGTGGCAGGGACACAAGTACTTTGGCTGTCTTCTGCTGCTTTCCCAGGCACATTAGCAGGGAGCTATATCAGAAGTAGAACAGCAGGGTCTGGAACTGGTGCCCATATGGGATGCTGGCATGGTAGGCGGAGGCTTACCCTACCACAGCACACTGGTCCCCTTTTTTTGAAAGGCAAAGTTACAGGGCAGGGGAGAGAGAGAGAGAGAATGATTATTTTTAAGCACAGATGAAGGAATAGTTTTTTTTTTTTTTTTTTTTTTAAGATTTTTGCCGGCGCCGCGGCTCACTAGGCTAATCCTCCGCCTAGCGGCGCCAGCACACTGCGTTCTAGTCCTGGTCGGGGTGCTGGATTCTGTCCCTGTTGCTCCTCTTCCAGGCCAGCTCTCTGCTGTAGCCCAGGAAGGCAGTGGAGAATGGCCCAAGTGCTTGGGCCCTGCACCCCATGGGAGACCAGGAGAAGCACCTGGCTCCTGCCTTCGGATCAGCGCGGTGTGCTGGCCGCAGCGCGCCAGCCATGGCGGCCATTGAGGGTGAACCAACGGCAAAAGGAAGACCTTTCTCTCTGTCTCTCTCTCTATCCACTCTGCCTGTCAAAAAAAAAAAAAAGATTTATTTTATTTGAAAGTCAGAGTTACAAAGAGATAGAGGAGAGGCAGAGAGAGAGATCGTCCATCTGCTGGTTCACTCCCCAAATGGTCCGAACAGCTAGAGCTAGGCCAATCCGAAGCCAGGAGCCAGGAGCTTCTTCCAGGTCTCCTATGTGGGTTCAGGCGCTCAAGCACTTGGGCCATCTTCCACTTCCTTTGCAGGTGCATTAGCAAGGAATTGGATTGGAAATGGAGCAGCTAGGTTTTGAATTGGTGTCCATATGGAATGCTGGCATCAACAGGTGGTGGTTTTACCTGCTACACCACAATACTAGTCCCCATTTTTTTCAGTTTTTTAAAGAACATTCTGGAGGGCTTTTTTTCAGTCAAAAATCATCTTTATCTTTAAAGTTGGTGTAAAATAAGCCACTATATAGATGTTGATTGATTTAACCAGCTCCCTATTGATGTTTAGTTGGTCTTTTGAGTTTCCAATGATACTGCAATGAATAATTTTTTAAAGATTTATTTATTTATTTGAAAGTCAGAGTTACACAGAGAGAGGAGAGGCAGAAAGAGAGAGAGAGAAAGAGAGGTCTTCCATCTGATGGTTCACTCCCCAATTGGCCACAACAGCTGGAGCTGCACCAATCTGAAGCCAGGAGCCAGGAGCTTCTTCCAGGTCTCCCATGCGGGTACAGGGGCCCAAGGACTTGGGCCATATTCCACTGCTTTCCCAGGCCATAGCAGAGAACTGGATCGGAATTGGAGCACCTGGGTCTCAAACCGGCGCCCATATGGGATGCCGGCGCTTCAGGCCAGGGCGTTAACCTGCTGCGCCACAGTGCCAGCCCCTATAATGAATAATTTTGTGTGTGTGCCATTTCAAACATTTTGCTAAAGGCAAATGTATAATTTGCATAGATTTTTGTCAAATGCACCTCCACTGAGTTTGTACCAATCTGCACTGCAAACAGCATACTATGAGAGTTCTGTGTTCCCACACCAATGACAAACATTTTGATATCCAGATTCTTTTGATCTTTACCCATCGAAGGGACCACAAATGAGTTCCTACAGTTTTGAGTTTCACTTGTTACCGGGCTGGGGAGAAGGTTGAGTATTATTTGCCTATGTTTGAGAGCTTGTGTTAGTTTGCCAATGCTGCTGTAACTAAGTGCCACAAACTAGGTAGCTTGAATAACCGAAAGTTATTGTTCTAATTCTGGAATCTAGAAGGTGTGAGATCAAGGTATTGGCAGGGCTTGCTCCTTGTGCACTTGTAAGGAAGGGCCTGCTTCATGCCTCTCCCTGGCTTGTGATGGGCAGTCAGCAATGCCCAGCATTCCTTGACTTGTAAAGCATTACTCTGATTATTGCCCTCATCTTCACATGGCAGTCTCTCTGTCAATCTCTCTCCCTCTCCGTGTGTGTGTGTGTGTGTGTGTGTGTGTGTTCAAATTGCCCATTTTTAAAAAGTCCCTATTGGCTGGCGCCGTGGCTCACTTGGCTAATCCTCCGCCTGTGGTGCCAGCACCCCAGGTTCTAGTCCCGGTTGTGGTGCCGGCTTCTGTTCTGGTTGCTCCTGTTCCAGTCCAGCTCTCTGCTGTGGCCCAGGAGTGCAGTGGAGGATGGCCCAAGTGCTTGGGTCCCTGCACCTGCATGGGAGACTGGGAGGAAGCACCTGGCTCTTGGCTTCGGATTGGCGCAGCGTGGGCTGTAGCGGCCATTAGGGGAGTGAACCAATGGAAGGAAGACCTTTCTCTCTATCTCTCTCTCTGTCTATAACTCTACTTGTCAAAAAAAAAAAGTCCCTATTGGCCAGTGCTATGGTGTAGTAGGCTAAGCTTCTGCCTGTGGTGCTGGCTTCCCAAATGGGTGCCGGTTTTAGTACCGGCTGCTCCTCTTAGGATCCAGCTCTCTGCTATTGCCTGGGAAAGCAGTGGAGGATGGTCCAACTGCTTGGGCCTCTGCACCCATGTGGGAGACCTGGAGAAAGCTCCTGGCTCCTGGCTTCAGATTGGCCCAGCTCTGGCCACTGAGGCCATTTGGGCGTGAAATCAGTGGAAGGAGGATCTCTCTCTCTCAGTCTCTCCCTCTCTAATAAATAAATTTTAAAAAATCTTTA
The DNA here is from genome assembly GCF_964237555.1 of Oryctolagus cuniculus. Taxonomy (NCBI): domain Eukaryota; kingdom Metazoa; phylum Chordata; class Mammalia; order Lagomorpha; family Leporidae; genus Oryctolagus; species Oryctolagus cuniculus. The sequence continues at coordinate 120,268,894 of NC_091435.1, read as the reverse complement.
AATAAAAAGTCCCTACTGATCTTTGATTACCTTTCTAAATACACTGTCTCCAAGAAAGACCATGAAGTACATGAAGTGGGTAGGACTACAACATATCAATTTTAAGGGAACACAATTCAATCCATATGAAAGCTATTCATATTTTCTTAAACTGCCTATTCACATAATTTTCTATTTAGCCTTTTAAAATTGATTTATAGAAATGTCTCAGATATTGAAAGAACTGGAAATTTGTCTATAATGATTAGAAATATTCTCGGGCCTGGCACTATGGCATAGTTGGTAAAGCTGCCGCCCACAATGCTGGCATCCCATCTGGGTGCCAGTTCATATGGAGAGTGAACCAGTGGATGGAAGATCTCTCTCTCCCTCTCTCTCTCTGGCTCTGCCTTTCAAATAAATAAGATAAATCTTTAAAAAAAAGTCTTCTTTTCACTTTGCTTATTAAGATGTCCCCGCACAGATTTTAAAAGATCTTTTTATTTATTTGAAAGGCAGAGTCACAGAGAGGTGCTCCATCCACTAGTTCATTCCCTAAATACTCAAATACCCAAACATCTGGGGCTGGGCAGGGAGGCAAGAAATCCATCTGAATCTCCCATGTGGGTGGCAGGAGCCCAAGTACTTGGATCATCAGCTGCTGCTTGCCAGGCACATTAGCAGGAAGCTAGATCAGAAATGGAGTATCCAGGACTCAAAACCAGCACTTTGTATAGGATTTAGCCTTCACAGGTGGCAGCTTAATCCACTGCACCACAATGTTTGCTGCACCTGCAGTGATAATCTTATTGATGGCTTGTGAATTTTTCTACATATCCCAAAAGATCATCTACACTTTGCCCTTATAATTCTCCCATGGCTTTCCACTAGTACTTTTATATATTAGTTTTTTAAAAACATATTTATTTATATCACACATATGTGCCCCCCCACACGTACAGATCTCCCACCCACTGTTTCACTCAAGTAATTGTAATTGCAACAGCAAGAGGTGAGCCAGGTTGAAGCCAGGAGTTGGGAACTCAGTTTGGGTCTCCCACATAGGTGGCAGGAACACCTGAGCCACCACCTGCTGCCTGCCGTGTCGCACATTAGCAGGAAGCTGGAATCAGAAGCAGAGCTGGGACTTGAACTCAAGCACTCCAATGTGGGATGCAGGCATCCCAAGTGGTGTCTTCACTGCCGCACTAACCAGCTACCCACTTCCTTTTTTTTTCTGAAGTGTCACATTTATATTTTTATTAAATATTTTAAATTCCTATTTATTTACCTAAGAGGAAGAGAGGGAGAGAGGGAGATGAGAAGACAGTGAGGGGACAGAGATAGAGATGATAGACAACACACCCCAATTTTCTGGTTCACTCCCCAAATGCCCACTAATGGCTAAGAGTGAGCTGTGCCAAAGCTGACACTGGAAATGCAATCCAGGCCTCCCAAATAGTGGCAGAAACACAATTACTTGTGCCATGCTGGCTGTCTCCAAGTACTACCCTGATAGGACACTAGAGTTGGGAGCCAGAGACAGGAATCAAATGGAGGCTTTCTGATGTGGGATGCGGGTGTCTTAACCTGCAACTTAAAAAAAAAAAAAAAAAAAACAAAAAAAAAACATTTGAGAGGTAGAGTAATAGACAGAGAGAAAGGTCTTCCATCTGCTAGTTCACTCCCCAAATGGCTGCAATGGCCAGAGCTGGGCCAACTTGAAGCCAGGAGCCAGGAGTTTCCTCCAGGTCTCCCACAAAGGTGCAATGGCCCAAGCAGTTGGGCCATCTTCCAATGCTTTTCCAGGCCATAAGCAGAGAGCTGGATTGAAAGAGGAGCAGCCAGGACTACAATCAGTGTCCATATGGGATGCTGGTTCTGCAGGTGTAGGCTTAACCTACTACTCCACAGTGCCAGCCCCTTAACTTCATCTGAATCACTAGGCAATCACCCACTCTTATTTCATTGTTCTTTTTTTTTTAAGTCAGAGAGAGAGAGAGAGAGTCATTCATTTGCTGGTTCACTCCACAAATGCCTGTAATAGCCAGAGTTAGTACAGGGTTAAGCTTATCACTATAAAATAAACAAAATATGTCATTCTAAAAATTAAAAGAAAAATAAGAAAGGAAGGAGTAGGGAGGGTGGGAGCATGAGCAGGAAGGAAGGTAGAGTGGGAAGTATCACTATGCTCCTAAATCTATATCTATAAAATACATTAAATTTGTCCATCTTATATAACTATTTTTAAAAAGATTTATTTGAAAGCCAGTGGACAGTGGCAGAGAGAATGAAATCCATTTGCTGGCTCACTTCCCAGATGCCCAGAGTAGCCAAAGCTAGGCCAGGGCAAAGTCAGGAGCCCAGAATTCCACTTGGGTCTCCCATGTGGGTGACAGGGTCCTCATCTACTGCCTCCCTGACACATTAGTAGGAGGTTGGACTGGAGTGCAGAATAGTTGGGACTCTAACCTGGCACTCTGATATGGAATGGGGGCATCCCAAGGGGCAGCTTCATTCCCTATGTCACATCTTCCGCCTTTGTAGTTTTATTCATTTGGATCTTCCCTGCTATGGGGGAGGGGGTGTGATGCCAACTTTCTTTCCAGATACATACTCAGTTTTCCATGATTAATTATTGAGTAGTTCATCTTTCCTTAGTTTTTTGAGATGCCATCTTTATGATATACTATGTTCCTATTTGGATTTGGGTCTATTTATTCTTGGATTTTTAAAAAAGATTTATTTATTTATTTTAAAGTCAGAGTTAGAGAGAGAACTTCATCCCCTGGTTCACTCCCCAAACAACACTAGTGGCAGGAGCTGGGCCGATCTGAAGCTTAAGAGCCAGGGAGCCTTCTTCTGGGGTCCCCTCAGGGTTTCAGGGGCCCAAACACTTGGGCCATCTTGTACTGTTTTCCCAGGCCATAACAGAGAGCTGGGTCAGAAGTGGATCATATGGGACTTGAACTGGCACCCATATGGGATGCCAGCACTGCAGGTAGCAGCTTTACCCGCTATGCCAGAGCCAGCCCCTATTCCTGGATTTTAAAAAAGTTGTTTTAGTGAACTATTTTACTAATGAATGAATTCTAGACTATTCTAACTATTAGTAACTTACATCATTAAATGTAACAAAACTTTTCCTTTTCAGAATTTTTACAAATATTCCTATTTATATATTTTTCATATATTTATTTTGGGGTGGAGGGAGGGGGGGGGAGAGAGAGAGAGAGAGAGAGAGAGAGAGAGAGAGAAAAACATCCCCTCACCATTGGCCTATTCTCCCAAATGACCACAACTGGGGCTGAGGCTAGGAACTCAATCCAGGTCTCTTCAAGGGGTGACAGGAACCCAACTACCTGAGTCATCACTGCTGCCTCCCAGTCTGCCTTAATACGGAGCTGCGATCTGGGACATGAACCCAGGCCCCAGGCATTCCAATGTGGCATGCAGTCATTTTGTTTGTTTGTTTGTTTTTGTTTTTTTTTTTTTATGTTTATTTTAATCTACTTGAAAAGCAAAGAGAAAGAGAGAGAGAAAAGGGGGAGGAAGGGAGGAAGGGATATATATATAGAGATAGAGAAAACATGATCTTCCATTTGCTGGTTCACCTCTCAAATGTCCACAACAGCCAGGCTGGGATAGGTTGAAGGCAAGAGTTAAGAACTTCATCCAGGTCTCCCACATGGGTGACAAGGGTCCAAACACTAACAGGATGCATTAGAAATGGAGTATCTGGGACTTGAACTGGCACTCTGATATCAGATGCAGGCTTCCCAAGTGTTGGCTTAACCCACTACGCCAATTACCTGCCTCAATATTTTTTCTTCAGAGAGATAAACTCTGAGGGCAGGCATAGCAGGTCAAATTGCTTCCTGCAACATCAGCATCCCATATGAGTGCTGGTTCAAGTCCCGGCTGCTCCACTTCTGATCCAGCTCCCTACAAATGGCCTGAGAAAAACAGCAGAAATGGTCCAAGTGCTTGGGCCCCTGCCACCCATGTGGGAAGCATGGAAGAAGCTCCTGGTTCCTGGCTTCTGCTTGGCTTAGCCTTGGCCACTGCAGTCATCTGAGGAGTGAACCAGCAGATGGAAGATTTCTCTGTCTCTTCTCTGTGACTCTGCCTTAAAAAAAATAAAAGATAAACTTTAAGGGTGGCATTGGGTACAGGGGTTAAGATTCTGCTTGGGATGCCTGCATCTCATATTATGACTCCCATGTTTGAATCTGAGCCCCACTTCTGATTCCAGCTTCCTACTAATGCCCACTTTGGGAGGCAATAACAGATGATGGCTCACGTACTTTGGTCTCTGCCACCCACATGTGAGGCCTGGATATAAGGTCCTGGCTCCTGGTTTAGCCTGGTCTGGACCTGGCTGTTTTGGGCATTTGGGAAGTGAACCAACAGATGGAAGATCCCTTTCTGCCTTTCAAAGAGTGAGGGAAAAAGGTCAAACTGGAGAGAACTGTCTTCTTAAAAAATCTGTATAACTTTTAATTCCAATCTCCATTTGTGTTCAAAAGGATTTAAGAAAAAATCAGGTTACAATATACTTACAGTGAACATTACCCCTTTTAAAATATAGTTCTATGCCAAAGGGATCACATAAACAAGAATAGTGTCTGCAAATACTAGCTGGTAGAATAAAAAAGGGAGAGAATGATCCGTCATGGGAAGCAGGATACACAGCAGACCCATAGAATGGCAGATGTCCTAAACAGCACTCTGGCCTCAGAATCAGCCCTTAAGGCACGTGGATCCAGCTGAAAAGCCCATGAGAGTATTTCAGGCATGGAAAGCCAAGACACTCTGGAAAAAAAAACCTAAATGAAAGATCTCCGTGAGTGAGATCTCAGTGGAAAGAATGGGTCATCAAAGAAGGAGGTACCTTTCTCTGAAGGGAGGAGAGAACTTCCACTTTGACCATGGCCTTGTCTAAAAATGATCAGAGTCAGTGAACTCAGGGGGCTTCCATAGCCTTGGCATCTCATGACAAGAGCCTAGGTTGATTACTGATGCCATAAACAAGAGTGTCAATTTGTTAAGTCAACAACAGGAGTCACTGTGCACTTACTCCTCATGTAGGATCTTTGTCCTTAGTGTGCTGTACATTGAGATTTAATGCTATAACTAGTACTCAAACAGTATTTTTCACTTTATGTTTCTGTGTGGGAGCAAACTGTTGAAATCTTTACTTAATGTATGCTAAACTGATCTTCTGTATATAAAGAGAAACGAAAATGAATCTTGATGTGAATGGAAGGAGAGAGGGAGTGGGAAAGGGGAGGGTTGTGGGTGGGAGGGACGTTATGGGGGGGAAGCCATTGTAATCCATAAGCTGTACTTTGGAAATTTATATTCATTAAATAAAAGTTTAAAAAAAATAATAGTTCTATGTATTTTGATAGATAAATACCATTCTGTAATTACAGCAATCAAAATATAGCACTTTTCCAACATCTCACCCTCAAATTTCCCTTGGGCTCCTTTATTGTAAGTTTCTTCCTTCCCTAGTATGTGGTAACCACTAATCAGTTTGCTTTATACTTTTGCCTAGATTGTCAAATAAAATTATGGAGTGTGAAGTCTTTTAATCTGGTTCCTTTAACAACAAATTCACCCATGTTGTTTCTTTTTATTGGTAAGTAATAATCCATTATCTAGATTTTCCAGTCTGCCAACTGAAGGATTTCTGTTTCTAGTTTGGAGTGATTATGAATTATGCAGCTATAAACATTCACAAACAGGTTTTCACTTATTTGAGTGAATATGCAGGATGGGAATGCTGGTTGTAGGGTAAATTACATGCTTAACTTTGTAAGAAACTGCAAAACTGTTTTGCACAATGGACCATTTTGCAACCTGCCAAGAATGAGAATTCCAATTGCTCTGCTGTGCATCTTTATCAGCACTTGGTGTTGTTTAAAAAAAAAAAAAAAAACAAAAAAAAAACAAAAAACAAAAAACAGAAAAACAAAAAAGCCTTTCTAAAATAGGTGTGGTATTATCTCATAGCTTTTATTTTTGTCTCAGGATTAATGATGAGTTTTTTTCATGTTTACCATCCACTTACCTTTCATAAAGTGCCTGTGCTCATTTTAAAAATGTTTCTTAATAGGCTGGCACCGTGGCTCACTTGGCTAATCTTCTGCCTATGGCGCCGGCACCCTGGGTTCTAGTCCTGGTTGGGGCACTGGATTCTGTCTCTTCTTCCAGTCCAGCTCTCTGCTGTGGCCCGGGAAGGCAGTGGAGGATGGCCCAAGTGCTTGGGCCCTGCACCCGCATGGGAGACCAGGAAGCACTTGGCTCCTGGCTTCAGATCGGCACAGCACACTGGCCGTAGCAACCATTGAGAGGTGAACCAACAGAAAAGTAAGACCTTTCTCTGTCTCTCTCTCTCACTAACTCTGCCTGTCCAAAAAAAAAAAAAAAAAAGTTTCTTAATAATTGATTTTTTCCCCCTGTGAACATTTAAAGTTCTCTTCACCCTAATCCGGTACATTATAAGTTTCATTCCTTGGATAAATTTCTACTGTAAATACATTTTCATATCTTCTATGGGATACACATATTACTGTGGAAGTGGCTTTTTGGTGTTGCTCTGAAGCAGCTGCCATGTCAAGAGAGTATGGACTGAAAGCAAAGTAGTGGTGCTGATTTCTGAGGGCCACTGACAACTGGAACCCAGAAGTGTCTTCCTGCCATAATAGTCTTGTGGTCTCATTCCAGTGCTATTGATAAAAGGCAACACTGTGCCAGCTGGGAAAGGAAAAATGTTTACTTGGTTGAGCTCTTGCATAATTCCTGCTACAGTCTAGTAATGTATGAAACTTAACTGTGACGTTCAGTGTGCTCTAAAAAAAATGCATGGAATTCTACGAGAGCTTTCAATAAAGAAATTTTATGAAGTTACAAAGCCAGTGCAGTTTCAACAGACAAGAGTGGTGTAAGTGTGAGAAATGGCTAGAGCAGGAAGAGGCCAGATAATGGAAGGCTTTGGCACTTTTATCTTAAATTTGTTTTAAGATTCTGTCTTAAAATGAAATGCTTCTGAATACTAATTAAATATCTGCATTAAGGATTTGTTAATTTTTGAAGATGGTAATAGTACTATAGCTAGGCTAAAAAAAGCCCAGTATTTTTAGATACATAATGAAATGTCTAGGATTTGCTTGAAAATAATCCAAGTGAGATACGAAAGATGGATGGTCAAAGGATGAATCAAGTTTGATGATGCATGAATGACTGAAATTGGGTGATGTGTACAAGAGGTCTTAACTTTGTACATCCTTAACATTTTCAATGATTTAACTAAAAGAAAAAATCAGTTTTCTTCTTATAGTAGTGAGAAGATATGAGGAGTAAAATCAAGGATGTTGGAGGACTGCATTGTGGCACATGCATCCCAATTGGGTGCTGGTTCATGTCCTGGCTGCTCCACTTTCGATCCAGCTTTTTGCTAATGTACCTGGGAAAAGCAGCAGAAGACAGCCCAAGTTTTAGATCCCTGCCACCCATGTAAGAGACCCAAATGAAGCTCCTGGTTCCTACTTTTTTTTTTTTTTGACAGGCAGAGTGGACAGTGAGAGAGAGACAGAGAGAAAGGTCTTCCTTGTCCATTGGGTCACCCCTCAATGGCCGCTGCGGCCAGCGTGCTGTGGCCGGCGCACTGCACTGATGCGAAGCCAGGAGCCAGGTGCTTCTCCTGGTCTCCCATGCGGGTGCAGGGCCCAAGGACTTGGGCCATCCTCCACTGCACTCCTGGGACAGAATCCGGTGCCCCAACCAGGACTAGAACCCGGGTGCCGGCGCCGCAGGCAGATGATTAGCCTATTGAGCCATGGCGCCAGCCCTGGTTCCTATCTTTAAGCCTGGCTCAGACCTGGCCTTTGGGAACCATTTAGTGAAGTGAACCAGTGGATGGGAGGCCTCTCTGTCTCTTCTCCCTCTCTAAGTCTGGCTTAAAAATGTTACTACAACTGGATTTGAGTTTATAAAGATCAATCTGGTTTCAATTCAGAGATTAGATTAAAAGATCAGAATGATTATGGGAGATCATTTTTACAGGCTTTTGCAAGGAAGATGGTCAGGCTAAAAGGAAACGAAAGTAAACAGATGACAAAGCTATCCTGGAGAACTTTACTGGGGGGGGGAGGTGACACTCAGTGAGATAGGAACAGGAAAGAGGAACATGTCTGAGGATAGAAGAGGACCACATGCTTAGTCTTGGACAAGTTTAGTGGTTGCCTTTGAGACGAGTGGAAATTTCAAGGAAGCAGTATGGAGATTTCAGTGAAAGCCAATACTCAAGTGGCAATCGGTGGCATGCCATAGATGATCATTCAATTGTGGCCATTTTATTTATGCATAGAATATAGGAAGTTCAGTGTGACAAGAAAATCTTGGGCTAAGAATTTAAAGAGATGCTGGCGAGGATGTGGGGAAAAAGGGACAATAACCCACTGCTGGTGGGAATGCAAACTGGTAAAGCCACTATGGAAGTCAGTTTGGAGATTCCTCAGAAACCTGAATATAGCCCTACCATACAACCCAACCATACCACTCCTTGGAATTTACCCAAAGGAAATTAAATTGGCAAATAAAAGAGCTGTCTGCACCTCAATGTTTATTGCAGCTCAATTCACAATAGCTAAGACATAGAATCAACCTAAATGCCCATCAACAGAAGACTGGATAAAGAAATTATGGGATATGTACTCTATAGAATACTATATAGCAGTCAAAAACAATGAAATCCGGTCATTTGCAACAAAATGGAGGAATCTGGAAAACATTATGCTGAGTGAAATAAGTCAGTCCCAAAGGGACAAATATCATATGTTCTCCCTGATTGGTGACAACTAACTGAGCACCTAAAAGGAAACCTGTTGAAGTGAAATGGACACTATGAGAAACAATGACTTGATCAGCCCTTGTCCTGTCAAGGAACAACTTACTACTTTATTCCTTTTAGTATTTTTTTTTGTTCTACTTAATACCATTGGTTGAACTCTGTAATTAACAATTATTCTTAGGTGTTTAAATTTAGCTGAAAAGTGATCCCTGATAAATATAAGAGTGGGAATAAGAGAGGGAGGAGATGTACAGTTTGGCACATGCTCAATTGGACTTACCCTTAATGGTAGAGTTAGAAACGTGCCAGGGGATTCCAATTCAATCCCATCAAGGTGGCATGTACCAATGCCATCTCACTAGTCAAAGTGATCAGTTTCAGTTCATAATTGATCATAATGATAGGATTAAGAGTCAAAGGGATCACATAAACAAGACTAGGGTCTGCTAATATTAACTGATAGAATTGAAAAGGAGAGAACAATCCAACATAGGAAGTGTGATACACAGCAGACTCATAGAATGGCAGGTGTCCTAAACAGCACTCTTGCCTCAGAATCAGCCCTTAAGTCATTCAGATCTGGCTAAAAAGCCCATGAGAGTATTTCAGGTATGGAAAGCCAAGACACTGTGGCAAAAGAAAAAAAAATTACCTAAATGAAAGATCTCTGCAAGTGAGATCCCAGAGGCAAAGAACAGGTCATCAAGAAGGAGGTACCTTTCTCTGAAGGGAGGAGAGAACTTACACTTTGAATATGCCCTTCTCTAAACAAGATTGGAGCTGGTGAACTCAAGAGGCTTCCATAGCCTTGGCAGCTCATGACAAGAGCCTAGGGTGATTACTGATGTCATAAATAAGTGTCAATTGTTAAATCAGCAACAGGAGTCACTGTGCACTTACTCCCCATGTAGGACCTCTGTCCTTAATGTGCTGTACTATGTGAATTAACGGCATAACTAGTACTCAAACAGTACTTTACACTTTGTGTTTCTGTGTGGGTGCAAACTGTTGAAATCTTTACTTAGTATATACTAAATCGATCTTCTGTATATAAAGATAATTTAAAATGAAGCTTGATGTGAATGGGATGGGAGAGGGAGCAGGAGATGGGATGGTTGCGGGTGGGAGGGAGGTTATGGGGGGAATAGCCGCTTTAATCCAAAAGTTGTACTTTGGAAATCTATATTTATTAAATAAAAGTTAAAAAAAAAACTGAGGGCATGATAGAGAAGAGACAAATTGCTTAATACGGATCTGGAGAGGGACAAAGGGATGTGGTAGTGGTCAGAGGAAAGACGAAGTGGTATGAAAAACTAGCAGTTGTAAAATGTCTAATGTTTCTAAGTGTCAAAAACTGCCCACCCAATTTTGTAACATACAAGTACTGGTGACTTAAACAGCTCTATGATGTTATGGGGCCATTGAGATTGGAATAGGTTGAGTTCTTGGGATTTGAGCAATTGGAGCTTACTTCCTGTAAGAATGTTGACTGTTTCAACAGGGGAGTTTTAAGCTTTCAGAACATGGGAAAAACTTTTTGAGCATGTTTAAATGTTAACAGGTAGGATCACACTGAAAGAGAATAGTTAACTCATAACTTGACATTGGGTTCAGAACAATGGGAATGCTTTAGTTATAAAGATATCTCCTCTAGAACAGAAAGGAAAACAGAAAGTGGCTTCTTAAATGGGTTTCTAAGCTGAAGTGAGCTGACGAAATTTCATATAACTAATTTCTCTTTGCCACTCCCACCAATGAAATCAGAAAGTTCATCTACTAAAGCTAGTGTTAAATTTTATTTGGCTTTGTAACTGTATCTTGTTTACTGTTTAGCCCAATGAGGGTTCTCGAAATCTTTCAAATGTAGAAATAAATAAAGCTTCTGTTTTTATCTGCAGCAAACTTTAAAGGAAATTTCCATATATGCTATAAATATTTATCATCTACCTAGGATTATTCTACTGTGCTTTACTTAAAATTAACTCATTGAATAACAGTACAATAACCCAGAGAGAGGTACTTTTATCAGTTTTCATTTTTAAATGAATAAATAAAGCACAAGGAAATAAAGTAACTTCATAATGTCCCAAGGAGTTAAGCAGTGAAACTAAGATCTGAAGGTAGATAATCTATCAAAAGGGCCACTTTATGAATTCATACCTAAGGCCTCTAAACAACCAATAATGAAAGAATGGATAAACACCATGATATCAAAACTGGTTAGAATGGGACTGGCTAAAACAGAGGACAGTGTTCCTTGTGTTTGCTTGTAGTTATTTCCAGCAAGTAAAAACTGAACTGCTATTCTGGAAGAAGCAAACTCGTAATTATGTGATTATTTTAACCAACACTGTAACATCAATAAACCAAAGCACTCTGATTTTCTTTCCTTTTTTCACTATTGTTGCCTTACCAAATCAGCAGTTACTTAATCTTTATGGTTTGGAAATTTTCTTTGTAAAAACACCTATTATAATTGAAAGTAATTTCAATAAATGGCATTTTTTTGTAAATAGTTTTTTTTTTTTTTCAAATGATTTATTAGAGACAGAGATAGAGGCCTTCCATTCGCTGCCTCACTCCCCAAATGGCTGCAATGATCGAGGTTGGGCCAGGCTGAAGCCAGGAGCCAGGAACTTCTTTTAGGTCTCCCATGTGGATGCAGGGGCCCAAGTACCTGGGCCACCTTCCACTGTTTTTGCAGGCCATAGCAGTGAATTAGAAGTGGAGCATCTGGGTATTGAATGGGTGCCCATATGGGATGCCAGCATCATAAGCAGAGGCTTAGCCCACTATGCCACAGCACCAGTCCCTCAAGTTTTATTTTGTAACATGTGACACGAGCTCCTTCAGCAGTCTTTTTGATCTTTATTAAACGAAGTAGCAGAATCTCAAGAATATGCACAGGACTGTTCCCAGTGTCCCTGTTCTCAAGCTCCTGGGCCATCCTCTGCTGTTTTCTTAGGCACAACAGAAAGGAGCTGAATTTAATCTGAAGTGGAGCCGCTGGGACTCAAACTGGTGCCCATACAGGATGCTGGTGCTGCAGGCCAGGGCTTTAACCTGCTGAGCCACAGCGCCAGCCCCAAATGACATATTAAAAAAAAAAAAAAGAGTTGTCGTTGTCAATAGTATTAGATGCTATTAGCTTACTTTTGCTTGGATGAAGGGTCTTAAAAAAATACAAGCAAAATGTGTATCATGAAAAAGCTTCATGGATTTCAATTCTTTTCACCAAAGTATATTTGTCTTAATTACACTTTCTATAAACTTTATGAAATATCATTACATGTAAAACTGTCATCTGAAACACACAATGGTAGGCATTGTGGCACAGCAGGTTGAGGTGCTGCCTGAGATGCCGGCATCTCATATGAACACAAATTTGAGTCCCAGCTGTCCCTCTTATGATCTGGCTCCTTGCTAATGCACCAGGTGAAGTAGTGGAATATGGCCAAATGTCTGGGCCCTCACCATCCATGTGGGAGACTTGGATGGAGTTCCATTCTCCTGGCTTTGGCCTGGCCAAGTCCTGGCTGTTGCAGACCTTTGGGAGTGAACCAACAGATAGATCTTTTTTTCCTCTCTGTAACTCTGCCTTTCAAGTAAATAAATAAGCCTTAAAGATCGTTCACACACACACACACACACACACACACACACACGATCCGCTGCATCTGTCACTGCATCCCCATCTGTCACTGAGTAAATATATAAAGTGAGGAAAAGAAAATGAACACTCATCTGGAAAAGGACAAATTCTCTTCTCTTCCTGTAGAAAATCTCAGATGCAATGAGCCAAATTTAAAAATTCCAAAGTGAAATAAAATTTTTAGGGGTAGTCACTATAATCAATAATCTAATCTGAGAAGTTGCATCATTATCACATTTATTGAGTGCTCACAGAACTCAAGGCACCTTCATGGTGTTTACAGAGCTTTGCTGATATGCTGATCTTGCCCTGAAGGAGCTTACAGTCTAGTGTTAGATGAGTGCACAAACATTAAAGATCAAAAAATTACCATACATATGAATCACATACCACAAAACCAGGGTTAATTGAGATCCAAAGATAGTAAGAGTGCTCTGGATGTATTCCTTCCAAAGATAGTTATCTTACTTAAGAGATGTGGAGGGGTTGGCACTACAGCATAGTGCACAAAGCCACCACCCGCAGTGCGTGGCATCCCATATGGGCACTGGTTTGAGACCCAGCTGCTCCAGCGCTATGGCCTGGGGAGGCAGAAGATGGCCCAAGTCCTTGGGCCCCTGCAGCCATGCAGGAGATTGGAAAGGAACTCCTGGCTCCTGCCTTCAGATCAGGATAGCTCCAGCTGTTGCAGCCATCTGGGGAGTGAACCAGTGGATGGAAGACCTCTCTCTCTGTAACTGCATTTCAAAAAAAAAATTTTTTTTTTTTTTTTTTTTTCAAAAAAAGAGGTATGGAATACTTCCTATCACTGCCTCTTTACTTACTTGCTGCAGTTGGGTAGAATTGCAGAGCAAGTATATGTGGATAACAGAGACTTTCTAGTACTTTTTCAAAGCATCTCTGATTATATGTTAACTTATACTGAAGTTATTTAGGTAACTTAACAGTTTAGGCAGTCCTGATACAAAGGAAAAATAACCCAAACCAAAGTTCTCCCCATTGGGTTCTATGCAAAGCTTAAAGTGAGAATTCCCACTATGCTATAGACCAACACACTGGATATTAACACAGTAGAACTGTGAGCTACACAAGTGGGTGCATCTCCAATATTGTGCTGGGACCTACCAGATCTGTGGCAGAATACACTTGTTTCTGGAGGTAATACACTGGCAAATACAAAAGGAAATGCTTGGAGGTAGAAAACACCTGCAATTGATGTTTTACACTCGAGTTGGACAGTGGATCCCACAGGAGACAGAGTTAAGGGCACCTTCTCATCCTTTACCCTATTGAGTCAAAATACATGTGCATCTGGTCATCTGCAAACACATTTAACTTGGCTGTTTTCCAATTTTTATGCCCATTCTTTCTTCTCCCTAATTGCTCTTGCTAAAACTTTCAGCACTATACTGAGTGGTAAGAGTGGACATACTTGTTTCAGATTTGAAGGGAAGTGCTTTTTGTTTTTCCCCATTCAGTGTGATACTGCTTGCTGGTTTGTCTCCTATAGCTTTCTTTCCATAGAAGAGATGATCATACGGTTGTCCTTCATCCTACTGATGTGATTTGTTGCTGATTTGCATATGGCGAATCCTTGCATTTCTGGGATAAATCTCACTTGATCATGATGTATGAGGTATGATCTTTTGATGTGATTCTGAATTAACCTGCTAGTATTTTTTGAGAATCGATAGGTTTTTGGTTTTCATATTGTCCCTTTGGTTTTATCATTAAAGTAATGCTGGCCGGAGTTTGGCAGCATTCCATCCTGTTCAATATTTTGTAATAGTTTGAGTATAGATTTCCTCTTCACAAGTTTTATAAAATTCAGTAGGAAAGTTGTCAGCTCCTACTTTTCCTTGATGGAAAACTTTTGATTACTGCTTCTATCTCATTGCCAAGTCCAGACTGTCTGCATCATCTTGAATGGTAGTGATGGAGGAAGAAAAAGCCCTAGATCCACGTTGACCTCACAGTAGGTACAGCAAGTAGGCCCCCTTTCTCTGCCTGCCCAACATAAACCCACCCTGCCTTGTTTGTTGGACACATCATGATTTGAAAAACCAGTTAATCAGCCCAAGCTCTCTCCCCACTATCTCAACAGCTCAGCCTTAGCCCCAATCCCTCCCAGGACTTACAGCACTAGCCCAAGCTCTCCCACTATCTTGGCAGCCCAGCTTTAGCTCAGACCCCAATTCCCTTCCCACCGTTATGTACTTTATAAGCACTTGTCTCAAAGGGAAGGTAATCTCTCTGCTGTGTGTTCATGGGCAACTTCACCCTGGAGCGAGACCCTCTCAAGCTTATTTTCAAGTAAACTTGGTCTGGTCATGGTTTCACACTTTGCATCCTCTTACAATGTGAGTCCAGGAGTTTATTCATTCCTCTGAGGCTTTGCAGTTTGGCAGTATATGATTCTTCAGTTTCTTATGATCCTTCTTATTTCAATAGTGTCGACTGCAATGTCTCCTTTTTATCTCTAATAATTTCGAGTTTTGTTAGTCTGGCTAATTTATCCATTTTATCTTCTCAAACTTTGTTTCATTGGTTTTTAGTTTTAATTTCATGTTTCTGCTCTGATCCTTATTACTTTCTGCCTTTTTCTGACTTTGGATTTGGTTACTTTTTCTTTTTTTAAAAGATTTGAAAGTTACACAGAGAGGAGAGGCAGAGGGAGAGAGGTCTTCCATCTGATGGTTCACTCTCTAATCGGCCGCAACAGCTGGAGCTGTGCCGGTCGGAAGCCAGGAGTCAGGAGTCTCTTCCTGGTCTCCCACATGGGTGCAGGGTCCCAGGCCACAGCAGAGAGCTGGATTGGAAGTGGAGTAGCTGGGTCTCAAACCAGTGCCCATTGGGATGCCGGCACTTGAGGCCAGGACATTAACCCACTGCATCACAGCACCAGCCCCTGTTACTGTTTTTCTAAGTCTTCAAGATGCATTAGATCTTTGAGTTTTTCTTTTTAATGGAAGCACATAATGCTATAAACTTCCTTCTTAATACTGCTTTTGCTGTACCCCACTGCTGCAATTAGTTTTCTGAACTTTAAACTTTTGTCAAACCAATGGCAATGGTTAAGCATGTTGTACTACCATAGTTTTCATGATCTGTGATTACTTTAAAACTTATTATATATAGGTGAAATGGTCATTTTTCTACTCAATTATTATTTATAGCTATTGTCTATACTCCAGGGTCTTTTTACTTGTTAAACTTATTCACTGATATATTAAGATATATTAAGCCTTTTTTTTAAAAAAAAACTATAATGCAAATTTAAAATATTATCTCAAAACCAAAAAAAAAAAAAAAAAAAAAAAGAGAAGGAAGGAGGGTGAAGAGGGAAAGGGAGGGAATATCATTATGTTAGAACTGCACCAAATCACAGATTACAAAGGACAAGATAGGACAGAGAATTACCTAAAAGGCAAGTAACTGGATTGAGAGCGCTAGCAAAGCACGTAGATTTACGCAGATCAGACACTTCTGTAAGTTGTTTCAAATTAAGAGTTAGAACAGGCTACAAGGAATCTTGGGTAAAATTAGAGGAGTAACCATAGTCAAGGAATCCGTTAACTACAGATAGGAGGTAAAAATGGTCATGAGAGGTAGGATTCATGCTTCAAGTGCACAGAAAAGCTAAGTGGAAACATTACAAAGTTTCTTCATAAATAAAACTGAAGAACTGGTAGTCCAGCCAAGCTAAATAATCAGGAGTAGGTAGCATATTTAAAGCTACAGAAGTCACAAATTTTGCCAAGGAAAAGAGAGATATTGAGGCAAAGAGAATGTAAGTGATAAAGAAGCAATGTAGTCTAATGGTGGGAGGCAGATCATAAAGTGTTTGTAGGAACATTCACCCTTAACATTCAGTGGCTTAGGAGGAACGAGGGGTGGAATGGCTTTAAAAAAAAAAAAAAAAAAGAAATCAGTGGCTCCTATACACAAAGTAGTAGCTGTTAAGTCAATTTCTCAAACAAACTGACAAAGGCATCCTGGAAGAGGTTTTTCGAGCCACCCAAAGAACCTGGATTTACAATGAACAGTCAAAACTGATGGGATTGCTAGGTTGTTAAGGGAGAAATGTAAGTTTTACCTTCCTTGTACATGACTGATGTGCTAGTTAATATGAAATGTGATGCTACTGTCCAGAATTGCTTCCGATCACACTGAAATACGGGTTCTACAAATCATTTTTCTCACCTGTATTTGTGAGGATTTTTTTTCTTTAGATGTTCAGAGTACTAAGTTGTGAGGCATAGATTTGCTGTTTGGGATAATACTGGATCAGACAAATTTTGGACCAAATTTGGAAAATTTTCCCCTCCTGTCATATTACTGGCTGACAATGAATTTTGGCAACATGAATAAAGTAATCAAGAAATTTTTTAAAAAAAAAAAAGGTACAATAGAACTGCTTTTGATTAAGCTTAAGCTAGTCTGTTTACAGTTCATCTTCTCAATAACTCTAATGGAAGATTCAATTTTGAGAACTCAAAAAAAAAAAAAAAAAAACCAGATCAAATAATTTCAAAACTCTTAGGCAAGAGCTAAAGAATTTTAGCCATTCTTTAGTATATAAAATAAAGGAAAAGTTTCAGAAATACTCTTTGTATTGATCCACAATTAACTTGAGAGTAATAACTGGAAGTACTACATGGTATGGGAGTTTAATTCTGGGCCTTATTTGGCCCTTATTAACTGTGTGACCTTAGGCAAATCACCCTGACAACCTACCTTAGGGGGGGGGGGGGGCTGAGACAGATAATTTTTACTCTGTAATCCACGGACTCCTATGAATTCCCTAATAAAAATATAAAAACTGCATTATGTATACTTTTTCTGATTTGGTTATCAAAGGCAACCCTGGTCTAAAAATAAGCTTGCACCACATTGAGATGATCACTTCCAAATTGTTACAGTTTAAAGTAGTGATACCTCTTGTGGTAGGCAAACTCTTAAAGATGATTCTTAA
This sequence comes from Oryctolagus cuniculus, assembly GCF_964237555.1. Lineage (NCBI taxonomy): Eukaryota > Metazoa > Chordata > Mammalia > Lagomorpha > Leporidae > Oryctolagus > Oryctolagus cuniculus. The sequence continues at coordinate 120,251,428 of NC_091435.1, read as the reverse complement.
GATTCTCTGGTATACACACCCAGCATAGCAAATATGACACAGAAAAACCCTGTGACAACTAAAACACAGGGAGGAGAAGGGAATCCACAGGTTTATCCACTGGTTCACTCTCCACCTGCCTGCAGTTTTGGGATAAGCTGAAACCAGCAGCTCAGAACTAAGTCCTCATCTCCCACTTGGGTGGCAGGAAGTCAAGTCCTTAGGTCCTCACCTGTTGCCTCCCAGGGTACACATTCTAGGAAACTGGAATTGGAAGCAGAACAGCTAACACTCAAACCCAGACACTCTAAGATGCAGGCTTCCTAAGTGGCTTGAGTCAAATACTTATCCAAATAAACTTACTCCTAAATTCCATTTACTTTTTGAATTACCCATGTATTATTATGTAGAACTTTACTAATCAGTTACTGAATAATGATTTTAATGTTAGCAAGTAATTAAACTTTATGTGTAATTTTCTCTTTGCAATTGTAGTGGATCTCTTTATGAAGAATATAGTGAAATAAAAAAGGCAACAGTAAATCTAGTTCCTAAAAAAAATATAAATATATGCACTATCCTCTACCCTTTCCCCAAATAAGAAATTTTAAATGTACAATTAGGATTCCAAAAGGAAGATCCCAACAGATGTGATTCATATGCATATTTTTTCATAATATGCATTTTCCATGAACCTGACCATCCCTTCTATGAATAATTTCAAAATTTTCTTGCTCCAAAATAAACTTACCTTTTAATTCCATTTTTCATTAATTTTCTCAAGTAGCCTCATGCAGCAATTAGTGTTTAAAGGCAAAACTTAGCTTAATTTCTACAGCTTTTTTTCTTGAGAACTGAGGCAATGGAGAGTTGAAAAAGAGCACCTCCTAAGTTATAATAAAGTCATTTTATCATGTAGCTGTACATTTTAAGAAATGAACAAAGCCTCTCAACTTATGAATTGAAGCCAAGGCAAGCCTAAACTAAACCATCCTCCACAGCTCCCAAATTCTTTCAGATACTAAGCCTTCTGACACACTTCTAATACCACATTCTTATTTTAAAGCATGTGAGAAGGGCACCATACTCAACAGAAGTCCTAAGATGAAAAAAAAAATCAGGGACACAGGCTTATTATTCCATTCCCACCCCAACACCTACCCCTACCATCAGAGTAATGGTTTGTTAAAAATAAATCCATTACCTAGACGGAGAATTTAAAAAGTTGTGTTTAAACCAGGTAACTCTGGTGAACTGTTAACTGTATTGAAACAATCTCAGACACGCCAAAGCCTTTCCCAGAATTCTATTAGAAAATTTATGTCCCCATACAAGATCACAGGAAAAATATTTAGACCATCAGGTAGTCCTTATACTCAAATTATTATCATAATATCACCCTACCTATTTTATAAAAAAGGATATTTTTTTTTTATTTTTTTTATTTTTGACAGGCAGAGTGGACAGTGAGAGAGAGAGACAGAGAGAGAAAGGTCTTCCTTTGCCGTTGGTTCACCCTCCAATGGCCGCCGCTGCAGCCGGCGCACCGCGCTGATCCGATGGCAGGAGCCAGGATCCAGGTGCTTTTCCTGGTCTCCCATGGGGTGCAGGGCCCAAGCACCTGGGCCATCCTCCACTGCACTCCCTGGCCATAGCAGAGAGCTGGCCTGGAAGAGGGGCAACCGGGACAGAATCCGGAGCCCCGACCGGGACTAGAACCCGGTGTGCCGGCGCCGCAAGGTGGAGGATTAGCCTATTGAGCCACGGCGCCGGCTCTAAAAAAGGATATTCTATAAAAATCATTTGGCCTAGCAAAAACTCAGTGACTGACTTTGAACCAGATTTTTCTTTACTAAAAACAAGAATTATGTAAAGTAATGTTGCATTTATCTTCTAGGAACTAAAGTCTTCTATATAAACCACCCTTTGTATATAATCTATCATCTGGAAACATGTTGAAGTTGGGTTCAGAGATAAAATACAGCTCATATTCTTTCTCTCAGTCTATTTTGCTGGGAAAGTGAAGGAAGGTTAAAATCTTGGCTTTGACAAACAGAAAGCAGAAGCATAGACCGTGTCAACTGAGCAAATTCAGTGGGCCAAAATATTAGTATGTACATATTGAAATTACAGAATGAGATTTCTTGTTTTGTTGGCCCTAGGTAAAGAGCTTAAGAAAGACAACAAGCTAATTCATTCACTGAGTTATAGTCTAATTTAAAGATTAACATTTAAAAAATCCACACACCACACACACACATCCCATGTAAAACATTGCTTTAAGTTTTAATGTTTATTTCCCCAAGACAGCCTAGCCTGCAGTCTACTTGGATAAATTTTACAAGCTAGTTTTCTGCTGCTTCTAGTTTTAAACTTTAACCATGTTTCTGATGACAAGGAATGCTGCAAAAATACTCTAGTTCAACAAAGAGTTATGATCACAAAATAATTTTTATCCATTCTACAGTGTTTCAGAATTACCAGTTGATTTTTAAACACAAAGTAGATATAGATGCTAATGGTGGCTAATCTGGTATGTTTCTTATAGCAAACTGTTGTTCATGCAACACTTGTGCTCAAAGGGGAAGGCACAGGATTTCCTACAATGAGCCACCTTATAAAGAGTTCTTTTTGTACAAATTAATTTATGTCACATTTAATTTAGTGTGCATAACCTCAAAACTGAGGCATTATTCCAATTTATAAAAACCACTTGCATAACTTTTATGCAAGTTTTAAAAATACAAAGTTTTCTCTCTAAAGTGGCTCAAAATAGATTGTTCATGGCTGCCTACATCTAAGATAAAAAGATTCTAAAACAATTGAACAGATTAGGCATATTATTAAAGGTGTTCAAACCATTACTTGATTTGTACATCTACTCAAACCTCTTCATCGGTCTTTATTCAGCAGTACATATGCACCAAATTCCATTTTAGAAGTTTCCATATCATTTTCATAGAAAACAAAGTTTGAAAACAAGTAACATTTAAACACAGCACGGTATTCTACCACAACTGAAACTTTTTTCTTCTTCTTCTTTACAGGACTCAACAAAATCTAAAAATGAACTATGCTGTAGATTTACTTCATGCAAAGATCTTTATGTTATCTCTGAAAATGAAAAGGATGGCCTTTTAAGCACATTTTACTGTTTTTATACTATTATGGCAACTTGTGTACTGCAACACAGTCTATTTTGAGGGAAATTTATGATTTTTTTCATGCAAAAATCTACACAAATTAGTTTTGATGATATGGAAAGCTTTTCATAGCATCAAACATTCATCTGGTGCAAATGCACAGGGAAACCTTCCTGAAGTTTTCTGACTTGAGAAGCAACTAAAAAAAAAGCCATATTAGGTAAAGTAAATTAAAAAAAAAAAAAAAAAAAGGGTGGGATGGGGAAAGGGAATAGAGGAAATAGAAAACACAGGCTGCAGAGTAAACCAATGTCTGCTGCTAAACCGGTCTTTGTTTTCATGTCCAGTGTACAATAACACTTATGATCTCACTCTGATGATTTACTAGGTTTGTTATCAGCCCCCCTGAAGGCGAATCAAGCTTGCATGCGTTCACATACAGCACCACAACCACACTCTCGTACACAGTCACTCCAGGACTAGGAGTCTGCTTCATGAGTGAAGAGCCCTAGATTTGAAAGATGAACCTGGCTCTTTATCACTGAGCCAGACATTCATTCAACATTGTCCACTCACACACTGCTTCATAGCAAGGCCTGGGCTCATGTTCCTTTGACTTATATGGGCATTCTTTTCTCTTTTATGCTTACAAGGCTTGAAGATGACAATACTGCATTTCCCCTCAATTGATATAGAGTTAAGTCAATGTTCCTTTCTCAGGCACTGAAGATCTGTGACCTGTAGCCCTTTTTACTTTGAACAACCTATATAAGCATCCATGTAAAGTTTTCATTACATTTGCCACTCATTCTCACTCGCACCCACTCGCCATCTAGACCTCATTTGGGCATTTTCTGTGATTCCAAATGAAATCTTCACATTTTCTTTCCCGATTTAATGCAGCAGCAGATCCCATGAGCCAAGCTTGATGGATCAAACCTTTTTATATATATGTATATATATATATATATCTCAGTGCTGCATTGTACCTAACTTCCACAACATCTTTCTAAAACTGGAACCCTTCTGTTGGTACATTGGCAGATGAATTGAAACCAAATGTTCCACCTTGGATCGCCTCTGGAACAAGGCTAGGATCTTCATCAATCTAAGGGGAAAAAGAAAAGAATGTGATTAGTTTTAATGTATGTAGTAAACTGCAGAATAGCATTATTCTCACTATCCTTAAAAAAAGTTGTAAGGCCGGCGCCGCGGCTCACTAGGCTAATCCTCCGCCTAGCGGCGCCGGCACACCGGGTTCTAGTCCCGGTCGGGGCGCCGGATTCTGTCCCGGTTGCCCCTCTTCCAGGCCAGCCCTCTGCTGTGGCCAGGGAGTGCAGTGGAGGATGGCCCAGGTGCTTGGGCCCTGCACCCCATGGGAGACCAGGAAAAGCACCTGGCTCCTGGCTCCTGCCATCGGATCAGCGCGGTGCGCCGGCCGCAGCGCGCCGGCCGCGGCGGCCATTGGAGGGTGAACCAATGGCAAAGGAAGACCTGTCTCTCTGTCTCTCTCTCTCACTGTCCACTCTGCCTGTAAAAAAAAAAAAAAAAAAAAAAAAAAAAAAAAAAAAAAAGGTGTAGAGAGGTAAGTGTCAATCTTGCCCCACCATTCTTTAGAAAGCTGATACACTTTGCAAAGGTTTTTTCTTAAGGGACACTACAATGAGAAGAAACAATAAGCAGAATGGCTATCTTCTAATATAATCAAATAGTAGAAATAGATTGGGAGATGGTCCTAGGTCTCAAATCAAAACATATATACTAGTACTCACTATTACTTCCCTTATACCGAGCAAGTTAAGTTGATGACATTTAAAAAATTAACACCACTACTTTTGGGAAGTAAGCATAATCAATCTGGTCAACTTATAAATAATAATTGGAAATGAATGGTATTTGGCTTCAAGATAATAACAGTTTTGCTAATTAACCAACAATATACAACATGCTTTATATCTAAACACTCTTGAAATTCATGAAGTTACAAACCTACAGTGTGGTTCCTATAATCAAGAAAATCATCTGAATTACTCTTTCCACAATGTAAGAAAGAACAAAAACTTCCTGGCCTTGGGGTGGGCATTTGGCACAGCAACTAAGAGACCAGTATCCATCCCATACTGGAATGCCTAGGTTTGAGTCCTAGCTCCATTTACAATCTCACATCTTGTTAATGTGCACTATGAAAGGTGGTAGTACACCTACTTGGGTCTGTTCTACCAATATGGGAGGAGCTGTACTGACTCTAGGCTTCCTGGCTTTGGCTTAGCCTAGCTCTGCCTATTGTGAGCATTTAGGGAGAGAAATCAGCAGATGGAGATCTGTCTTCTGTCTCTGTCTTCCAAATAAACAAAAATTTTTAAACAAAAAGAAATCATAAGGTCTTCTCATTTTGTTAGTCACATAATTGCAAATTTGGACTTGAAAAAATTCAACTTAAAGAAATGTGATAAAAGTTTTCTTAGGAGTGGGCATTGTTAAGCAGAGGGATGCCTGTATCATATATTGCAGTGCCTGCATTAGAGTTCCAGCTCTGCTCAGACCCAGCTTCCTGCTAATATGCATTCAAGGAAGCATCAGGCAATGGCTCAATGGTCCCTGAAACCCACATGGGAGACTTGGGTGGATTTTCGGGCTCCTGGCTTTGGCCTGATCAAGCCCCAGCTGTTGTAGATATTTAGGGAGTGAACCAGGAGAGAGGAAGATCTCTTTTTATCTGTCTCTGTTGCTTTGCCTTTCACATAAATAAAAGTTTAAAAAGAAACTACTCTTAAGAGAATGTTCCTTTTCTGGATTTATTTCTGATAACTTCCATTATATTCTAAATAGGCCTTAGCTTGGACAAAACTAAAAATAGTCTAATTTTTTTAAAGATTTATTTATTTTTTTTGAAAGGCAGAGTTACAGAGAGGAAGAGATAGAAACAGATCTTCCATCTATTGGTTCATACCCCAAATAGCCTCAATGGCTGGGACTGGCTAGGCCAAAGCCAGGAGCTTCTTCCAGGTCTCTCTCTTGGGTGCAGAGGTCTAAGCACTTGAGCCATCTTCCACTGCTTTTCTGTGTGCATTAGTAGGGAACAGGACCAAAGTACAGCAGTAGGGACATGAACTGGCACCCATATGGGATGCCAGTGTTTCAGGTTGTGGCTTTACCCACTGCAATACAATACTGGCCCCTATAATTTTCTTTTGTGGCATTTTCCTTATTAGGTTCATGTTCAAACCATTCATGCTTAACAAAATAATGATTAATAACATAATTTTACTATTTTGATATTGAGGAAGAGTATATAATAAGAGTCATTCTTTGAAAAGGTGAGAAAATATTTCAAGAAATCCACTGTTGGCTCTATTTAGTCATTATATTTTTCTAAGAGGCAACTGTTTTTAGTTTTCCAAAGAGGTAATAATAAATTTCAACTAATATATACTGACAATCTGAAAATATTTTTATACGCTATATTTTATATTATAAAGTACCTTTCTCTTATCTGATAATCAGTAGCAGTTTCATTTTATCTATCTTCTTCATATTTGTTTTTGGTTACCAAATAAAAATAAAAGTGACAACATTCAAATGTGAATTACCTAGATTTTATCATAAAGGATTTATTAAAGGACATATGCTAATATCACAGATTTATAAATGTTATGCTATTACCAATAAAAATATGAGGACTATCAATACATCAAGTTTAAATAAAATGTGACTCATCTGGTGTCAAAAAAATTATTATTTTGGGGCTGAGGCTGTGGCATAGTGGGTAAAGCTGCTGCATGCAGTGCCAACATCCTATATGGGCACCAATTTGAGTCTTGGATGTTCTACTTCCCATCCAGTTCTCTCTGTTATAGCCTGGGAACGCAGCAGAAGATGGCCCAGGTCCTTGGGCCCCTGTACCAGTGTGAGAGACCCAGAAGAAATTCCTGGTTTCTGATCAGCCCAGCTCTGGCCATTGCAGCCATTTGTGGAGTGAACCAATGGATAGACCTCTCTCTGCCTCTGTAACTCTGCCTTTCAAATAAATAAATAAATCTTTAAAAAAAAGTTTCCAAAGAGTTCAAAATGTGTGTCTTAATAAACTTAAAAAAATTATCATTTTGCCATAAGAGTTAATATACCCTGAAAGGACTTAAAAATCCTGACATAGGTGTTTCTTTAAGCAAGTGACACTACCTGTCATCTATCTAATTAAAACACACACACACATATCCTGTAGTTTACTATCCTACGTCATCTAGAATAAGGTTTTTACATAAAAATAAGAAAACTACAAAGTTATGAAATACATCATCTGAAGAGAAGAACTGATCAATGATCTCATAGGCCAATTTGTAGATGTCTTCATTTTCATGATTTTGAAGTTGTTCAATTTTCTCCAGTCCTGCAAGAAATTTTATTAAGTAAAACAATGGTAATGTTTTAACAAATTGTAATAATCTTGGAAATACACAATAGCATATTTATATTATAAAATTGAACAACTTGAGTGTCTAACTTCATGTAGATGTGTAAGTAAGCAATGGGACATCTAGACTCTGTATTAACCCATTAAGTCCCAAGTTTTCAATTCTATGAATATTTCAATGACATATTTATTTCAAAGGTACCACAATGGTTTATTTATTGCTCAATTTAAGTCTTTATAGGTGTCCTTTACATAGAATGAGACATAATGAGTTAAGTAGAATAATATATAACCAATACATATAGAAACAATATGTAAAATTGCTTTTGTTTCTTAAAAGTAAAAAGTAAAATCTTCCTACTTCCTAGTACCTTCTAAGTTTTTCTAGAGAACAGTTGTGAGGGATTCTCAAAAAGTTCATTTAAATATGTACTTTTAATTTCATTTTTAATGAACTTTTTGAAGTGTTCCTATATGAAAAAAATTAGAAATACTAATATGATTAACAAATATTATGCTCAAAATACCTGTTAATTGTATGGGAAAATGATCAAGATCAATCACAGTATTTCAGGGGAAAAAGGAACCTTCCCTGTGAACAGTTTATTAAATCTTAGGCAGAAACACTGAAAAAATAACTGGTTGACATGCAAAATGGATCTTGTTTTGCTTTATAGGAGTAATATTTTAAGGCTTCTGAAATAAAGTGAAATTGCCCCTTTATAAGCAAAGTTCTTCCTCTTTTTTTTTTAAATGGAAGAAGTTATGCAGGCTCATTAATCATTTTATGTGCTTTCCTTTTGGTGATCCTTACATTAAAAAACTTAACTTCAACATGTAGGTTGAAGATTTGCAAGTGAACAGCTTTATTTCTTTTCTGAGCTTCTCATGCAAAAAATTTTAAATGCTTGCATGGTAATTCCATCAGGACATTTTACAGATATTTAGAACTAAAATTATCCCGTAGTTTGTTATCTTTCTCATTTAAACTGTTCTACAACTGTATTCTTACTTGCTGACAAACAATATTAACCCAAATCTAAAAGAAAGTCTAAATTCCCCTTTCCTTTGATGTCCCATAATATTCTCAAAATCCTATGTCACCCAACCCCTCCCACTAACATCATTAAAATGCTCTACCTGCTGGCCATACTCTATAGCAAGCAGACTCCATTGGTGTCCTTACAAAATACATATTTCTGGGTTTCACCACCAATAAGGTAGGCAATGTTCAAGAACCTATATTTTTAGTTTAACAATTAAAACATATTTATATGCCAATAAAAAAAATCAAGTAGTAGAAATAATTATTCCTTTTGTTAACTTTTCTGGTACCTACTCCCTAATTCGTTCTTGATATTCCTCATCCCCTTTTCCTAATTTGATAGTAATATGTCATGTTTTGTTATTCTATTTATCACTTTAGTAACTTTAAATACAACTATTTCTTATTAATTTTCAGGCTTCTAACTCTCGCACTTGGTTGAAGATAAAGGTTTTCCTACTATTGCACTTATTTTCCCTTCTATTCACTTCTCAAATAATGTCTTAAATACTTTTACTTTTATGATTATCTAGGTTGACAACATTCACAATCTGTTTCACAGCCACATTTGAGACTTTGTGTCCTGTCTATATGTTAATAACTTTAAGAGTTGAAGGCGAGTATGTGTTGTTTAAATCCCAGGTGGCTCTAGTACACAGCCAGATTTGGGAATTTCAGCCTATAGCATAAAATATCTGCTGTTCTACAAAGCTTGTAAGACTTTGGAGGGGTCTGGTTATTGGCTGCTTCTCCAGCTAGAAGTTGGCAATTTCTACCCCATATTTTATGATTCAGCAACACTGAACTACTTATAATTTGCTGAATGCTATTTCTCACCTCAGACTGTGCTCATGGTGTTATCTCTGCCTGGAACACCTTTCATCCCTTTTTACTTTATTAATCCTTATTCATCTCTCAAAATCCAGCTCAGGTGCCACTTCCTGCTTCTTCCAGGATGGATTAGGTATCCCATTTTGTTGTACATTTCTATTAGGGTAATTAGCACATTAAATCAGTTCATATTTATCTCCAAGACTAGACTACATGCCTTGAGGGTAAGGATTATGTCTTGTTACCACTATGTTCCCAGTACCTTAGCACAGTGCCTGTTCAATCTATAGCAGCAATTAAGTTACCTAAGCATATATATATTCAAAAGGCTGAGCAGAATTCTACACATAATATTTACATTATTCTGTTACTTAAGAGAGAAAAATACAGAAGTGTTATATTAGCAAGAAAATAAAGGCAGCTAAAAAAAGAGCATTAGAATTTGGAATAGCTGATAACAAACTTACCTCCACATTCTTCTATAAGATTGGCTATGGTTTCTGCTTCATCTTCAGCCATTTTTAATATATTACTTAGTCCATCGAGTACTACTTGCACAACTTGTGCATCTTTTACAGTCAACAAGTTGCAAAAAGGTGGGATAACATTTTGTTGGATAAGGTAGGCCACCTGACAAATAAAAACACCATGAAATATAAAATGTAGGTTAACTGTCTGTGTATCATATCATCTCACTGGAATCATTTTGACTTTGGAATTTTGAGCATGGACACATAACCTCCTCTCTCACACGATAAATTAACCCAAATTAAGCTCCTTTTGACATACAGCAAGCTAATTTTTCTTGAATTTAGAAAAAAATTGAAATGAAAAGGTATTATTTTTAAAAATTACAATGGTCAATGTGATGGCATCATGGGCTGCTTTGCTGTAATATTTAGCACTCTCACATGCCTGATTACCTCTCAATTCACTATTATATTTGTAATATTTTACAATCACTTAAATATTTCATTATTTATGTTATTATTTCTATTCTTTGTATTCATATTTAAGTGAATTCACTGCTCATCACCAGGCCACTGCTTTCTGGGAATCTACTGTCACCTAGCTCTGAAGTCACCCTCTTTACCTGCTCTGTGAAACAGATCTGAGCCTTTTAATAACACTACTGTTTCTTTGCCAGTTGGCACAGCTTAAGTTTTGTTACTTACAGGCCTCTGAATAGCCTTTCAATTTTACATTCCAGTCACCTCATATTTCTCACTCTACTTACTAGTCTTAGACACCTGGCTGATGGTTAATTGCTTGTTTGACTTGCTGTTGGTGAATCTGTTTATTGCTGTTGCTGTTTTTATTTTGCTTCCGTGTTGTCATTCATTTATTAGGACAATTTATAAAGCTGTTTCTTCCTGCCATATATTAACTAACTTAAATAGTCTGTTCTTTCTTAAAAAAAAAAGTATGTTCTGTGAACACAGGAATACACACACACACACACACACACACACACACAAAACCCGTGACTATAGCAGCCTCAATCTTATCCTGGATTAGAAAATTATTATAGGTTGATGACTGGAAGAACATTTCTCTTCAACAGAATATCCCTAAGAGAAGTGAAGGTGATACTTTTACATAGGGGAAAAAAATAACAGAATGCCTGCTTTCTTACTATTTTTCTTACATTATGATTTACCTAATTCTAAATCATAGGATTATTTGGACTGTTATTTGATTAGTTTTGAGAAATAAAGCTTAACTTACTTGATCTTTCCTTCCACTAATTGTTAAGTTACTTATGGCCCAAGCAGCTTCTTTCTGAGTGCCAAAATCCCCCTGTGAAAAGCAAAAGCAAACGGCTACAAACTGCAATATAGGATTAACTGGATAATATGTTTTCTGAAGTGATTTTTTAACTATTTCCCCAGTTTTCCTCCTAGACTCTCTACATATAATTTTTACTTAAGATAAGCCTTTGAGCTATATCAACTATATCCTACACATATGTAGGAGACCTTTTTATGAACTTTCCTGGAAACAAACTGACTTGACATTACTATTTAATAACACTTCAAATAAAATCAATGATAAAATGAAATAAATTAGTAAAGAAAATTCAGAAAAGTCTAAATTTTACCATATAAAGTTAAAAAAGATATTCTTTTAAACATATAAGAATTTTTAAAAATACCACTTAATGAAATTATGATAAAGATTTTATATATTGTCTTCCAAACATAAACTGAAAAATGGTGTTTTTAAAAATCACTCAAAAAGTCGCATATTTAATTTAGTAATCCACTTTTGAGAATTTACCAAGAAAATAATCGAAAATAGGGGCTGGAGTTGTGATGTAGCAGGTTAAAGTCATTGCCTTTGATGCCAGCATCCTATATGCGTACCAGTTCATGTTCTGGTTACTCTACTTCTTGTCCAGCTCCCTGATTAAAGTCTGGGAAAAGAAGAAGGGGAGGTCCAATTGTTTGGGTCCCTGCACCCACAAAGGAGACACAGAAGAAGCTCCTGGCTTTGCCTTGCCCCACCTCTGGCAACTGCAGCCATCTGGGGAGTAAATCAGTGGACGGAGGAGATCTCTCCATAATTCTGACTGTCAAATATACAAATCTTTGAAAAAATTTAAAATATAAAAAAATTTAAAACAATATTATGTACTTTTTTATATATGGTCAGAACAGCACCCTAACTTACCCACAGTAAAAGCAGCTAAAATTACTAGCAGGGGCATAACTGGCTAATAACAATAAGTCTACTAAATGAAATAACCATCAATTATTAGATATTAAGATATTGTTAGATATTACGAAGACTAGCAAAAAAAAGCCTATTACAAAAAAATAAGAGAAATGCAAATTAAAACAGCAATGAAATATCTTTTTATATTTATCAAACTGAGAAAATGGAAGTATCTGTTAGTGAAGCTGATAGGATAGCAAAATAGTTAAAATTTAAAGGTAATAATTCTTATATTTAATCCAACATGATTGGCATTATTGTTCATCTATAGATCCAATAATCCAAAATCTTATCTGGCAAAGAGAGAAAACTGAACAAGCTATTCCTAATAAAATACTACTATTTAAAAGCAAAACACTGGAAACATCTCAAATGGCATCAATAATAAAATGAGTACATTATCTATATATTGCATTACCATATGGTGATAAAAGGAGTAAGGAAAAAATAAACAAGGAAGCTCTCTATATATATAGTGTCATAGGAGTGATCTCTAGGAACTATTAAAATAAAGCAACGTGAGAATATTTAGTATGTTATCTTCTGTGCAAGGAAGGGTAGAAATAAGCACTTGAATATGTATTTGTGGGGCCAGCACTGTGGTGTAGCGGATAAAGCCACTGCCTGCAATGCTGACATGCCTTATGGGCGCTGGTTTGAGTCCTGGCTGCTCCACTTCCTATCCAGCTCTCTGCTATGGTCTGGGAAACCAGCAGAATATGGCTCAAGTCCTTGGGCTCCACCACCTGCATTGCAGAACCAGAAGCTCCTGGCTTCTGATTGGCCCAGCTATGGCTGTTGCGGTCGTTTGGTGAACCAGCAGATGGAAGACTTCTGTCTCTCTGCTTCTGCCTTTCTGTAACTCTGCCTTTCAAATAAATAAACCAATAAAAATTATTACTTTTAAAGGAAGATGGAATAGGAAGCAATGGACAAAAATGGAAATTAGAGTGGTGCTCATGTACCTTGAAAAAAGTACATATTCTTTCACTGGGAAACCACATAAATAGTTTTATATAATGGTGCTGGCAATAAGGCACAGCAGATTAAGCTGCCACTTGGGATGCCCACATCCCATATTGGGAGTGCCAGATGAGTTCTGGATCTTTTGCTTCTGATCCAGCTTCCTGATAACAGACCTGGGAAGGCAGCAAATTATGGCCCAACTATTTTGGTACTTGCTACCATCATGGGATGCCAGGATGGAGTTCTGGGCTCTTGACTTTAGCCTAGTTTAGTCCTGGCTGTTGCAGCATTTGGGGAGTGAACCAGCAGATGGAAGATTGCTCTTTCCCCTTCTCTGTCTCACCCTCTGTCACTCTGCCCTTCAAACAGATCAATAAATCTTAAAACAAAAAAAAACTGTAACAGAAAAACCCCAAATTAAAACATCTAAATAATCAAAAAAATAAAGAACAAATGGAAGCAAATAACTATGTATCATGTTTAATTTCAAGTGATCTTATTTTAAGCATATCACTGATGGGATGAATATACATTAAAAACAAAAACAAAAAAACAAAAACGCAAATTCTCTCATTATAAAAATACATTTTGGGAGAGGGCATCTGGCGTAGCAGTTGAGAGCATGCTTGGGATGCCTGCATCTCCTGTCAGAGTGCCTGCTTTGGTGCCAGCTCCATGTTAATGTGCATTCTAGGAGGCAGCAGATGATGAATTAAGTACTTGGGTCTCTACCATCCATATGGGAAACCCAGATGGAGTTCTATACTCCTGGCTTCAGCCTGGCTTAATCCTAGCTACTGGAAGAATATGGAGAGTGAATCAATGGAAAGATGATCTCTATTTCAAATTAAAAATTTTTTTAAAAAAGGAAAAAATGTTAAAAATTAGCAGCAATGTGGTCTCATTTTTATATAGGTTATATGTATAGACAGTCTATGTACACATATGTAATATGTATTTATGTAAAATATATTTATATTTGTGTTATTTTCTCTTATGAAACTCAGGATTTTTGTCATCAATGATATACTTTAAAATAATGTATTCAGTGCAGACCATTACAGCCATCTTGGGAGTGAATAAATACATGGAAAATCTTTCTCTCTGTGACTCTTTCAAATAAATAAATGAATTTTTCTTAAAAAATTATCACTTATTTTGTTTACTCAGGCCCAGAAGTAATAACAACCTTTTAACAATAATCACTCTTATACCTGAACTATGATCCTTAAACACCATTTCCTACTAAAAGAATTAACACACAATGGAGAAACATTTAACTCCAAGTCTAGGTCAGAAAGTATACAAGATAAGCCTGGGAATCATGTCATATAGAGCTCTCAAAAGCTATTGGGTGATGTCAAATACACAGGTACCAACCTAAAGAAGTTCCTGTTCATCAGGGGCAACTTGAATATCAAAACCACTAAACCATTAATTGAAATAGACTAAATCTTGCCAAAAAATGATAATTCATATTTTCCTAATGATACTAAAAAATCCATTCTGGTCTCTTTTTGAGGTTGTTAGGGAACTATCTCATTCTTTAAAAAAATGGATAAGAAAAACCAAGCACTTATCTTGCCTTTTCTAAATGAGTTACATTTTGGAGTAATTAATGGCTAATAAAGAAAAGCATTTCAGGGGCCACTGTTGTGGTGCAGTGGGTTAAGGCGCCATCTGATAAGCCAGCACCCCATATGGGCACTGCTAAGTCCTGGCTGTTCCATCTAAACCAGTTCCCTGCTAATGTGTCTGAAAAAACAGCAGAAAATGGCCCTAATGCTTTGGCTCCTGCCACGTACATGGGAAGCCTGAATAGAGTTCTAGGCTCCTGGCTGTTGTGGCAATTTGGAGAATGAACCAGCCAGCAGATGCAAGATCTTCCTTTCTGTCTCTTGCTCTCTAACTCTACTTTTCAAATAAATACAAATAAATCTTTTTTTTAGCGCTTTACTGAAGAATTGTGGCAATACATAAATGACAGAATTAGAAAGTAACCATTTCGCAACTTCTAGTAAAATAAGAGGTCCATGAAACATTCACCAATTACTACCTAAAAAGCTATTAGATGAAAGACTGATGGATAACTTCACAATTACCATGTGCAGTACGGTAGTAACAAATGAAAATCACTCATCAATCCTGAAATCACTAGATGTATGACAAAATATTGGTTCCTGATTTGAATTATTGGAAACAACATAGTAGTGTATATAGCTATTGCCTAAAACATTTGATTTTATCTACCAATTTACAGGAAAAATGGAGGCATAGAAGATACACAAGATATCTTTTCTTTAATCACAGACCAGTATTCAAAAAAATTGATGCTGTCATTGTGATACTATATTTTTTGTTTTTTTGAAAGTCTGTTTATTTTTATTAATTTGAAAGGCAAAGCAAGAAACTGTGAAAGAGAATTATCCATCCATTGGTTCACTTCCCAAATGGCAGCAATAGTTGGGGCTGCGTCAGGCCAAAGCCAGGAACCTGGAACTGCATCTAGGACTCCTGTGTGGGTATAAAGATTCAAGCCCCTGAGCCATCACCTGCTGCCTCCCAGGGTGTGCATTTGCAGGAAGCTGAATTAGAAGCATGGCATAACCAGGTCTCAAACCAGGCACTCCAATGTGACGTGTCACATCACAAGCAGTGGCTCAGGTCACTGTGCTATAACACTTGCCCCTTTCCCAAATGTTAATACAAGCACAAGAGATGATATGGCATACAATTAATAGCATACTTACTATTTGATTTGGGGCAATTTATTTGTCCATGCATGCCATAGTTTCTTCACCAGTCAAATGAGAACAATCCTGACCCTTAGAGGCATAATATATCAAATGAGTTAACAAAGGTTAAGTAGCCTTTATCTGAAATGCCTGGGAAAGAAGTGTTTCAAATCTCGGATTTTTTTGAACTTCGGAATATCTGCATTTGAGGGGTCTTCAAAAATTTCACAAAAAAATGTGGACTGTGAAAAAACTATGCATGGACTACAACAAGTTTTCTGTACCCATAAACTTATCTTTTAATTCTATTTTCCATGACCTTTTTGAAGTACTGCTAAGATTTGGATATTAATTTGGATGTTAAATGTTCTGCCAAGGCCCACATGTTTAAAGGCTTGGGACCCAAAGTTTTATGTTAAATGTATTAAGAGGTGTTTTTTTTTTGGGGGGGGGGGAGGATGGGGCTTTGGGAAGTGACTGGATGGCTTGGGTTGT
Source organism: Oryctolagus cuniculus (assembly GCF_964237555.1). Lineage (NCBI taxonomy): Eukaryota > Metazoa > Chordata > Mammalia > Lagomorpha > Leporidae > Oryctolagus > Oryctolagus cuniculus. Next base: position 120,235,105 of record NC_091435.1, on the reverse strand, counting down.
TAAGAGTGGAGCCCTTATGATTCAATTCTGGTGGCTTTACAAAAGACCACATAGACACATACAGAGAAACATGATCTCTGTCTATTCCCATGTGATATTCTGCATCATCAGCATCACCAAACGCCAAAACAAGGTGACCTGCCCAATCTTGAACTGTGAACCTCCGAAACTGTGAGCTAAAATAAAGCTTTTCTATTTTCTAAGTTAGTTGTCTTGGGTATTTTGCTGACTCAGTACATAGTGAGATATACTGGGGATGGGACCAAAGTCTAAACATAAAATTAAATAAATAAACTTTATACAGTCTAGAGATAATTTTATACCCAATTTTAAAATTTATTTATAAAGATTTATTTTTCTGAAAGGCAGAGTTAGAGAGAGAGAGGGAGAGACAGAGAGAGATTTTCTATTTGCTGGTTCATTCCCCAAATGGCCACAACAGCTGATGCTGGGCCAGGCCAAAGCCAGAGCCTGAAAACTCATCTGGTTCTCCCACATGGGTGGCAGGGGCCCAAGCACTTGGGAATATCCTCTGCCACTTTTCCAAGGGCATTAGTAAGGGGCTGGAACAGAAGTGGAGCAGCCGGACTGAAACCAGTGCTCAAATGGGATGTCAGCATCATAGGTTGCAGTTTATCCCACTGTACCACAATGCTGGCCCTGTACAATATTTTTAGTGTGCATGTATTTTGATTGAAACCTATCACATGAGGTAAAGCGTGGAATTTCCCACTTTTTATATCACACTGATGCTTAGAAAGACTGATTCTGATGCATTTTGAATTTTGGATTTTCAGTTTAGTGATGCTCAATCTAAACATGTAAAGTGCTTACAATAGTATGTAGGCATTGATGCTCAGTACTAATAGTATGTATTTTTAGTAAGTCTGAGGACATTAGCAACCTTGGTAAAAGGATGACATTGAAGAAGGGCCAAGAGTTTCCAAAAAGAAATGTTGCTTGCATATAAAAACTGTTGAGCTCAAAATCTTTAATACTGCTACTTTATTGTAGCATCCATTTCACTAAATAAATTCTAATAAAATAAACAGAAAAGTATATATTCACATAGTTTTCATGTTTAAGTCCTTTCCTTTTACTCAGATATATGCAAGGTGATTTTCTTACCTTATCCAAAAGGTGTATTATCATTGGTACAAGATTGGCATCAATTACTGCCTGAACCTGCTGCTGATTTCCTGCAGTGATGTTAGAGAGGAACCACACTGCTTCCTGTAAAACAAGACCCTTTTAATATTTCTCATTAAAAAACAAAAACTGCACTTAAGGAAAAAAAGCACTCGCTACTACACTGTCCAAATGGTTTTATTATATAATGAATTCTGTAATCAAAATCTTAGGAATTTCACTTCCTTTTACCCTCCTTTTCCCATGTTTTTTTTTTGGACAAATGGCTAATGGCCCTAATCCAGGTCACAATGAACCCTTGTGAAGAATTCTTGAAAGCAATGCTCCCAAAAAGTATGACTCAAAAGAAGCTTGACTGAACAAATACTAAAGAGCTGATGAACTGTAATACAAATACAATTCCTAAAACTATTGGAAATGAGATTCAGTGCCCTTCCTGCACGTAATGTGCTTCATCTCTATTCTATTCTGATTAAGAGTCCTAGCCAAAGTATATAAATATCAATTATCTAAAACAATAGAGACATGAAAAATTAAATATTGGGTTGTTTTAGCATACCTATTCATATTAGTTATTCAATGCACTATTTTTCTGAAGTACTAACGTGGAACCAGATGTTTGATTTCTTTATTGCTCTACCTTAGTGATTTTTTTATATTTACCTTTATACCACAATGGTGGGTCCTAAGTGTTTTACCAGTTTCATAAATAAATCTATACTGAAGTGACAGCATGAAATAAGACAAATTATCTAATATCTTATGTAGGATTTTATTATAATTTAACAATAAATTTATTAAACTTACCAGTTTACTAAAGGGAAGCAATTTTCTCTATTTTTAAAAACCAATAAACAAGTTTTACTCCAAAAGTAGTATTAACTACTGTATTCGTAGGCTCTTTTGGATCAGATCACAGGACCATGTTTAATGAACCTGTCAGAGATTTTAGGGTGTTAGGCTACTTAGGTGAGCTGTTTTTGGGTCATAATCATCGGCAATGTTGTAATCAACAACCCATGTTATTTCTACAACAGCCTCAGATGCACTCCAATATCAGCATCACCACTCAGTGCCCCCTTTCCATAGCCACCATAAGCACACACATGCTCACACACACACACACTCTAGTAAGTATCCATAAAACATTAAACTTATAATTTCTTAACATTAATACTAACAATTTCCAGTCATACAACATTCAACACCCAATTATCTCTATTTCATCATTTCCAAGAGAGCCAAAGAGCACTTTACAACTGGTTTGTTTTACATATGGTAAAAACCATACATTAATCCATGTTAGAAACAGTGGACTATTTTATTTTCTCTCAATGTCTAAATGACAGTTTATATTAATAATCAATATTACAGATACCTCTTATATCCTAATTTTATAAATGAAAACTTAGCATTTTATGTGCCATTTACTAAATAGTATTTTAAAATACTTACTTTATTAATTTTCTCTTTGGGATGTGTCAGGAGTGCCGGGAAGTGTGAAAGAGCATCACAGTTCAAAACTACTTGTGTTTGCTCATCAGTTCCAGTAACAATGTTGCCCACAGCTCTAAGTGCAGCTGTCTGAAATGTAGAAAGATTTAATGAAATCATGCCCTATGTGAAATACTCCTTACAGGTTACAAAAGATACATGTGTTCTTTCACCCATTCTTTTATTCCAACTAACCAATCATTTCAGAGCACTTTCTGTCATGTGCTTATCTATGAACAGAGGTGTAAATAGAAAAGATAGAAGTTTCAGCTCTTATGAAGCTTACATTATTTTAAGAAAATACCAAACAAACAAATCAGAAGGATCATTTTAGATAGTAAATGCTTCTATGAAAAATTCGTATACGAGTTTCTTCCTCTTATACAAAATTCTTTTGGGTATATATCTAAATGAGGAACTGCTGATTCATATTCTAACTGTAACTTTTTAGGTACAGTATCCAAATCAGCTGTGCCATTTTACATTTCCAGTAGCAGTATATAAGGATTCAATCTCTTTACAACCTTGCTAATCTCTACTATTATATTATTACAGCTACCACAATGGACATGTAGTAGTACTAACTATGGTTTTGATGTGTTATTTTTCCCTCTTAATGATTAATGAATGATGTTGAACACTTTTGCATGTGCTTATTGGCCATTTATATGTCTCTTATGGAGAATAAATCAAATCTGCTGATTTTTAAATCTGATTGCTTCTTTAGTTTTGAGTTGTTAAAGACTTATTTGTATATTTTGGATATAAGTTCCTTTTCAGATATATGGTTTATTTATTTATTTATTTTTATTTGACAGGAAGAGTTATAAACAGTGAGAGAGAGAGACAGAAAGGTCTTCCTTTCGTTGGTTCACTCCCCAAATGGCCACCATGGCTGGCACTGCGCCAATCTGAAGCCAGGAGCCAGGTGTTTCTTCCTGGTCTCCCATGCAGGTGTAGGGGTCAAAGCACCTGTGCCATCCTCCACTGCCCTCCTGGGACACAGCAGAGAGCTAGACTGTAAGAGGAGAGACCAGGACTAGAACCCAGCACCCATATGGGTTGCCAGCGCCGCAGGTGGAGGATTAACCAAGTGAGCCACGGCGCCAGCCCCTCACATATATGATTTATAAATACTTTCTCCCATTCTACAGACTTTTGCACTTTCTTGAAAATGATTTTTTTATTTGAAAGGCAGAATAACAGGAATGGGGGAGAGAAAAACAAAGAAAGAGAGGGAGTTCTTCAATGCGCTGCTTCACTCCCCAAGCATGGTTTTTAATTTTGGTGAAGTCCAATGGATGATTTTTTTTTTCTTTAGCGCCTTGTGCTTATGGTGTCATATCTTGGAAACCACTGCCTAGTTTGAAGTAATAAAGATTTATGCTTTTTTTCATTTAAGAGGTTTACAATTTTGGCTCTTGATCCATTTTGAGTTAACTTGCATAATATAGTTTGAGGTAGGGGTCCAACTTTATTATTTTAAATGTGGATATCCATTAGTTCTGGCACTACTTCTCAAAAAACAGTATTCTTTCTCCCAGTGAACTGGTTTGGCACCTTTGTTGCAAACCAATTGGCCAGAAATGTATAGCTTTATTTAGGAAATTTTTATTCTATTTCATTGATCTGTATGTTTATCCTTATGCCAGTATCACAGTTTCGTTTACATTAGCTTTGAAGTTTTGAAGGTGAAAATTCCTCAAACTTTGTTCAAGATTGTTTTGGCTATTTCTGCCTTACTGTGTTTCCATATGGATTTAAAGGGCAGCTTGAAAATTTCTGCAAAAGAGACACCTGGAATTTTAACATTTAATTTTCATTTAATCTGTAGATAAACTTGGGGAACAATGCCATCCTAGCAATATTATGTCTTTTAATCCATGAACATGGGATGTCTTTCCATTCTTACAACAATGTTTTGAAGTGAATCAGCTTCTTTAATGAATAAATTTAAAAGGAATAAAGTAAAGTTACTGAATAACAGAAACTTGAAAGACATAACAACCAGACGCATTGTGTGGATTCTGTTTATCAATTTGATCAAACAGTGAAAACAATCAGGAAGCAGCAACCAGAATTTGCAAATTAGATATTCAATACTGTATTGTTTTGTTTTGTTTTTAAAGTGTGCCAAAAGTATTTTGGTTATATTAAAGAAAAGTTTTAATTTTAGAGATGCATGCTGGATGAAATAATATTTCATATTCAAAATAATCTGGAGAGAGTTGGGACACAGAATAAATCAATACGGGAATTCACTGTACTATTTTTCTAAATTATTCCATGGAAGTTAAAAAGTTAAGGAAATCTCTATTGGTTATAAAGTAAAATACAGAACATTAACTTTCCTTGAGCGCTGGCTAAAGGAAAATTCCAAGCCCTATATTCTCAATGAAGTCCAGTATTAAAACTGAAGATGTATTCTGAAAAAACAAAAACAAAGTACAAACCAAAAACCTATACCAAGACATAAGCACCATACTCAGTAAATGCAAACTTAATGATAAACGTAAAATAAATCACAAATAGCCCTAAGAGACAAACTATTTTATTAATCAATTCTGAATTTAGCTATCAGTTTCTCTTTCTTTAAAGTGCTGTTATTTCTAAGGCAACGAGTCTCTATTCCAACTGCATATCAGTATTACCTGAGGAGCTATTTAAAGGCTAATCAGATTTCTAGAAAATATTTGAGTTTTACTTAAACAGAATCTTGGGAGGTGTGGAGTTTGAGGTGTTCTTCCTGGTAGTTAAGAATCTGATTAAGCACCTATGTCCCATATCAGAGTACCTGGGTTCAACATCTGGCTCTGGCTCCTAACTCCAGCTTCCTGCTAATGTAGACACTGAGAGTCAGTAGGTAATGGCTCCAAGTAATTGTGTCCTTACCACCTAAGTGAGAGACCTAGACTGAGCTCCTGGTTCTGGCCCAGTTCTAGACATTACAGGCATTTGGGGAGTGAAATAGCAGGAAGGAGCTTTTTGTTTCTTTCTCAAATAATTCATGGAAAAAAAAAAAAAAACAATCTCTAGGAGTTGAACAATTAAAAAAAAAAAACTTTCTTTTTAAAGTTTTACAGTTGTTCTCGTTATCCAGCCAAGGCTAAGTGATGACTTAGGTTAAGTTTTTCTTATGCTATTACTATACTTTACAGACTCTAAGTCATTGCCACATAAAACATTCTATTTACCTCAGAAAATTAGAGAACATGCTGCATATCCCTTTACCATTGCAGTTTGACAGTTATTACTTCTATTTGTGTGAACTTCTCATCCTCTCTTTTGACACTACATATAGGTTCTTTCAGATAAATACTGTGTAAGAGGATTTAAGAACAATTGAATAAAATAAAAAAACAAGCTTAAAAAAGTTTAAGATGGTGAAAACAATTTAGGGAGCTAAGTAGCATTTATCTGCACAAAACCTTTTTGCACAAAGTCTTTATAAGTGCCAGTGAAGCTAAGAGCGAACCAAACTTTCCAGATCAGTAAAAAGGGACAGGGCGGAATGGGGGGTGGGGGGAATTGGACTGTGGAAGAGGAAGAAAAATAAGAAAAGGAGTAGGAATTCTAAGTATCAACACCTGTTTGATTGCACTCAAGCTGCTAAACTGAATTGCCTATAATACAAATCTGTATTCTACAAAGGAGTCTCTTCCTAAATATGTATTTTTCAGAGAGGGTGGGGAAAGGTAGGTTCAAGCTGTAGTATCCTTACCTCATTTTTTTCCACCTTTAAAATGGGAATAAAATAATTTACTCTTACCATCACAGACATGCTGTCATGCTAAGAATATCCTTTAAACTATTGAAATTGTTTGGCTCTGAATGTCATGTTTACAGCAATTATTATTAGAAAAACTTAAAATTTTTTATCACGAACAAACTTACCTGAACTTTAACTTCCTGATGGCTGAGCAGAGGAACCAAATGAGGAACTATTCCAGAGTCTATTACCATCTGTATCTGTTCATTGCCAGCATCAGTAAGGTAAGAGAGGGCCCACACTGTATCTACCAAAATCTAATGAGTAAAATGAGAATTCAAAGAGCATTTGAATATTTTCTCATTTTAGTAATTCTTAACCATACAATTAATCTAAGATTGTTCTACCACTTGTTTTCTTCTCTCACATGACGCCTTCAAAGAAACACACCAACACTTCAAAAATACAATGTGAAAATGAAGAGACTGAAGAAATGCTGGAAATGGAATTTAAATTATAGATTATAGGATTACTCAGAAGTAATCAGAAGCAAATCCACGAATTAAAGTAATATATACATGACACAAATAAAAAAATTTTCCCATGAAATTGAGAATTTAAAGAGAAATGAAAATGAAATATTGGAAATGATGAATTCAATAGATCAAATAAAAAATGTGGTGGAAAGCCTTAACAACAGACTCGGTAAGGCAGCAGAAAGAATATCCAAGTTAGAAGACAAATCTCTGGAGATTTTAGACCAAAAAAAAAAAAGAAGAAATAAGAAAATTAAAAAACAGTGTTGGAGATTCATGGAATACTATCAAACCACAAAACATACAGGACACAGGAGTTCCTGAAGGTGAGGAAAGAGAACGGATTACAAGGCCTTTTTAGTGAAATAATTACAGAAAAACTTCCCAAATTTGGAGAAAGGGGCCTCCAAGTACAAGAAGCACATAGAACTCCTAATAGATATGACCAGAAAAGATCCTCACCATGACACATTGTACTCAAACTCTCCACAGTAAAAAAATGAACACGAGAGAAACTCCAGATTACTTTCAGAGGATCTCCAATTATACTCACAGCCGACTTCTCATCAGAAACCCTGCAGGCTAGGAGAGAATGGTGAGATATATTCCAAGTCTAAAGAGAAAAAAAAACTGTCAACCCAGAATACTGTACCCTGGCAAAGCTCTCATTTAGGAATGAAGGTGAAATAAAAGACCTTCTATAACAAACAGAAATTCAAAGAATTTGTCACCACTCATCTAGCCTTACAAGAGATGCTTAAGATGTGCTACACACAGAAACACAGTCATCACTATGAAAGAAAATCTCCCAGCACGAGAACAAAGGAAATAAAAAGTAAGCAATAGGAATATTTATGGAAAACATCAGGGCCAATAGGCACCTTGAATGTAAATGGCCTCAATCTCCAGATAAAAGATACAGACTGGCTGAATAGATTAAAAAATAAAACTCATCTACTTGTTGTCTACAAGAAACATATCTCACCAACAAAGATAAATGCAGGCTGAAAGTGAAAGCATAGACGATATTCTACGTTAACAGAAACCAAAAAAGAGCTCGTATAGCCATCCTGGTATCAGACAAAACAGTTTTTAACACAAAAACTGTCAAAAGAGACAAAGAGGGCACTATGCAATGATTAAGGGTTCAACTCAACAGGAAGATGTGACAATAAATGTATACAAATCTAATTACAGGGCACCTGGCTATTTAAAAGAAATGTTAAGGATCTAAAGGGAGAAAAAAAAAAAACTCCAATACAATAGTAATGGGGGACTTCAATACCCCACTTTAAAAATGGAAAGATCATTCAGACAGAAAATCAGCAAGGAAATAGTTAATCAAAACTATAGACCACGTGGATCTAACAGATATTTTCAGAACTTTTCATCCTACAGTTGCAGAATACACATTCTTCTCACCAGTGCACGGAACTTTCTCTAGGATGGACCACATGATAAGCCATAAAGCAAGTCTTAGCAAATTCAAAATCATACTATGCCATCTTCTCTGACCACAATGGAATGAAGTTGGAAATCAAGAACTTAAGAATCTCTAGATCACATGCAAATTGAAAAACATGCTCCTGAATGAACAGTGGGTCATAGAAAAAAATCCAAAGAGAAATCAAAAAACTGTTGAGTAACAGTTTTTTTTTTAATACTATTTGTTGAACATTTTACTTAGTACAGAGTTAATCTTCTGTGTATAAAGTTAAATGAAAATAGATTTTAGTAAAAAATAAGAATGGGAATAGGAGAGGGAGTAGGAAGAAGGGTGGAAGGGCAGGTACGAAGGGAAGAATATCTATGTTCCTAAAGTTGTATTTATGAAATGCATGAAGTTATATACCTTAAATAAAAGGTTTCTGGGGGAAAAAATCACGATTTAAATCAAACTAGATTTCATATATTCTTTTGTGACAAAGTTTGTATTCTGTAAGTTTACCAATTACAACTAAATGTAATGTTGGTGCTTTAGTTATGGCTTGTAGAAGCAGTTAACTAGTTTTATCTTTAGTTCTTTGATGGCTTGACTTAAGAACACACTGCTAAATGTCTACCCAAGATGACTCTAATAAACATCACTATTTAGTAAATAATATTATTAATTAAATATGTAACTAAAAACAACAATATAGACTGGCTTGAGAAATTCAAGGCACATAAAAAATAAAGATAAATGTAATCAGAATCTCACCTAGATTGAGGTAAAGAAACATAATGCATCTCTGAATAAAGTAAATGAAGATGTCTGGTTTTTTAGTGGTAGTATAACTTTGAGATTAATCTTTTTTTATGAATATTTTAAAAGAAAAATGTTGAAATTTATACTTCAGTCAAGGAACGTGGCTTTCAGGAACCAAAAACAAAAAATGCTTATATAAATATTTAAGATCTATCTGATTCAATCAGACTATCTGGCGCTTAAAAAACATCTTTAGAGCAAAGAGCATGTTTAATAAATTTTGTACATTATATCACTACTTGATGTAGCAAAATTCTGATTTTAATTTGTTCTACATACTTTTAGGGGATTCTGGCAAAAAAAAAGTATAATCCTAAAACTGTAAAGAAATGAAATAGCTCATCAAACACTGCTATCACCATAGCAAATCGTTTTTTAAAGAAACACATTACTTTCTGATTATTGCTATCTATATTTCACACATGGATAGTCCCTTACCTATTATATTCCCTAGTTTTTCTAACAAATCAAAGGCTAGTCTGGCTTTTATAAAAAATCAGGTCAGTTTCCCACCTCATTTATTTGTTATGTTTAAAATCTTGCTTGTGCTGTTTTCTTCCCTTGTTTGAGAATAGTATTTTTTTTTTTTTGACATGCAGAATGGACAGTGAGAGAGAGAGAGAGAGAGAGAGAGAGAAAGGTCTTCCTTTTCCACTGGGTCACCCCTCAATGGCCGCTGTGGCCAGAGCACTGCGCTGATCCGAAGTCAGGAGCCAGGTGCTTCTCCTGGTCTCCCATGCGGGTGCAGGGCCCAAGCACTTGGGCCATCCTCCACTGCACTCCTGGGCCACAGCAGAGAGCTGGACAGGAAGAGGAGCGACTAGGACAGAATCCGGCGCCTCACCTGGGACTAGAACCCGAGGTGCCGGCGCCAGTCATTATAACTGGGAGAAATGGAGTAAAAATATGAAGAACAACTGATGTTCATAGGTTTGGTAAATGTATAGGAATACAAACTCATGCATACAGGCACAGTATTTCTACTCATTTTTCAAAAAACAAAAATGTCACTAAGTGCATGTTATCTGTATTATAATTGGCCAGGTTATCAATAAAAGCTTCCATTAAACATTCATGAACAAAGATAATCTTAGTAAGGGAGATTACTGACTAGAAACTTAAAAACTTTCTATATGAGTTTTTCTAACATTGATATACATGAGAGCACTTCAAAATCTGTGGAGACATCAAATTAAAAGACAAGCTTATTTTAGTGAAGAAAAAAAAAAAACCTGAAATCCATCCAGTTTCTTCATAATATACAACTTCCTTGAAGTTTTTGAAGACAACTTGTACATACATACATCTTTATGTATGTACATGTACATTACTGCATAGACTAAAATAATAACTGGGCTTGACTTCCTCACTGAAATTATATTTTATGATACAGGTAAACATAAATATAAAAATACCAAATTTGTATTTCAACCCTTGAAGTACAAAAATCAGATAGTACAATGACATGTCTTCAAATAACATTTTCTCCCCAATTTCCAGCCCTAAACATAAATGTACATAAGATATATACACACACACATAATAAGACATAAATGTATATACATAAACATAGGATAGAAAGCATTTACTCACATTTACGTCTGTATGATGAATTAAAACACAAAGGGCTGGAAGAATCTAAAGAGAGAATTATACAGATTGAAAAATACACATATATAACAACATACATAATGGTATCCTCTTTAATACCTACTTTTAAAAAATTTACTTATTTTCATTTCATTTGAAATATATATATAGAGAGAGATCTTCCATACATTGATTTACTCTCTAAATGCCTGCAACAGCTGGGGCTGGGCCAGGACTAAGCCAGGAGCCTGTAACTTAATCTGGATCTCTGGGTGGGTATCAGAGACCCAAGGACTTGAGCCACCATCTGCTGCTTTCCCAGGGTGCAAATTAGAAGGCAGATGGAATTGGAAATGGACTGGGACTCAAACCCAGGCACTATGATATGGAAAGCAGATGTCCCAAGTCGTGTCTTAACCACTGTGCCAAACATCCACCCCATCAACTTAAAAAACTAAAATTAAAAATAAAAATTTTTACCTCTTGAATGGTTTCCATTGGTGGTGGTGGGTCTTTGTGGCGACATAAGTTGACCATAACCCAAGTAACATTTCTTAAGAATGTTATAGGAATAGATGGACTTATGAACGAAAGTAAAGGTTTCACAACTCCAAGACTTATGACATAATCTCTACACCGGGGCCCATCACCTGTAGAAATAATTTATAAATTCAATAAAATATAGTGACAATAAGTTTTTCAGAAAACATAAAGTACTGGGTCCAATATGTGGCTTCCCATACTTTAAAAATTTCTTATAAATATTTATTTATTTGATATGAAGAATTACAGAGGGGGTAAGAAGGAAGAGAGATCTTCCATCTACTGGTTCACTCCCAAAATGGCCTTAATGGCTGGCTGGGCCAGGCTGAAGCCAGGAACCTGGAATTCCAACTGGGACTCCCAAGTGGGTATCAGGGACCCAAGTACTTGAGACATCACCTGCTGCCTCTCAGAATGCACACGTGCAGGAAGCTGCATGCATTGTATGTGGAGCGGGACTTGATCCCAGACACTCTGATACAGGATGCAGGTTTCCAAAGTGGCAGCTTAACCTGCTGCACTGCAACATCCACTCCTGCGTTCTGGATTTTAACCAGATGTATTACTTAGTTTCTAGTCAGTGATAACCAAGTTCATACTCTAGGCCTTAGGAGCCATAGATCTTTGGACCAAAAGAAGCAACATAAGATGTTACAGTACTCTTTTAAATATTATTCACATGTGGGACTTTATAAACTGCTCTCTTATCAAATGTCTTCATACCAGCTAAATTTTGGAGGGCTTACGGTTTTCAAAAATACTTTGTGGGTGGATAACTGCTGCTTTTATCTTCTCTTTCAATGTTATTTCATATAATTAAAAAAGTATAGGGGCCAGTACTATGGTGTAATAGGTTAAGCTTCTGCTTGCAGCGCTGGCATCCCATATAGGTACCAGTTCAAGTCCCAGCTTTTCCTTTTCTAATCCAGCTCTCTGCTTATGGCCTGGGAAGGCAGCAGAAGATGCCCAAGTGCCTGGGCCCATGCTCCTGCATGGGAAACCCAGAAGAAGCTCCTGGCTTCAGGATCGGCTCAGCTCTGGCCACTGCGGCCATTTAGGGAGTGAACCAGCAGATAGAAGATCTTTCTGTCTCTCCTTCTTTCTGTCTGTAACTCTACTTCGCAAAATAGATAAATAAAATCTTTAAAAAAAGTATAGAAATACTCTTACAGAGAAAATATGTGTTGAATTTCCATGTATGACTCAGTATCAGTGGACCAAAACAGTGAATGACAAATTATTCTGTACACTTAGAAAACTATGTCAGAAGAAAAGATAGTCCTATAATAGTCCTAGAACAATGATTCATTCCCAATGTGGTTTTTGGGCTTGTGCTCAGAGCAAAATCTCTGTGGGTACAGGAGTCCGTGTTTTAATAAAGTCTCTATATGATTCTGACAGTATGCTAAAGTTTGAGAACTAATGCCACAGAGAACTGTCAGATCAATTTCTGAATTGTCACTGTAATTTCTAATATGAAGGCATGCTGAAGTTACTATCCTGTGAAAACATTTTTTTCCTGCACTAAAATATTTAGAGATAAAACAATTGCTCCCTTTGCACTCATGTATTCTAATTACTTCCAGAATGTCACTAAAATAAAAAATTAAAGATCAAGATATGGCATAATAGTTATAATTCTAAAATTTGGTATAAAAGTAAAGGAATGAAGGAGACAGCATTCCTAACAGCACTATACCCTATGCTAAGAACAGTTTACAGAGATATCCTCCCAGAAAATTCATAACCATCTCCTGTCTTCCATGTTGTCCCTGCAAAAGGGCAATAAAGAGGAGGTACACCCAAGCAATTCTGATTATTTCTATGTGAGAAACACAAACAATATGTGGCATTAACAATCCTTAGAATCCTTCTGGTTTACTAAGTTAGCTTTGATAGGGAAAACTGAGAAAATAAAACAGACCTCAGCAGAAAATAGAAGACCCAAATGACATACATATTTCATAGTTATTCAAATAATTAAATGGTATAACAAGTAACAAAATGTTAATTCTGCCTATCATGACTTTATACTCAGTTAAAATTCCTGTAAGCTGTTTACCACAACTAATATTAAAGGCAAACTTTTTCCTTTTTGACAATTAGTAATTATTTTTATAACCTAGTAACAACTGTTGAACTAGTACTCTAAATGTTATACAAACCTATGATATTTCCCAAAGCCCATACTGCTTGCTCACAGACATTCTGATGGGGTGAATGAAGAAGCCTCAGGAAAAGTGGCACAGCATCTGAAAGAGGAAAATGTAAGTTAACACTTCAGGTTGAAGATTCTCTCTCTCTCTCTCTCTCTATATATATATATATATAAATTTATATACACACACTTTTTCCTTTTTAAAGAAATATGCATTTATTTGAAAGCTAGAGTCAGAGAGAGAGAAAGCTTCCACTCCTCAAATGGCTTCAAAAGCCATGGTTGGTCCAGGCTGAAGTGAGGAGCCAGAATTCCATCTGCATCTCCCACAAGGGTGGCAAGGGCCCAGAAACTTGGGCCATTATCCACTGCTTTCCAGGAGCATTAGTAGGAAGCTGGATCAGAAGTGGAGCAGCCCGAATTTGAACTGGGACTCTGATATGGGATGCTGGTACTACAAACAGAAGTTTAACCCACTGTACCACAATGCTAGCTTCATAAAGAAACTACTAAAAAACTGAATTTTTTTGCTGATATCTCAAAATAAAAATAGAATCTATCAAAAATATATCCTCATTAAATAATTTTTATTAGATTGGGGCCAGACTGGGGCCAGCACTGTGGCGCAGCAGGTTAACACCCTGGCCTGAAGCACCGGCATCCCAGTGGGTGCCGGTTCGAGACCTGGCTGCTCCACTTCCGATCCAGCTCTCTGCTATGGCTTGGGAAAGCAGTAGAAGATGGCCCAAGTCTTTGCGCCCCTGCACTCGCCGGGGCGGGGCGGGGGGGGGGGGACCCGGAAGAAGCTCCTAGCTCCTGGCTCCGGATCAGTGTGGCTCCAACTGTTGCGGCTGATTGGGCAGTGAACTGTCAGATGGAAGACCTTTCTGTCTTAAAAAAAATTTTTTTTATTAGAAACAGCACTTCTGGAAGAATTCTGACTAGCAGATAATTTAATTAGCATCGAAATGAGTTTTAAAACAAATATCAAATAAAGTTCATAAAATTTCATTTACAATTAAACCTGGGCTTAAACCTAATTTTAAGATTAATTCAGGGGCCAGCGCTGTTACACAGTGTGGTAAAGCCACCACCAACAGTGCTGGCATCCCATATGGGCGCTGATTCGAGTCCTGGATGCTCCACTTCCCATCCAGCTCTCTTCTATGGCCTGGGAAAGCAGCTGTGTGGGAGACCCAGAAGAAGCTCCTAGCTCCTGGCTTTGGATAGGCCCAGCTCTGGACATTGTGGCCGTTTGGAGAGTGAAGGAGTGAACCAGCAGATGGAAGACCTCTTTTTTTCTCTCTGCCTCTCCTCCTCTCTCTGTGTATAACTCTGATTTTCAAATAAATAAATAATTCTTTTAAAAAAAGATTAATTCATCAAATTTGAGAAGAAAGTTCCAATATTGAAATAACTTTTAAGCACTTTAATTTAAATAAACATCATGTGGCTGAACAGACAGGCCAGTGATTCCTGGACCACTTGAGACCTTCTGAATCAGGAAGTAATTGTATTGCTCAATAAAGATGGCAAACACAAGACAGGCCTTTGTCTGAACAGACTAGTATTACACTGAACAAGTGACTCTTTTTCTTTCTTTCCCATATAACTTTGAAAAATGCTATTTAAATATGAGGTACCTCAAAAGCTTGTGGAAAATGGATTAAATGCTAACTTTTGGTGCACACAAGTATTCATATTCATACATGTAGATTAATGATGATTACTTATAAAAACCTCTTTCTGATCTTTAAAGACCATATGAAACAGAAAAGGAAAAAGGTAGGGAATAAGATATTGTCTTGAAAAAATAAAATTTACCTAGGAGTCAACCATATAAAACCAAAAAAAAAATCACATTTAATAAAACAAAAAAAATATGAATCCAAAATTTAATTTTAATAGAATTTAAGGTAATTTGTTTTTCTAATATTACAACTATCTACATAATAAGGTACTAACTTAGATATCATTTTTGTTCCCTTTCAAAATCAAAAGATTAGTGCTTACGATTTTACAAGCTTAGACAAGTATACTGCTTACATATTTAAGATGCATTTTTAAAGTTCCTTTTAAAAATTATTAATTTCTTTGGCGGAAAAATTAAATAGTACTCATGAAAACAATATACCTGTTAGTATTATTATTACTATTTTAAAATATTTATTTATTTATTTATTTGAAAGTCAGAGTTACACAGAGGGGAGAGTGAGAGAGAGGTCTTCCATCTGATGGTTCACTGCCCAATTGGCTGCAACGGCTGGAGTTGAGCTGATCCAAAGCCAGGAGTCAGAAGCTTCTTCTGGGTCCCCTATGCAGGTGCCAGAGCCCAAGCATTTGGGCCAATTTGCACTGCTCTCCCAGGCCACAGCAGAGAGCCGCATTGGAAGAGGAGCAGCAGGACTAGAACTGGCGTCCATAAGGGATGCCGGCGCTGCAGGCAGAGGATCAACCTACTGTGCCATAGTGCCGGCCCCAAAAACATAACTTCTTTAAGAGAAGCTGAAACACAGTATGGCAATGGGAAAAATAATTTTATTTCTTCTGATGTCCTATAAATAAAGTATAACTATAATAATATAATCTGCTATTACAATTAGGAAATTACCCAGATTTTGAAAGGAATTAAATGAAGTTTTAGAAACAGAGTGTGTTGGTCAACTGAATAAGATTGCTAGGCTGGTCTACTTCAACAACTCTACATGTTATTGAGTAGCTATAACTTTACAACATAAATAGCTATATTTTTTTAGGAGAATCAGCGGGTTCTGTTGACTTTTTTTTGAAAAAATACAATGTTATTTGTTAATAAGCAACTTACTGGATTGAACTACTGCTTGAGTTTGTTCAGAGGTTCCAGATGCAATGTTCGTCAAAGCCCATGCAGCTTCAAACTGTAAAGAAGGACTACAAAACAAATAAACAAAAACAAATAACTTCAAACAGTAGTTATTTTCACATTGGTACAAATTTCTATCAACATCGCTGTCCACAAGTATTTTAAATATATTAAATATTTGTCTCTAAACATTCAGCATTTCTGAAACCTCCAAGGCCTTGTTTTCTCAAGTACCTACATGCTCAACCTAGTTCCTGTTAATTTTCAAAACTTAAACTAAGTCCCTCTTTGGCTTTTACCTTCATCTGTTGGCATAAATATAATTTGCATCATTTTTCCCATTCCTTTTGACTTTTCAATTCCATCCCATAGCTCCTGTCTTTTTTCTTTAAAGATCAAACTATCTACTAGAAAATCTTTCCTTCTCAAAGGGTACATACTAAATTAAAAACAAAGAACTTGTACTTACTTGTCATCTCTTTCAAGACAATGAACTAAAATAGGTAATATTCCAGATTTTATTAAGTCATCAATTGGTGGATTTCGATCACTGGACAAAAGCTTTCTGTAAGACATAATATATATGTATACATATAAGCTCCTTATGAAACTTGATGATACACAATATTAAAATGATCCAAATTCATATTTGACACTGTCATAAATCTGAATATTTGGTACAATTCTCAACTTGGAAATTTCATGTGAATTTGAAAGGCAGAATTACAGAAAAAGAGGGGAAAAGACAGAGATCTTCCATCTTCTGGTTCACTCCCCAAATGAATACAACAGCTGAGGATGGGCCAAGCTGAAGCCAGGAGCTTCATTCCAGTTTCTCACATGGGTGTAGGGACCCAAGCAATAGGGCCATCCTCCACTGCTTTCTGGGGCACATTAGTAGGGAGCTGGATTGGAACTGGAGCAGCCAGGACTGGAACCAGCACCCATATGGAATGCCAGTGTTACAGGTGGCAGTTTTACCCACTATGCCACAACATGGGTCCCTGAAAATATTTCATAACTTATTTAATGCAATCTTTTTGCTAATTTTATAAAAAGATTAATTTATGACTTAAATTTAGAGATGAATAAAAATTACAAAAATATCAATTATGAACCACTATTAGTACAATGTTATTCCTTAATGAGTCCTGAAGATAACTTATAAAAAGAAATTAAATATTTTATGTAAATTATTAATTTGAGAGGCAGAGAGACAGAGACAGAGAGAGACCTTCTATTAGCTGATTCATTTCCCCAAATGCCCTGAACAGCTGAAGCTAGGCCAGGCTAAAGCCAGGAGCCTAGCACTGAATCTGGGTCTTCCACATGGGTGGTAATGCCCCATGTACTTGAGCAATCACATGCTACCTCCCAGGGGGCACATTAGCAAGAACCTGAAATTGGAAGTGGAGGTGGGACTTGAATCTCCAGGCATTCTGATAGGAATTCAGGTGCCAAACGCCCACATCTACATGTTTTATATATGTTAGTATTACTTACTTTTGAGCTCAGAGAAGGAACTAGACAAACTCTATATAACACCTACCTTGCTAAGAAAGGAATTAAGAGATCACCAAAATATACAAAATTATTCACACTAGGTCACAACAGTCAAAAGACAAAAGACTTAAATTGCTGCTGTATTTTATTGCTGATATTCGTGTTCAATTCTTCATCCTACTCTACACTTAAAAAATTAAAGAGCATAAAAGCTCAACAACATTTTCATTTCAGCAACTAAAGAGAAATGGAGTAAGTACACCATCATACAGGGAAATACCTAAAGAGATGCTGGATATACTAAGGTAAATAATACACGTAGATTCCTGTCCTCATTGGGAAAAAAAAAAAAAAATCCAGTGTCTATTTTCAGATGTAGAAGATTGAAGGTTTAGCTGGTAATCCTCAGTGTGGCCTAACACAAATCTTTACCCAACTGGAATCCTCTGCACTACTATATGAAGGGAATTGTTTTAGAAAGCTTAACCTGATCATCCCCCTATATAAACTAAGAGATGGTTGCTTATTTTTACTTTATCAAGGTAAATTCTTTGACCTAGCTTTAAACTGCTCCACAAAAAGGCTGTCTTAACCTAACAAATCTTATTCTCTAAAACTCAATAATGTGTGGGTTGTATGTACCATTTCAATTTCATTTGCAGGCCCTTCGAATCTTACACCTCTTACTTTCCAGTTCAAGTAGTATGTTTTACACATCATCAATGAATTTCAAGAGTACTTACAGAGCCATAGTCCTACATTTGAATTGAATACCTTACCTACAGAGAATGAATTGTAACAAATGCTATGAAAAGTGTTTTTCCATACCACATGCTTATAAAGAATCTTAACCTAGTCTCTTTCAACTGAAGATCCATGAGACCAAGGGTCAAGATTTAACAAAAGATTTTTTTTTTACTCCTTCATTGAGGACATTTTGAAAGAGAAGTGGTTTTTATTCTTTGAGGGTATAATGCTGAATACAACATTATTTTATAAAGTTTGTTTGTGAGAAATGGTGACTTGATCAGCCCTCACCCTGACTGTTGATGAGCAACTTAATATGTTATCCCTCTTAGTATTTTTTTGTTTGTTCTACTTAATACTTTTGGTTGAATACTGTAATCAATACACAATTATTCTTAAGTGCTGAAACTTAACTGTAAAGTGATCGCTGTTAAATATAAGAGTGGGAATAAGCGAGGGAAGAGATGTGCAATTTGGGACATGCTCAGGCTGACTTGCCTCAAACGGTAGAGTTGGAAACATACCAGGGGATTCCAATTCAATCCCATCAGGGTAGCATGTACCAATGCCATCTCACTGGTCCCAGTGATCAGTTTCTGTTCATTATTGATCATAATGATGGGACTAAGAACCAAAGGGATCATATGGACAAGAATAGTGTCTGCAAATACTAGCTGATAGAATCAAAAAGGGAGAGAACGATCCAACATGGAAGGTGTGATGCACAGCAGACCCATAGAATGGCAGATGTCCTAAACAGCACTCTGACCTCAGAATCAGCCCTTAAGGCATTCAGATCTGGCTGAAATGCCCATGAGAGTATTTCAAGCATGGAAAGCCAAGACACTCTGGGGGGGAGGGGGGAACTACATGAAAGATCTCTGTGAGATCCCAGTGGAAAGAACGGGTCATCAAAGAAGGAGGTACCTTTCTCTGAAGGGAGGAGAGAACTTCCACTTTGACCATGGCCTTGTCTAAATATGATCAGAGTCGGTGAACTCAGGGGGCTTCCATAGCCTTAGCAGCTCATGACAAGAGCCTAGGGTGATTACTGAGGCCATGAACAAGAGTGTCAATTTGTTAAGTCAACAACAGGAGTCACTGTGCACTCACTCCTCATGTAGGATCTCTGACCTTAGTGTGCTGTACATTGTGATTTAATGCTATAACTAGTACTCAAACAGTATTTTTCACTTTATGTTTCTGTGTGGGAGCAAACTTGAAATCTTTACTTAATGTATGCTAAACTGATCTTCTGTATATAAAGAGAATCGAAAATGAAAAAAAAAAAAAAAAGTTTGTTTGGTGCCACTATCTTAAATTATACTAAGGTACCAGAAGTTTTAAATCTGTAAGTGCTTCTGCAACACCAACATAAAGGTTAGTACCACAAAAAAGGGCAAGTCAAGTCTCAGAATTATTGTGAAAACCAGACTATTCTTTCAGACTCCTGAAACTGTCTCAGGATCTCCCAAGGTTCCAGACAGTACTCTGAGAATCTCTGTTTCAGGGGCACTGGGCTTTAATTTTCATGCAGAACTCATGTTGGAAAGAATAGTCCATTAACTTGGACAACTGCGAGCATTAACTGATTTTTTATTTTTAAGACAACTTAAGTTTTTCTTAATATTTATTTATTTGTTTGAAAGGCAGGGTTACAGAAAGAGAGATCTTCTACCCACTAGTTCACTCCCCAAATGGCCGCAACGGACTGAAATGGTCAGATCTGAAACCAGGAGCAAGGATCTTCCAGATCTCCCATAATGGGTGCAGGGGCCCAATTATTTGGGCTGTCTTGCCCTGCTTTCCCAGATACATTAGTAGGGAGCTAGATTGGATATGGAGCAGTTGAGACTAGTGTGCATCCATATGGGATGCCAGCCTATGGCACAGTGTGGGTCCCCAAGCATAACCGATTCTTTATCATTCTTCGTATAAACATCAATTGCCATTTTGAGATATGAATAGTTCTATAATTCTTTCCTGCATGAAAAAGTCTTTAGAAGTTATTTTTATCTGTGGTACGTCTAACACTGTAATTCTATAATGTCCCTATCTGTTCTAGATTAAGGTAAATACACAAGGTAGGAAAAGTCAAATAATTATAAAAGGGATTCATTTACTAGACAAGACACTGGATGGGCCTATGTAATCTTTTTCTATTTAGAAATTTAAAAAAAAATTTTACTTATTTGAAAGGCAGTGGGAAAGAGTGGGAAAATGAAGGAGGGGGTGGATAGTAATCTTCCATCTAACGGTTTACTCCCTAAATGGCCACAATGATTGGGGCTGGGCAGGGCTGAACCCAGGAGCCTGGAACTACATCCAGAGCTCCCACATGGGCAGCAAGGGCCCAAACACTTGAGTCACCATCTGATGCCTTCACAGGCACATCAGCATGGAGCTGGATCAGATGCAGAGAAGCTGGGATGTGAATGGCACTCTGATAAAGGGATGCTTGCATTGCCAGAGTTGATTTACCTGGCTGTACCACAATCAGCCCCTATTATGAAACTCTGCAACTAGGATCAATTTCCTGTATAAGGTCTCTTTCCCACTGATAATCACAACATAAGGTATTATTCTTATATTCATAAATATACAAAGCAACCACTATGTTGTATTATGATACAACTGTATCTTTCTCAACCTATCTGTTTATGCAAAGATCTCAGTAGTTAACTTTTTCTGGCTCTTCCCTTAAAATATGAAACTTAAGTTTGTAACAGAAATGTGCAAGATAATTTGGTATTTCCAGCCGAGTTAGACACTGAGAGCATATGCACCTCTAAATCTTAATGTCTATTTGTCCATACACTGATGCAGTGAGTTCATAATTCTTTATGTACTGCTTGATTAATATAAACATTGTGAGAAGAATTAGCTACTTGGTTAACTGTTAGCAAAAGAAGCTTTGCAAATGATGTTTTTCTACCACTCTGTGGCACTGATCTGTCAAGTGACCTTTTTCCTATCATAATACCTATATATTATGCAGAATAAAGCTTCAATGTATTTAAAGTACACCTTTCAGCGCAGAAAATGTGTTGAAAGTACACAGTTCATTGCTAACAGTTTTAATACTCTGAATCAGAGAACATTTTTTTTAGGATAAATGATCTATGACTGTTTTCTATTATCTGCCATCAAAGCTAACACTGATTCATAGGATTACACATAGTTAACAACTCAAAATAAAACCTCTGTTCAAGTTTTAACTGAAACATGTCCTCAAAATTTAACTTACCTAGCAGCCTGAACTGCACTTAATTGAATTCCTTGGTTATCACTTGAAGCATTCTATAAAATATAAAATAATTTTATGTTGTAAATGCACAGTAATTAGTATCAAGTCTAACAAATAAACAGAGAAAATAAATCCCAACTTACTTGAACAATAGCTTCTAGAGAGGTATTTTGCTGGGAAAAAAGTTAAAAAGAAATTAATTAAAAGCCATCTTAAAATTCCATTATTTATGTAAAACTTTCATTGAATCAGCACAATATTAACAACTTACCACTCTATAATCACCATCTATATCAGAGTCTTCACAGATATCCTCATGCGGTACATTCCTTCTCTTTAAGAGATGTTCATCTCTTTTATTCTTTTAAAAAAAAAATCAAAGAATCTCATTTAAAAAAAACGTTACATACATTTGTAAGTTAGGCAATCCTGTGCCTACAAACTGAATGGCGTGCCTTTTGAAAGTAAAATTCAAATGCCAAATAGTAAACCAAACTGTGAATTAAACCCTTAAGCAACAATGAGGCCCAGACCCCAAATATTACATTTTTAATGAACCGTGAACCACATAAAAACAAACAAAACAAGAAGTATAACTAAAAAGACAATGTACCGTTTAAGTGAGAACCAAACATATGTGCATTTAAGAATGTATTTTACACATCATCGGGGAGCTTCTCTTTATCACCTAAAAGTAGAGTCAAAGCAAAAGTTGGGAAGTTCAAAATCAGGCAAAAACCAACCATGCTTTACGAAAATCAAGGGTTATTTGGATTTCACTTAAAATGTCTGGGCAAATTAAAAATACATTTAACTGTAACCTATTTTCATTCTTTAAAAATCGATGAAATTTGGGGTTGGTGCTGTGCTACAGCAGGTAAAGCTGCCGCCTGCCACACCAGTATCCTTTATGGGTGCTGGTTCAAGTCCCAGTTGCTCCACTTCTGATCCAGCTCCCTGCCAATGTGCCTGGGAAGCAGTGGAAGATGGCCCAAGTCCTTGGGTCCCTGCACTGGGAGATGCCAGGACCTTTATTTGGCTTCGGCCTGGCCAAACCCTGATCTTTGCAGCCACCTGGGGAGTGAACCAAGCTATTCTCTCTGCCTCTGCTTCTCCTTTTCCATAACTCTTTCAAGTAAGTAATCGTTAAAAAAAAAATTGATAAAATCTGTAACTGACAAGTTCTCCACTATCTTTTTTTTTTTGACAGGCAGAGTGGACAGTGAGAGAGAGAGACAGAGAGAAAGGTCTTCCTTTTGCCGCTGGTTTACCCTCCAAGTGGCCGCCGCGGCCAGCACGCTGCGGCTGGCGCACCGCACTGATCCCAAGCCAGGAGCCAGGTGCTTCCTCCTGGTCTCCCATGGGGTGCAAGGCCCAAGGACTTGGGCCATCCTCCACTGCACTCCCAGGCCATAGCAGAGAGCTGGCCTGGAAGTGGGGCAACAGGGACAGAATCCGGCCCCCCGACTGGGACTAGAACCGGGTATGCCGGCACCGCAAGGCGGAGGATTAGCCTATTGAGCCACAGTGCTGGCCCAAGTTCTCTACTATCTTTTAATAGCAAAATTATTTAGCATAACTGTATCTCTATGATTTACACGTTATATAAATCATTAAAAATGACAAAACAAAAAACATGTTAAGTTGCTGTTTATAGCCATTTTTGGACAGTAGGTAAGTTCTGCCTTGTTATCCTCAATACGTTGTTGAATTTAGTGAAAATCTTTTACTTCAAAAGAAAAATAAATGCTAAAGCACCTAAGAGTCACAAAAATCTTAACCACACTCAGCAAATAAAATGTAGTTATACAACAGTTAACATATTTTACATAAAAATATAATTTACATTTTATATATATATATTTTGTTAAAATTATACCTGGTAGTATTAATCTGACTTACCTTCCTTAATTCAACTACAACTTCATTTCGTTGTCTTCTCATAGTCTGCAAAAAATTTAAGGGAAAATGTTTTTAAATCAGCCCAAATTCCATCACCAGAATAAATCATTATTTACATTTTACTGTAAATTCCTAATCTTTACTTTTAGTCATTTATGTACAGTCTTATTTTACCGCTAATAAAGATGTTATCATACTATAAAATTTTCTATCTTCATTTCACAGTTATATTCCAAACTTTTTAAAATCTCTAATATCATTCAATTTATAACGTGGATAAATAAAAATTCTAAAAACAGATATAAGGTTTATTAAAATATAGAGGTATACCAAAGAGCTCATAATCTCACCCCCACATGAACTAATGACATTTTTAAAAACAATACATGTACAAGGTAAGTAAATTCAACTGCTTTCAAAGAAAAAGGGTTAAGGGAGCCTTCCTGAATGCACAGTCTCTTTCTCTAAAAGTAAACTTTGTACAATACTGACAGATTCATCTATTCTATTCTTCATCTTATTTTGGTTCACTTTATAGATCTTAAAACTCTTCCATGTGGGGCTGGCGCCGTGGCGTAGGGGACAAGGCTTACAGTGTCGACATCCCATATGGGCGCTGGTTCGAGATCCAGCTGCTCCACTTCCAATCCAGCTCTTTGCTATGGCTTGGGAAAGCAGTAGAGGCTGGTCCAGGTACTTGGGCCCCACACCTGCATTGGAGACCAGGAGGAAGCTCCTGGTTCCTGGCTTTGGATTGGCCCAGCTCCAGCTGTTGCGGCCTTTTGAGGAGTGAACCAGTGACAGAAGATCTCTCTCTCTCTGCCTCTCTGAACTCTGCCTTCCAAATAAATAAATAAGTAAATATTCAAAACTCTTCTGTGTTTGCAACATATGGATTAGCTTTTTCTAATGTTCCCATAACTATTCTGACAAGTAACCAATCTCTTATTTTCTAACATTTTTCTCATTTTTAAAATACATGGATACATGCTCACTGTAAAAGACTCCAACGTTCAGAAACGACACCATTTCCACAAGTTCAAGCTATTTCTAAATATCTTCTTCCCCAGTCTATTCTTATAGCAATCAGAGTAATTCTTATAGGCAGTCTAAATTTTTGTATGCTACAGAGTCCTTTGGCAGCCTGGTGAAATCAATGGACACTTTTCAGGTAATGTTTTTAAATACACAAAAGAAATACATAAGATTCCCAAGAAAACCAATTATGTTAACATGTAAGTAAAAAAATAATCCACATATTTATGTAAAATGTCATTAGAATGTATTTATTGTTACATCAAATGGGACCTAGCAGGACTGTAACAATAATATTTCAAACTAATGAAGTGATTTTTGATAGTAAAAAAAAAAAAAAATCACAGGTAACTTTAACAGTACTACTGTGATTCACTGGCTACACCCTAAATGAAGGAAATACTGTTTCAATTAGAAGTATAAATAGGGGCTGCCATTGCGATTTATCAGGTGAGGCCACTACCTGAGATGCAGCATCCCAAGTAGGCACTTTGTACAATTCTGACACATATGTCCCAGCTACTCCACTTCTACCCAGCTCCCTACTGGTAGCCTGGGAGAAGTAGCAGAAGATGGCCATGTATTTGGGCCCCTGTCACCCATGTGGGAGACCAGGATGAGGCTCCCAGCTCCTGGCTTCGGCCTGGCCAGACCTAGCTGCTATAGCCATCTGGGAAGTAAACCAGTAGACAGAGGATCTTTCTGTCTCTACAGACTCTCTCTCTCTGGCCCTGACTTTCAAATAAATAAATAAATCTGAAGAAGAAGGAAGAGGGAGAATGAATGAAAGGAGGAAGAGGAGGGAGAATGAAAGGAGGAGGAAGGTGGTGGAGGAGGAAGAGGAAGGGGAAAGGGAAGAGGATGAAGAGGGAGAAGAGGAGGAGAAGGAAGAGAAGGAGAGAAGGGGGAAGAAGAGGAGGAAAGAAAGGAACAGGAGGGGGAGGAAAAGGAGGAGTCCTCTTGAGCTCTACTCACAGACTGGGAGGAAGGGCCCAAGAACTCACTAGATCGTATCACTTCCCTGTTACAAAAACTTCTGATGGCTCTCTATAAAAGTTCAGTCTCTACAATGGCTTAAGTTCTGACCACATCACCTTCCCAATTCCCACCACTTGAAATCTTAGCTCCTACCATTCTATTTATTTTGCTCTATTCACACCAAGCTAGCAATTCCTCTAACACAGCCTAGCTATTTCTCTACACTGTCTTGCCTTAACTTAACTAATACACTATACAGTAACTCCTAAGAAGATGGACTCAGTGCCAACTGCTTAGTTTCCATTTTTTAGCCACTTTAAGGACTAAATTAGTTAATATATGTAAAATACGTATACAGTTCTTAGCACACAGCAGTACATGTGTCAGCTTATTGTTACTGCTACTGCTATTTCCTTAAGCTGGAATATCTTTTCTTCATTTCTTTAAGGCTCAGCCACTCAACTCTATAATAAGGTCTTCTTCTGATCATCTACCAGCTCTCTATCTGCTTACTCTTTCTCTCCTCCTTGCTTTATTTTTCTCCCCATTCACTGGTTTATACCCCAAAAGTGTGGAACAGCCAGGGCTGGGTCAGGCCCAAGCCAAGAGCCCAGAACTCCTCCAAGTCTCCTACATGGGAGGCAGAGACCCAAGGACTTAGGTTATCTTCTGCTGCATTCCCAGGCAAATTAACAGGAAGCTGGATCAAAAGAAAAGCAACATCCTAATATGGGGTATGGGTGTTGCAAGCAGCCAACCTAGTTGCACAACACCTGCTGCTACAATCAGAGTGTTAACATCCACCATCTCATTATTACAGCATTAAGAAGTAAACAAACAAGCAACTCTTTTATTTAGTTTAATAAATAACAAAACTGAGGCTTAGAGAAGTTCATTACTTGCCTACAAAGTAATCCTAGTCAGGATTAAAGCCCTAAGTGGCAGACATTTGGTGAAGTCAATGTTTGGGATACCTGTATCTCATTATGAGTGCCCATCTTGAGTACATGCTACTCCACTTCTCAGTAAGTGTCCTGCTAATGTGCACCATGGGAGGCAGCAGGCGATGCCTCCCGTACTTGGGTTCCTGCCACCCACATGGGAGACCTTGATGAATTCCAGGTTCTAGTTTTGGCCTGGCCCAGTCCCAGCTGTAAATGGGCATTTGAGGAATAAACTATCAAATGCAAGATCTCTGGCTCTCTGCCTTTAAAATAAAAATGAAAATAAGTAAGAATTAAAAATAAGAGAACTTAGAAGTCTCCTTCAAAGTCACTTAATCACTAGACTTTATTATTTCCCACAATTTAAGTCAAATAAAGTTTCTGCCAATGTGAGAGCCTATGGTTCACACTAAAACAAAATCAATGACTTTAACAAAACACACAGAAAATAGTATCTTCAAAATGTACTTAAAAGAATAACTTCAGAAGGACACAGATATTTCTAAAGTATCAGGATTAAAGTCGAACAGGTTTTAACTTTTCATTACATCATTAAATAAAACTGCAGTCACATGAATGCTTTGTTCATACTCAAATTATCTCCACATAGCACTTCTTTTTTTTTTTTTTTTTAAGATTTATTTATTTATTTGAAAGTCAAAGTTACACAAAGAGAGGAGAGGCAGAGAGAGAGAGAAAGAGGGAGAGAGAGAGAGAGGTCTTCCATCTACTGGTTCACTCCCCAGTTGGCCGCAATGGTTGGAGCTGTGCCATTCCGAAGGCAGGAGCCAGAAGTTTCTGGGTCTCCCACATGGGTGCAAGGGCCCAAGGACTTGGGCCATCTTCTACTGCTTTCCCAGGCCATAACTGTGTTGGATGCGAGGGGTTACATACTTTCTAAGCTCTAATAGGATGCAGGCTCTAGCACTTTTTCCCCCAACTAATAGCTACTTAATTTCCAATTACAGGTTACTTAATTTCTGCTAATTCTCAAGTTGTCAATGCATAGCTTTTTCTTTAAAACTCTAAAAATTATTAATTTAAGATATGATCACAGGGCCAGTGCTGTGGCATAGCAAGAAAAGCTGCCTCCTGGAGTGCCGGCATCCCATATGGGCGTCAGTTCAAGACCAGGCCGCTGTACTTCGGATCCAGCTTTCTGCCATGGCTTGGGAAAGCAACAGAAGATGGCCCAAGTCCTTGGGCCCCTGCATCCGTGTGGGAGACCTGGAAGAGGCTCCTGGCTTCGGATCGGCGCACCTCCGGCCACTGCGTCCAATTGAGGAGTGAACCAGCGGATGGAAGACCTCTCTCTCTCTCTCTGTGTATTTCAAATAAATAAATAAATCTTAAAAAAAAAAGATATGATTGTATAATATTCTATATAAAATTTAGCTATTTTAAATTTTCTTCAGCAAAAAGCTAGGACTCAATCTCACTAAAAAACAAAGGTTTAATGAAGAATTCTTTCTCAAGCTAATCATACAGAGGATAAAGTAACAATACTTTGATTTTATTTCATCCAGCCTGGATGTCATTCATACCCTGGGAAAGTTAAAACTTAGGCAACAGCAATAGCACTACAAACAAAATAAAATCAATCAGGCATGAAAAATCTTTTGTGTGCTAATGAGATATACTCAAAACTGGATTGTGCTAACAGATACACAGCTCCAGAAATTTACAAAAGTTCACTGAACAGTACATTTAAAAATGGTAAATTTTCTGACAGGTAAACTGTATCTCAATGAAGCTGTTTTTAAAAGGCTTATGTACATAACACATATACAAATGCTGCTTCTTCCTCCAACAATGGTTAATATTATCTTATTATTTAGAGCCTGCTGGAATGTAGTCAATCCTCAAGCATTTATTAATCACCTATTTGTCGAGGCCTAGAAATACAAAGATGGATCAGTGATGCCCTTAAGTAGGTAGTACTCTTTATGACACAAATATATAATGCCATATAAACAGAACCTTCACGACTAAATGGAAACTAGTGAAAGGCATTCCAGGTAGAAAACAGCACACACAACAATAGAGGACTACAAAAAGATTATATGTAGAATCTGTTTAAAAACATCAGAAGCCAGGAATGGAAAGGCAGGCAAGGAGTCAATTAAATCACGTCATGGAAACCTAAGCAGGGGCTGGCACAGTGGCATGGTGGGTAAAGCCACCACCTGCAGTGCCAGCTTTCCATATAGGTGCTGGTTCCAGTCCCAGCTGCTCCACTTCTGATCCAGTTCCCTGCTAATGCTAATGGGAAAGCATCAGAGGATGGTTCAAGTGCTTGGGGCCTGCACCCACGTGGTAGAGAAGGAAAGAAACTCCTGGCTCCTGGGTTCATAACAGCCCAGCTCCAGCCTTTGTGGCCATTTGGGGAGTGGATCAGCAGATGGAAGATCTATCTCTCTTTTGCTCTCTCTTTTTAATTCTGCCTTACAAAAAAATAAATAAATGTAAAAAAAAAAAAAGCTAAGCTACACTTTTTGGAGAAAAAGGAATCACTGGTGTTTTTCAACCCCAACTACTACCGCAGCCAAAATACTTGGTAGGTACAACAATTGTTTAACCTAGTATGGGTAAATAAAAAGCTAAAAATAGCAAACCACCAAAGTTTTTGCTATCTCTTTGACAGCAAGCAGCATGCCCTTTCCAAATAGAATATGCTGGCAAACTGCAAATAAATTCTAAGTTTTACATTTATGGTAATAAATGTGAAATTTAAACGCCTAATAGTGTTAAATACTTACTCAAGTGAGTTAATAATATCTACTAAAGGTAAAGATGCCTGTTTAAATCCTTCATTTAGTAATGTGTATATAAGATTGCTTCTCAGCCTTTTGGCTAAGATCAAGTGCAGAAATGTGTACGTAAGAAATACAGGGCCAGTGCTATGGCACAGTAGGTTAAGCTTCTGCCTGCGGCACTGGTATCCCATATGGGTTACAGTTCAAGTCCCCCGCTGCTTCTTTTCTGATCTAGCTCTCTGCTAATGCACCTGGGAAAGCAATGGAAGACAGCCCAAGTGCTTGGGTCACCGTACTCATGTGGGAGACCTGGAAGAAGCTCTTGGCTCATGGCTTCAGATCAGCCCAGCTGCAGCTGTTGTGGCCATCTGGGGAGTGAACCAGAGGATGGAAGACCTCTCTCTCTCTTTCTCCCTGTCTGTAACTCTGCCTCTCAAATAAATAAATAAATATTACAAAAAAAAAATAAGAAATTATTTCTAATTTTCAGACTGCAGATTTCTTTTCTTAGAGATTGTACTCATTAACAGTATAGCACCAAAGAAAAGTCAATTAGCACTATGAGTGCTGGGTAAAGGTTCTCATCAAGTCTGACAAGTGAAAAGATAAATGGGGATTAAGTACAAGTGAAAAGGAGCTTTGAGAGTAGGTTAGATTTAACCTAGGCAAGCTATGAGAGTAGTTTTAAAGAAACAATTTATTCAATTATCTTGTACAAAAGGTTACTTAGGGTGGAACAAATAAAAATATACATCAGGAAATGGTTTACTAGTAGATATGATTTTACAACCCTATTAGTGTGTGTATATGTGTATATACATATGTATATATATTTATACATGTTGAAAATATGGTATTTGGTAGGAAAAGAAAAAAATAAATAACCAAAGGCTTGGTGAGACACATAATCTCTCTCAGGGAAGAGAAACACTGTAAAATAAACTTTAAAAAAATTTTTTTAAAGATTTATTTATTTGAAAGAGTTACACACAGAGAGAGAGAGAGGCAGAGAGAGGGAGAGGCAGAGAGAGAGAGAGAAAGAGAGAGAGGGAGGGAGGGAGGGAGACACAGAGAGGGAGAGATGTCTTCCATCCGCTGGTTCATTCCCCAGCTGGCTGTGAGGGCTGGAGCTGTGCTGATCCGAAGCCAGGAGCCAGGAGCCAGGAGCCAGGAGCCAGGAGCTTCCTCCACGTCTCCTATGTGGGTGCAGGGGCCCAAAGACTTGGGCCATCTTCCACTGCTTTCTCAGGCCACAGCAGAGAGCTGGATCGGAAGTGGAGCAGCCAGGACTCAAACCAGTGCCCACATGGGAATGCCGGTACTGCAGGCGGCAGCTTTACCTGCTATGCCAAAGTGCCAGCCCCGTAAAACAAACTTCCAAAAATCACTTGTAAGAAGTTATGGAGGACAGTAATATACATGTTTGGACACCCTGGTCCCAGTGCAAAGTTCTTTATACAATATACTACATTACTTACATTACTAGGCTGACTTCCATTATATAGTTATTCAAATAAGTCTCTTTTCTCCATCAATATGGTATTTGCTTTCAAAATAGTCTTTTTCTTTGTGAACTTAGGTTTAAAGACTTCAACTTTAGCAATACAAGAAAATCTTCACTGAAAGGCAAATTACTGAATGACTTTGCTAAAGCACTATTTAAGGGGCTGGTGCAGTGGATCGACTTGCTGCTTGCTATACCAGCTTCCCAATCGAGTGCTGGTTCCAGTCCCAGCCGCTCCACTTCTGATCCAGCTCCCTGCTAATGCACCTGGGGAAGCAGTGGGAGACAGTCCAAGTGCTTGGGCCCCTGCCACCCATATGGGAGACCCAGAAGAAGGTCCTGGTTTCATCCTGCAAAAACTGAAAACTCATACCTATTAAACAACCTCTGATTTTTCTCCTTCCACCAGCCCCCTGGAAATCGTCATTCTACCTTTTGTTTCAATGCACTCGACTACTTCTAGGTAGCTTGTCTAAGTAGAATCATAGAGTATTTGTCTTTTTCTGTTTTGCTTATTTCGTTTAAGGTTCATCCACATCTTATCATGAATCAGAATTTTCTTCCTTTGTAAGTGTATCTAACATCCCATTGTATATGCATAACACATTTTGTTTCTCCATTTATCCTTGCAAGGATACCTGAAATGCTTCCACCATTTGGATGTGTAAATAATACTGCTATCAACATGAGTGTACAAACATGTCTTTTTTTTTTTAAAGATTTATTTATTTGAAAGTCAGAGTTACACAGAGAGAAGAGAGTCATGGAGGGAGGGAGGGAGAAAGAGGGAGAAAGAGGGAGAAAGAGGGAGAAGAGAGAGAGAGAGAGAGAGAGAGAGAGAGAGAGAGAGAGAGAGAGAGAAGAGAGAAGAGAGAAGAGAGAGAGAGGTCTTCCATTCGATGGTTCACTCCCTCACGGGCCGCAACGGCCAGAGCTGCACCGATTCAAAGCTGGGCGTCAGGAGCTTCTTCCGGATCTTCCATATGCGTGCAGGGGCCCAAGGGCTTGGGCCACCCTGTACTGCTTTCCCAGGCCACAGAAGAGAGCTGCATGGGAAGTGGAGCAACCGGCACCTGGGTGCCAGCGCTTCAGGCCAGGGCATTAATCCACTGTGCCACAGTGCTGGTCCCCCATATTTTAAAAAGTTCTTATTTTCGGGGCTGGTGCTGTGGCATAGTGGGTAAGGTGCCGCCTGCAGCGCAGGCATCCCATGTGGACACCAGTTTGAGTCCAGGCTGCTTCACTTCCAATCCAGCTCTCTGCTACGGCCTGGGAAAGCAGTACAGGGTGGCCCAAGTGCTTGGGCCCCTGTTCCTGTGTGGGAGACCTGGAAGAAGTTCCTGGCTCCTGGCTTTGGATCAGCCCAGCTCCGGCTGTTGTGGCCATCTGTGGAGTGAACCAGAGGATGGAAGACCTCTCTCTTTTTGCCTCTCCTTCTTTCTCTGTGTAATTCTTTCAGATGGATAAATATTTGGGTATACTGAACAGGACTTTCTGGATCATGATTCTATATTTACATTCTCACCAACAGTGCCTTAACGCTTTCAATTTCTTTCCATCTTCACCAGCACATGCCAGTTTCTATTTTTGTTGTTTTTACAGTAGTTGTCCTAATGGTTTTGATCTGCATTTTCCTAACAATTACTGATATCAAGCATCTTTTCATGTGTTTGTTTGGCTATCTGTGTTATCTTTCTTGGAGAAACGTCTACTCAAATCTTTTACCCATTTAAAAACTGGATTGTGTTTTTCTGCTGTTGCTGAGTTTACCTTTTGTTAGGAAAAAAGAACGAAATTTTGGATATTGACTCCTTAACAGATAAACCCTTAAAATTCAATAAAACATTTCTGGCACTGGGTGTTTGCCTTAGCAGTTAAGATAGCAATGTTCCATATCACAGTACTTGAGTTCCGAGACAGGCCTTGGTTCCCAACTCCAGTTTACTACTAATGCAGACCCTGCAAAGGCAGCAGATAACAGCTCAAGTAGTTGGGTCCTTGCCACCATGTAGGAGACCTGGACTGACTTCTCAGCTCCAGGCTTTGGCCAGGACAGTCCCAACCACTGCAGGTATTTGGGGAAAGGGTGGTGGGGGATTTGAACAAGAGGATGGAAGCTGTCTCAAAAATATATTCTGGATACTAACCCCTTACTACATTTATCATTTGCAAATATTTCCAAAGGGTGCCTTTCTTTTATTATTTTGCCACACAGAAGCTTTCTGAGTTTGATGTATTCTCACACGTCTACTTTTATTTTATAGTCTCTCTTCTGATGTCAAATCCAAGAACTCACTGCTAAGAATAATGCTATGAAACTATATAGTTTCAGGTCTTTTATGTCCTTTATCCATTTTTAGCTTATTTTTTGAGTACACTGTAAGACAAGGGTCCAATTTCACTCTTTGCAAATGGACATCAAATTTTCCCTGAATTATTTGCTGAAGAGACTTTCTTTACTCAATGTGTATTTTGTTATCTTTGTTGGGCTGTGGTGTAGTAGACTGGGCTGTGGTGCTGGCATCCCATATGGGCACAGGTACGAGAATGCTGGCCTGGAAGGCAGAGTGGACAGTGAGAGAGAGAGAGAGAAAGGTCTTCCTTTTGCTGCTGGTTCACCCTCCCATGGCTGCCACGGCTGGTACACTGCGCTGATCCAAAGCCAGGAGCCAGGTGCTTTTCCTGGTCTCCCATGCAGGTGCAGGGCCCAAGAACCTGGGCCATCCTCCACTGCACTCCCGGGCCACAGCAGAGAGCTGGACTGGAAGAGGGACAACTGGAATAGAATCTGGCACCCTGACTGGGACTAGAACCCGGGGTGCTGGTGCCACAGGTGGAGGATTAGCCTACTGAGCCGCGGTCTGGCATACAGTTGCTACTGAAATAAATATTTGAGATGTGTGTGTATATATATATATAAATTTTTTTTTTTTTTTTTTTTTTTTTTTTTTTTTTGACAGGCAGAGTGGACAGTGAGAGAGAGAGAGACAGAGAGAAAGGTCTTCCTTTTGCCGCTGGTTCACCCTCCAATGGCTGCTGCGGCTGGTGCACTGCGCTGATCCGAAGCCAGGAGCCAGGGGCTTCTTCCTGGTCTCCCATGCGGGTGCAGGGCCCAAGAACCTGGGCCATCCTCCACTGCCTTCCCGGGCCACAGCAGAGAGCTGGCTGGAAGAGGGGCAACCGGGACAGAATCCGGCACCCCGACCGGGACTAGAACCCAGTGTGCTAGTGCCGCAAGGCGGAGGATTAACCTAGTGAGCCGCGGCACTGGCTTCATATCCACTTCTGATTCAGCTCTCTGCTATGGCCTGGGAAAGCAGTAAAAGATGGCCCAAGTCCTTGGGCCCCTGCACCCACATGGGAGACCCAGAAGCAGCTCCTGGCTCCTGGCTTCCGACTGGCGCAGTTCTGGCCATGTGGTCAACTGGGGAGTGAATCATCGGATGGAAGACTTCTTTCTCTCTCTAATTATTTCAAATAAATAAATCTTTAAAAAAAGAGAAAAGAATCCAGTTTAAGTTCAAGAATATCTGAAACAGTGTTCACAAGATAAAAGAAACATGCCAAAAAATTAGTAGTAGTGAGAATGCAGATGATTATTTTTCCAAAAAAAGTATAATTACCTCTCACTACTCCTAATGAGAGAATAAACAAACCTCAAAACTGATTTAATCATTAATTCTGATCAGAGTACATTTCTGATTTCTTTGATTTTAAAAATATACACTTATCGGCCGGCGCCACGGCTCACTAGGCTAATCCTCCGCCTAGCGGCGCCGGCACACCAGGTTCTAGTCCCGGTTGGGGCGCCGGATTCTGTCCCGGTTGCCCCTCTTCCAGGCCAGCTCTCTGCTGTGGCCAGGGAGTGCAGTGGAGGATGGCCCAGGTGCTTGGGCCCTGCACCCCATGGGAGACCAGGAAAAGCACCAGGCTCCTGGCTCCTGCCATCGGATCAGCGCGGTGTGCCGGCCGCAGCGCGCCGGCCGTGGCGGCCATTGGAGGGTGAACCAATGGCAAAGGAAGACCTTTCTCTCTGTCTCTCTCTCGCACTGTCCACTCTGCCTGTCAAAAAAAAAAAAAAAAAAAAATACACTTATCTCAGGCCAGCGCCACGGCTCAGTAGGCTAATCCTCCACCTGTGGCACCAGCACCCTGGGTTCTAGTCCCAGTCAGGGTGCCAGATTCTGTTCCAGTTGTCCCTCTTCCAGTCCAGCTCTCTGCTGTGGCCCGGGAGTGCAGTGGAGGATGGCCCAGGTTCTTGGGCCCTGCACCTGCATGGGAGACCAGGAGAAGCACCTGGCTCCTGGCTTTGGATCAGCGCAGTGCACCAGCCGCGCAGCCATTGGAGGGTGAACCAGCGGCAAAAGGAAGACCTTTCTCTCTCTCTCTCTCTCACTGTCCACTCTGCCTATCAAAAAAAATTATATATATATATATATATACACACTTATCTCAAATATTTATTTCAGTAGCAACTGTATGCCAGGCCCTGTGATGAGAATTAGAATAGTGTACAGAACAGACAAGTACATAATCTAGAGGGAGTATATAATCTAGAGGGAGTTTACACTCTGATAGAGAAAATAAACACCGAGTAATTTATACAAATTATCACCCATATTTTTTAGGAAAATGACAACAGGGAGGTTTAATTTCTAGCTTGGTTTTCAGGAATGGCCTGTTAAAAAATGACACTGGGGGCCAGCATTATGGCAGAGCAGGTTAAGCTGTTGCTTGCAGAGTCTGCATCCCCTATGGGTGCTGTTTCTCTCCTGGCTGATCCATTTCTGATCCAACCTCTTATTAATGCTCCTGGGAAAGCAACAGAGGACAGCCTAAGTGCTTGGACCCCTGCATCCACATGGGACACACAGAAGAAGCTCCTGGGCCCCTGCCTTTGGTCTGGCCAAACCCAGCTGTTACAGACATTTAGGGAGTCAAGAGACAATGGACGATCTCCTGTCACTTTCTCTAATTCTGCCTTTTAAATAAATATATCTTTAAAACAATGACATTGAGGGGCCAGTGCCATGGTGCAGTAGGTTAATCCTTTGCCTGTGGTGCCAGCATCCAATATGGGCACAGGTTCTAGTCCCAGCTGCTCCTCTTCCGGTCCAGCTTTCTGCTGTGGCCTGGGGAAGCAATGGGAAATGGCCCGGGAGCTTGGGCCCCTGCACCAGCCTGGGAGACCAGAAGAAGCACCTGGCTCCTGGCTTCAGATTGGCACAGCTCTGGCTTTGTGGCCATTTGGGGAGAGTGAACCAACGGAAGAAAGACCTTTCTCTCTGTCTCTCCCTCTCATTGTCTGTAACTCTACCTCTCAAATAAATAAAATCTTTAAAAAAAAAAATGACATTGAAGCTCAGATTCAAAGGATGAGAAATAATCATGCAGGTAAAGGAAAAGCGATGGGGATGATGAGTAGTTAGGGAAGGCATTCTGACAGAGTAGCATGTGTAATGGAATCAGAATATAAATTAATATGTAGAACAGTGAAATGAGAGAGATAAGAGTAGACAAGTATCAAATATGTCAAGGTCATAAAAGTCTTATAAGGAGTTTACAAGTTAAATGCAGAGGAAACCACTAAAACAAGAGGGCAGTGACTTGATTTGATCTACTTTATTTTTAAAAGAACCACATTGATTATTTTATGAATCAGAGGGGCAATAGCAGCTAACTACTTTGGAGATGAAACAATGAGGTAACCATCACTTGCCCTAGATTATAACAATAAGAAAGCTAATAGAAAACAAAAAATGCGAGTAATATGAAATAAATAATGTCACTCACAACACTGTTTAAAAGAAACTGCTCTTTCCATGGATGCTCCTCAAGAAGTAGACAAAGGCTATTCCTTACCATGTGACATCCTCTCTTCCCCCACACTACAGATGACTGGGGATGGGAATTAAGGAAGGAACCTACTCAGGAAAAGCCAATCCATAAGCAGGCCAGCAGTTAAAAAAAACAAATCTGTTTCAGTTTGGGCAGTGCTTATTAGCTCAGATTCTTAGTAATTTTTTTTTTTTTTTTTTTTTTTTTTTGACAGGCAGAGTGGACAGTGAGAGAGAGACAGAGAGAGAAAGGTCTTCC
Organism: Oryctolagus cuniculus; assembly: GCF_964237555.1. Lineage (NCBI taxonomy): Eukaryota > Metazoa > Chordata > Mammalia > Lagomorpha > Leporidae > Oryctolagus > Oryctolagus cuniculus. The sequence goes on along the minus strand of NC_091435.1, from coordinate 120,198,124 downwards.
TTTGCCGTTGGTTCACCCTCCAATGGCCGCCGCTGCAGCCGGCGCACCGCGCTGATCCGATGGCAGGAGCCAGGATCCAGGTGCTTTTCCTGGTCTCCCATGGGGTGCAGGGCCCAAGCACCTGGGCCATCCTCCACTGCACTCCCTGGCCATAGCAGAGAGCTGGCCTGGAAGAGGGGCAACCGGGACAGAATCCGGCGCCCTGACCGGGACTAGAACCCGGTGTGCCGGCGCCGCAAGGTGGAGGATTAGCCTAGTGAGCCACGGCGCCGGCCAGATTCTTAGTAATTTAATACAGAATTACATTCAAAATTAAAGACTCAGTAGCTAGCAAAAATCAAACTTAGTAGCTGACTTAATGGCTGGTGGAGCAATAGGTGAAGATTCATGAATTCCTACAACTGAAACAATCCTACCTCAACTATGTTGGGTAATGTGAGGACCAGTCCCTCAACTTTCCTAAGACTAAGGGTGGGTTCTTTGTTGTCTGAAAAACCAAATTCAAAACAAGTACCTATTAAGATGGGATTTTAATTTTTACAGAAGTAGAAATTGTGGCTGAAAAAATTATTAAACTTTCCTAATGGCAAATAGCTAATAAGATACAATCCTAGCTCTTTCCATTCTAAAAATCAAGGTTTTCCACAAATCTCAAGAAATAGTTATCAGATACAAAACATTTTGGATTTCCTTTCTCTTCAATTGTACACAGGGTCAGCTTAAGGCCAGGTACCTGAGAGATCCTGACAAGCTGGAAAGTCAGTATCATGAGAATAGGAACTTTGCCTGTGTTATTCATATTCTCCATCCTCACAGCTTACAACAGAGCCTCCAGAAACAGATGATGAATAACTATCTGTTGAATAAACGAATTCACTTGAGGAAACGGTAGAAGGGAAAGTCAGCGAAAACGACCTCTTGAAAGTTCAACTGTAACTCTCAGATAGCAGAAAGTTGTCATATCCCACCCACAACAAATCATTTCTTGTACATAAGTTTTCTTTGCTGTTGTTTTCAACCTAACAACTTATTGAGATGCAAAATGTTTACGGAAAATAGAACTAAAAGTATATTTTAATACAAAAATTTTAGAAATCCAGTTTTTTGTTTTGTTTTGTTTTGTTTTAAAGATTTATTTATCTGAAAGGTAGAGTTACAAAGAAAGAAGAGAAACAGATGTTCTATCCACTGGGTCACTCCCCAAAAGGCTGCAAAGTCTGAGGCTGGGCCAGGACAAAACCAGGAGTTTCACTTGGATCTCCCATATTGGTACAGGGGCCCAAGAACTTGGGCCATTCTCCATTCCTTTCCCAAGAGCTCCAACCAGTACCCATATGGGATGCTGGCATCACAGACAATGCCTTAATGCATTATGCCACAATGCCGGCCCTGAAATCCAATTTTTCTTACTACACATTTTCCATGAACTCAGCATCCCAAATGGGTGCCATTTCGAGTCTTGGCTGCTCCACTTCCTATCTAGCTCTCTGTTATGCTCTGAGAAAGCAACAGAAGATGGTCCAAGCTCTTGGGCCCTGCACCCACTTGGGAGTCTCTGAAGAAACTCCTGGCTCCTGCCTTCGGATCAGTCCAGCTCCGGCCACTGCAGCCATTTGGGGAGTGAACCAGTGGATGGAAGACCTCCTTCTGTCTTTGCCTCTGCCTTTTTGTAACTCTGCCTTTTAAATACATAATCTTTTTTAAAAAAGTATATAATTTGCAATGTTTAGTAAATTCACAAAGTTGTACATTGATCACTACTAAGTCCAGATGACTTTCATCTTCACAAAGAGCAGTTTCATACCCTGCTAATGCATCTGAGAAAGCAGTAGTAGATGGGTTAAATGATTGGGCTCCTGCCACCAACATGGGAGCTCTGGCTCCTGGCCTGGCCATTTTGACCAATTGGGGAGTAAATCAACATTTAAAGATCTCTATCTCTAACATTGTGCCATTCAAACACATTAATTTTTTTTTAAGTATTGTATTGAGTATATCAGAGTAGATAGTAGGAAACAGTTTTTTCTTTTGTGGTATCCTTTTATTTATAAATGCAATTACAGAATTTGTGATCTTCTATAACTGGCTTCTTTCAGGCAATGCAATGTTTTTAAGTTTAATCTATATAGTTGCATATATCAGCACTTCATTTCTTTTTATAGCAAAATAGTCCACTGGATGTATATACCATATTTTGTTTATCCATGTTACTTCATAGATATTTGAGTTGCTTGTTTTGGCTATTATGGATAATGCTGCTACAAACATTTTCATATATGTTTTTGTACAGATACATGCTTTCAATCCTCCTGGGTTGATATCTAGGAGTAAACTAGTGGGTCACATGTTAACTGTTATACTGTTTGAATGCCAAACAGCATTCCAAAGTGGCTGCAGTGTTTTTCATGCCCATCCTTACCAACATTTGTCACTGTCTTTTTGTTTATTGCCATCCTAGTGGATGTGAAATAGTATCTTGTGGTTTTGATCTATATTACCCTAATGACATTTATCATACTTTAAATTTATTGATTTCATCAATTAAAGGTAGTAATGTTACTGTTTTAAAGCTGGGAAAGAAAAGAGAATAGGGAAAATACTGAAGACATTAACAGGAAAAACGTGAATAAATATTTTGATGTAAGTCAAAATTATTTATCAACCATGAACCCAATTCTATATATGCTTATAATATAATGTGCATCTTATTCAAAGGAGAAATAATGACCCAACCATCTATATTTACATTGGATATTGGTACTCTGTAATAGGCCTTTTCTTCCTTTTTTATTCTAACATCCCTCACTCTCGTGGCATATGTGTCAATATCCCTCCTCATCTACAACACACACAAAACTAGACATGTGCCACATAACCTTTTACTGGCCAATCACAGAACCACATTTCCCTACCCACAAATGTTAGTTCAGGTATAAATATGCAATCAAAGTCTGGCCAATCAAACCTATCCCTAGATTTTTTTTTTTTTTTTTAATTTGACAGAGTTTGACAGTGAGAGAGAGAGAGAGGGAGAGAGAGAGAGAAAGGTCTTCCTTCCATTGGTTCACTCCCAAAATGGCCGTGACAGCGGGAGCTATGCTGATCCGAAGTCAGGAGCCAGGGGCTTCCTCCTGGTCTCCCATGAGGGTGCATGGGCCCAAGCACTTGGGCCATCCTCCACTGCCTTCCCAGGCCACAGCAGAGAGCTGGACTGGAAGAGGAGCAACCAGGACTAGAACCTGGCGCCCATATGGGATGCCGGCGCCACGGCCGGAGGATTAACCAAGTGACCCATGGCACCGGCACCTATCCTTAGACTCTTGACTAGCACTCTTATCATAAATAATGGCAACTGTACTCTATACTTACCTGGTTATGATACCTAGATTTTCCTATTATGTTTAAACTAATTTGAGCTAGGTTTCTATTCCCTACAACGTAACTACATATAGATTAGCTCTTTCTGCCTAAAACTACCAGAACGTTCAATATCAATCTTACTGAAAAAGTATCCTTATAGTCATTACTCTAAAGAGAGCCAGAAAATAAAGTTGGATTTCTACCAAAGACCAAGAATAACATAACAATTATTTGAAAAATCTTGAAGACTATTATTTTGCTTGTTTTTCTGGGCCAGTAACAGTTGAGAGTGGCTGAAGAGAATCAGGGTGAAGGAAGCTGTATGGGAAGCAGACAGGATTTGGCCATTTAATACAATTCAAGTATAGACACTAATTAATGTACGGCTTTTGGCACACAGCTATTAAACCAAATGAATTTATGTAATGTCTACTTCAAAGAACCACAAAGATATAACATAAAAACTAAAATATATATTAAGAGTAGATACTGAGGGGCTGGCATGGTGGCGCAGCAGATTAAAACCTGGCCTGAAGCACCAGCATTCCGTATGGGTGCTGGTTCGAGTCCCAGCTGCCCCACTTCTGATCCAGCTCCCTGCTAATGTGCCTGGGGAAGCAGCAGAGGATGGTCAAAGTCTTGGGCCCCTCACTTGTGTGGGAGACCTGGAAGAAGTTCCTGGCTCTGGCTTCAGATCGGCTTACCTCCAGCTGCTGTGGCCATTTGGGGAGTGAATCAGAGGATCTCTCTCCCTCTCTGTAATGCTTTCAAATAAATAAAATAAAATCTTTAAGAACAAAAGTAGATACTGGGCAACTTAAAGTTTTATTAAAGATCAGGACATTGAGATAGATAGAATGTAATTTTTACTTTCTAATATTAGAAAATATACTCATCACCAAACAAGGAAATACCATATTATCATAGTATTTTGACTATTGTTAATAAAAATTTAATGGAATTTCAGGTTTGCCAAAATACAACTAAAATGTAATTTACATTAGTTTCAATGTAAATTAAATTAAGGATAAAAGGGGCAGGTCACCAAATTTTGTTGTTACAGTGCATAAACAGTAAAACGTTTAGCATTTTTAATAATCAAGTTCATCTTGGGGCTGGCACTGTGGCGCAGTGGGTTAACGCCCTGGCTTGAAGCGCCACCATCCCATATGGGCGCCGGTTCAAGTCCTGGCTGCTCCACTTCCTGTCCAGCTCTCTGCCTTGGCCTGGGAAAGCAAGTCCTTGGGCCCCTGCACCCATGTGGGAGACCAGGAAGAAGCTCCTGGCTCCTGGCTTCGGATCGGCACAGCTCTGGCCGTTGTGACCAATTGGGGAGTGAACCATCAGATGGAAGACCTCTCTCTGCCTCTCCTCTCAATGTGTAACTCTTTCAAATAAATAAATAAATCTTTTAAAAAAAGTTAATCTTGTATTACCAGTAAATGTGACCTTCCATCATTTTTATTATGGGTACCAAACAGTACAAATTAGAGCTACTTTCTGATTGCAAGACCTACATAAAATATTTACTAACCAATTCACAACACAGGATTAGAGAAACAGAAGTCAGAAACTAGTAATTTTGTGACAATATGGTCAAAGCAAGTAGGAGAAAGTAGGCTTGCATTTGTGTTTTAAAGAAGGAAAAAGGAAGCCCAATCCAGCTCATGGTGATTTGGATTACAGCACACAGTGGCACAAGAAATCACAAGCAAAAGGTTATCCCGACATGGAACATAGGGATTTATTTGGATATAATGCTTGATGAAGTCAGTAGGTAGAAACAGTACGAGCCTCCATTTATTTATTTTGCATGTACTACATGCTAGGCATTAAGCATGTTAATAGCTTAGATCAAGTTTATTTCCATTACTATTAAGTAGAAAAAGGTTCAAAACCCAGATCTAACTGACTTCATAGCCCATGTTCTTTTAACCCTTATCCTCTTAAGACTTTTAATAGCCTGTATTAGCTCAAAGTGACAGTCATTTGTAGCAATAATAAGATAGCAGTTCTCAAAGTGTGTTCCACAGATGCCTGTGCGGGCCTTGAGACCTTTTCAATAGTCCACAGGCATAGTATTAACCTAAATGTCCGTCAAGTGAAGACTGGATAAAGAAAATTATGGGATAAGTACTCTAAGGAATACTACACAGCAGTTAAAAAAAGAAATCCAGTCATTTGCAACAAAATGAATGAATCTAGAAAACATCATACTTAGTGAAATAAGCCAGTCCCAAAGGGACAAATACCATATGTTCTCCCTGACCTATGGTAACTAATAGAGCACCTAAAAGGAAACCTGTATTAGTAAAATTGACACTTTGAGAAACAATGACTTGAAAAGCCCTTGTCTTGATTGTCAAGGAAGTTTTTATTTTCTTCTTGATGGAGAATGGGACTAGGAATGGGAGGGAGAGGGGGAGGCTGGGGGGTACGAGGGGCCAGTGTCGTGGCTCACTAGGCTAATCCTCCGCCTTGCGGCGCCAGCACACTGGGTTCTAGTCCCAGTTGCCCCTCTTCCAGGCCACCTCTCTGCTGTGGCCAGGGAGTGCAATGGAGGATGGCCCAAATACTTGGGCCTTGCACCCCATGGGAGACAGGATAAGCACCTGGCTCCTGCCTTTGGATCAGCGCGGTGCATTGGACGAAGCGCGCCGGCCGCGGCGGCCATTGGAGGGTAAACAAACGGCAAAAAGGAAGACTTTTCTCTCTCTCTTACTGTCCACTCTGCCTGTCAAAAAAAAAAAAAAAAAAAAAAAAAGATACGGGGTGGGAGGGCAGATCCATTGGGAAGAGCTGCTGGATTCCTTAAGTTGTACTTATGAAATCTGTACTCATTAAATAAATGGTTTCTTTGGGGGAAAAAAAAAAGAGTCCACAAGATTGGAGCTATTTTCCCAACACTACTACAGATATTTTTCTTATTGTGTCAACAACTGCACTGATATAATATGGTTTGTAAAACTGCTGGTACTTTAGAATGAATTAATAAGGCACATGAACCAAACTGAAAGAGTAGTCATAGTATTTGCTATTTAAAAAAAAAAAAAAGCCAGCTTACTTAAAAATATCTTTAGTGGGAGCCAGTGTTTTGTGGCATGGCAGGTTAAGCCTCTTACTTGCAATAACAGATATCAGCAACCCCTATCAGAGTTCCACTTCTAGCCTTGGCTGCACCACTTCCAATCCAGCTTCCTGCTAATGCGCCTGAGAAGGCAGTGGAATATGTATGGCCCAAGTACATGGGCCCCTGCTGATCACCAGGAAAGTATTCCCAGCTCCCGGCTTCAGCCTGGCCCAGACCTGGCTGTTGTGGTCATTTGAGGAATGAACCAACAGATGGAAAATCACTCTCTCTTTACCTTTCAAATAAATAAACCTTTTAAAAAAATACAAGAAAGAAACAAGAAATTAAAAAACCAATTTAATGAAATAAAAAATGGTTACTTTTATTAAATACGGCCTTTTCTAATTGTGTGATGAATTGAGAATTACACATAAAACCCTTCTGTAGCATTCCAACTATAGTCCTATAGTACAATGAATGTCTCAAGGAAAAAGTACTTGTGAAATTGAGTTGGGAACTGACCCAGCCACCTTTTTCACAAACATCATTTTACTTGAAAGAATGACTGACAAATTATGGTTATACAAACTCAGTGTCTAGCAGATATTTTCACAAGAATGAGCTAAGTGAGCCCATGGCTTCAAAGAAAACAATTTACACTATCCACTGCTAATGATAAAATATGAGCTCTTAAGTATAAATTAGAATTTTGGAAAACTTGTATGTAACACTGTAAACTTGACAGATTCTCAATAGTTAAGATTTTTCTGACCTGTAGTGACAATAATTTGGAATTATCTTCTACCATATAATAAAATGTGTCAGCATCTGGAAATCTCATAATACAGTGACAAAATGTTTTCAAATGATCCAATACATGGCGTTACAAAATTAAACCTATGAAAAAGACATTATTTGAAGTATAAGACAGACCAATGGATTTTAATCTAGGGTAAGAAAAGTTCACCCATGTGGCTTCATATTCTCATTGCAACTAATCTTTTAAAAAGATTTATGGAGTTATGGTGTAGTATCAGAGAATAATCTCCATAATTATCCTAAAAAAGCAACTAAAATACACCTCTATTTTTCAATTGCCTATCTGGTGAAGGTGAATATTCTTCATATTCTTCAACCAAAACAGCATATCATCAAAGAACTAAATTCAGAAACAGATAAGAGAATTTAGCTGTATTCTCTTAAATCAAACATTTAAAAAAACCTGAAAAAAATGTTAAACATGGCCATTCTCACTAAAAATTTTTGGTTCTGGAAAATAAATTCAGTTTCATTAAAACTTTTGTTTAAATAAAATGTATTATATATTAATAAATAAAATTTCTTAATTTCTATTTCTAAAATGGTAAATATCAATAAAAACCCAGAAACAAAAATTCTTGAGGGTCCTTAATCTTCCACACTGTAAATAAATACTATGGACCCTAAACCTTTGAAAACATCTGAACTATGTTCATTATAAAGACGTTCTCATAGTATCTACAGAAAAAGGGAGTTTCTAAAACTTTTACCTAACCTAAATGGAAAGCACAGAAAATGGATTGTGTTCTCTAGTGCTTAAAGTCCAGAAATGATACACAGTATCAAAAGATTTCTCTAGGAGAAAAAAGAAAACATTTACTGAATACCTATTATAGCCCACAGACTCTGCTAAGAGTTTCCACGTAAAACTTGTTAATCAAATTTAAGACCTGGATTAAGGCTGAGTGAAGGTAAAGGGAAGCAGAAAAAAATGACTTTGACACAATTGAGTTATACTCATTCCCTTGTATATTATGCTATTAGGTGAGAAGCATACAAATTTCTTCTTCAAAATGCACTAATTCCTATTTATAACATTGAGAGAAATGAGAATTAAGTAAAAAGCATGTACATAGGTGCTCACAAAGTTCCAAAACTAAACCAGAGAGTTCCAACATCAGCAATCAAGGTTAAATTTGATCACAGGCTCTCATTTCATCCTTACAGGCCTCAAGTAGATGAACACTATTCTAGAAAATACTTTAAAATATTTAAGGACCCATGGCCACTATTAGGTATTAGGGACCAATGTTTAGAAACTACTTACATATTTTTTTCTAAAGTGATTCTATTCTTTTACATCTAAATCACTCCTAAAATTCTTTCCAATCTTATATATTCATTTGACACATTAGTGACTATAAAAACAATTTTGTTACTTCTAAGAAAATTATCAAGAAGCAATTCTAAAATTAGTTGCCCTGTAAACTAGAAAAGCTGGCAGGAAGCATTAAAACAATCATTTTATTTCTAACTTTATTTCTATCAGGCATTTCATAACGTCACACACTTGGACTATTATATGAAAAATTAGACAGTGGTTATTTTAAGTACAGTAAATATGTTCCAAGATGTGTGATGAGAGAGGTCAGTGTCTAAAAGCTAACTAGACTTAATAGCTTAACAATGCTTTTCACTCTGTATGTTTTAACAAATCACCAAGGCTATTTCCAAACAATAAAACAGCTGATCAATTTATTAAATTCTTGCAGACCAAACAACTTTTTTAAGTTCAAGCTGATTTCACATTTTATGCTGAATGGACAATCATAAAATTATAATTATGTAAAATCTTAAAATTCTTTTATATACAGGTAAATTGTTTTAAAGTTGTGACTGACTTATTAAGACCTAATTATTTTCTAACATATCTCAATTCTATCTGAACCTGGATACGCTTAGAACTTCTTTAAAAACTATGTGGGTTTATTATAAAATCTATAGAACTCCTCTGTACTTCAGAAATACAAATTAGATATACTTATCTTGCTTTATCCTGACAAATTTTTCTATTTGAAGTTTGGGCACTACTCATTTCTTACGTTGCACTGTTTACCTTCTCTATGGTTACCATCCTCAAACTAACAATGGTGATCCACTAACACATCGTAAGGAAGAAGTCAAGTCTTGGTGGATATCATCCGACAGTTCTTGAAAATAATTTTAAATATATGCTCACATATGCCTTTTTTGATACTTTTCTTTCAAGAAAGCATGACTGCATTTTGGAGGAGCCAGAATGTTAGGTTGAAAAGTAGGCACAAGTATCAGATTTGAAAGTTATGAATTACTTTCAACTCTAACACTTAGAAGTTACAATTTCACAAAGGTCACTAATTTCCTGTGCCTGTACATTCCTTCAATGAGCAATTACATGTCTCTGTATTTAAAACTTTCCCTGGTACAGGCATTTGGTACAGCCGTTAAGTTGCTGCTTGGGATGCCTGCATCCCATACTGGAAAACCTGGTTCCAGTCCCCACTCTTCTGCTTCCAGCTAATGTGCCCGGGGAAAGCAGCAGTTGATGGCCCAAATGGTTGGGTACTTTCCAGCCATGTGGAGAAGATCAGATGGAGTTCTGAGATCTTGGCTTTGGTCTGGCCCAGTCCTAGCTGTTGTGGGTGGGTGAGGAGTAAACCAGTGGATGGAAGATCTCTGTCTTTCAACAAAATGAAAAATAAAATCATGAAAACTTTCCCCATTAATTGTGCAGTGTAACTTAAAGTTCAATGCAGCATAAGTTATACACACACACAAAAATAGAGCTAACTGTAAATAAAGGAGAGAATGAACTACACTGAATTCTACTAAATCCTCTCCCTCCTCCCAAAAGGAAACACCGAAGGTAATAACATGCTCAGAGAATTGCCAGGCATCTTAATATTAACCTATTAATCTGCACAACACTGATGAAACAGATGTCAACTACTTCTAGTTTTACAGACAAAGAACTGTTAAAACTACATGCTTTCCCCAAGGTCACAAGAAAGTTAGAGACTAGGTTAAACCCAACTGTAGAACTTTGTACTATTCATCATTTCCAATCAAACTAAAAATGGCTACAACTATCTTACTCTATATGCCGTCCAATGAAGTAGCCAATAGCCACATGTGGTTATCAGCACTTGAAATTCAGCTACTACTAACACAGAAATGCCATTTACTTGTAAAATACAAACTAGCTTTCAATATCTCCATTTTTTTTCCATATTGTAATAGTATTTTTGACATACCAGATTAAAGATTCATTGATTTATTTGAAAGTCAGAGTTTGAGAAGAAGAGGCAGAGAGACAGCTCTTCCATTTGCTGATTCAATGCCCATAGGTGGCTGCAACCGCCAGGGCTAGGGCCAGGCAGAACCCAGGAGCCAGGAGCTTCTTGCAGCGTATCCCAGGGTAGCAGGGGCCTAAGCCCTTGGGCCATTTTCCACTGCTTTTTCCAGGCCAATAGCAGGGAGCTGGATAGGAAGTGGAGCAGCTGGAATTTGAACCAGGGCTCATATGGGCTGTGGGCATTGGCTTTACCTACTATGCCACAACAGCAGTCTCCTATACATTGGATTAAATAAAATTCAGTGGACAGCACTGGCCCATACTTCTTTTAGAAGATTTCCCAATGAAACAGATGTCATCATAAGACCTAAACCAAACAGCTATATTTTCTTGGAGTTTGTTGTATTCTACATACATTACGTATGCAGTGTAATATCCACATATGGAGGAAAATGGGCCTAAGTGTTCTGAGAGATTCAGACATACAGATAATTAACACATAAAACAGCCCATCATTAATGTTCTTTAAGGGTAATAAAAGACATTTCTATCTCATTATGAGTTACTCTGAGTAAGTCACACTGAAGAAAAAGTATGGCCTCTGTTATAGTATATTTCATTTTGTTAAGTGTGAAATGAAAATATTTCTATTTCTAATGACATATAGGGGTATCAAAGTCAGCTGAGGATGCCAGCAAGACACCTCAAACTTCTCAAAACAGAAACAAGTCCTGTTTGATGTGTAGATACTTAGTGACAAGCAGCAAGGGGAAATAGCAATCTTTAAAATGAGGATAACTTTAGAAAAATAATCTGGCAATCCCCAATTTTTTTTTAAGTTTTCCATATGACCTAGTAAATTCCACCCGTAGATACATGACCAAGAGACATGAAATGACACCCATACAAATGTACATGAATGTTCACAGAATTACATATTCATATATACCTAAAAAGTGGAAACACAAATGTCCATCAACTTATGAATGGATAAACAAAATGCAGTACATCCATATGCTGGAATATCATTCAGCCATAAGAAGGACTGGAAACACTGATACATTCTTGTCACAATATATATGAACCTTGAAAATATACTACCTGAAAGAAGCCAGTCACAAAAGCTCACAAATTGTGTAAATGAAATGCCCAGAACAGGCACATCTAAAGAGACAAAGTGGTTGCCTGGGGCTGGGGTAGTTGAAAAACGAAGAGTGACTGCTAATGAGCACCAGTTTCTTTTTTGAGGTAAGTGAAAATATTCTAAGAGTGATCCCGGTAATGGTTGCACAACTATGTGAATATGCTCAAAAGCCACTTTTAATGGGTGGATTATATGGTATGTGATTTATAACTCAACGCAGGCAGAAATGTAGAGAAGAAAGGGCTATTTTTTTCTGGACTTTGTTACTGGTATTCATCAGTTTTTAAATTTTGTAATTTGCAATTTCTTCATTCTAAATAGATATTAGTTAAAAAAAAAAACCTGTTACTTTATTGGCACAAATTAATTTACTGAAAATAATACTGTACATTTAGAAGGTTGATTTTTATGGCATGTGAATTATCTCAATAAAGATGTTAAATTTTTCATTAGAAAAAGGGATCATAAGGATTATATCTCATGTTAACCAAAAAGCAATCATAGAATTAATGGCCACAACTCCAATACATAGTCTCTCAAACTATGCAACCCACTAAAACAGCACAAACTACCTCAGAGATCTGAATGGCTTTGTGAAAAGCCCCCAAAGTAAGTTAATAGTCAAGCAAATGCTCCAGTTCAGAAAAAGGCCAGGGGAATTTGAACATCTCACTATAAAAATGCAGAGAGGGATAACATAAAAAAATACTTGACCACTTTTTCCCTTAAAAGCTGAACTCTTGATTCAGATGTAGAAGATTTAAAAACAACAAAAACCTATTTACTTGAACTCTCAAAGCTGAAGGGAAGATAGTCTTGTATCAGAAATCTGACTGTGTGCATACACACACCTTACACAGACCGAGAACCTCGGGAGCAGCTGTATCTAAGACAATGAAGCTTTTTTCCCCCTTTTAAATAATAAAATGTGATGGTGCCATTCCATAGCCCACCCCATCCCCCACCACCACCACCAGCAGGTGGAGGGAAAGGATACTGTAGACTAGAGGATGACAGCTTTGTATAACCCTTTGGACTTTCTATGTAAGAATGCAGCTGGTGGTCTCCTCTCAGGAGGGGATAAAGAGATTTGTGGACAAGCTGAAATAAGGGGTATCCTCTGCCTGGAAGAGGGCACATCGTGAGCCACATCTTGAAACAGCTATATCCAGAGTAAAAACACAGGCCGCTGGAAGGCACTGTTAGCATCACCAGGATGGCCTCTCACGCCGGGGGTGTTTTTTTCAACGGAGAAGTTGACTCCTGTAGTTTGGACATCGGGGGGAGGCAGGGGTAAAGCGGGAGTCGGGAAGACCAGAGAAAACGCCTTTAAGTGGAGACGTCTCGGGCCCCGCCGAGGAAGTTCCGAGCCCCACTCGGTCGCCACACGCTCGCCCCCGCCCCCCGCCGCCCTCCTTTCCCGCGGCGCCAGACGTCGGTGCCGGGGCGAGAGCCGGCCTGGCCGCCGCGGCCGGGGAGGGGGCCGGGCCGGGGAGCGCCGGCCGCACGCGCGCGCCGCTTCCACACACGCCGCGCGGCCCAGCCCTCGCACCCGCGCCGGCCCGGCTCTGCGGGGCAGGCCTAGGCCGCGCCGGCCGTGGCCCGGCACCTCGCTCCCCGGCGGAGGCGGAGCAGGCCCGACACAAACTTCCCGGCGCGGTAGCAGAGGCGTCACGGGCGGGCCGGCCCCCAGCGCCATTCCCCCGCGGCCCCGCGGCGGCGGCGGCGGCTCCCGCCCCTGCTCCCCACTCTGAGTCCCGGCGGGCACCGACCGCAGGCCCACGGCTCCCACCCCTCCAGCGCCTCCGAGTTTACCTCCAAGTCGCGGCCTTTGTTCTTGAAATTCTTGAGCCGTTGGTTGTCCAGTTTCTCGTTGTCCGCCATGGCCGGGCCGGTGACTCCTTCCCCCGCCCGGGCCCCGCGGGATCCGCCCCAACCACCGCGCCGCACCGACACTCCCAGGAACCGGGCCGCCGCCTGAGCTGCTCTGCCCGCCCGGCCGCCGCTTCCTTCCTCCTCTCACCTGCCTCGGCCGCGGCCTTCTCCTCCTCTCCCCGCCCGCCCCCCCGCCCTAACCCCAGCGCGACGGCAGCTCCGGCGAAGACAACTGCGGGGCCGGGCGGCGGCAACGGCGGCGGAATGTGCTGCCGGCTGAGAGGGGGAGGCAGCCTCGATCTGAGGGCCCCGGCGCCGCAGCCACGCCCATCGCCGCCAACCGTGCTCGCCGATTGGCCGACCAGGCTCCGGCGCGCTCGACCAATCGGAAGGGTGGATGGGGAGCGGGGGCGGAAAGAGCGAACGGAAAGGGGAAGCGAGGAACGCAGGGAGGAAAGGGCCGGGGGCTGGGAGGGTTCGGAGGGGAGGGGTAAGGAGGGGCGCGGCGGGGGCAGGGCAGGGAGGGACCACGTGCAGCTGGAGAGCAGGGGGAGGAAGCGAAAGAGAAGTAGACTTGCGGGGAGGCGGGGAAGAGGAACCCGGGACCGCCGCGCAGACGAATTGGTTTGCTCCGGTTGTCAGGGCAGCTCCGGACCTCTGGCGTCCAGGGAGGAAGCCGAGTTAAAGTGGCGTTCTGTCCACGTCCCGCGCACCCTGCCTTCCAAGGCATTCCTTGCGCGCTCCGCTCGCCTTACCAGGAACCGAGCCACGACTCTGTTCCATCGCGGCTCGTGCGTCAGCCCTGACTTTAGTTCTCCGGCGAGGGGTTGCGGGCGTCCGAGGGTCGCTCCTTGGGGCCAGGACTGGCTGGGGTTCTCCAGGCAGCTGCGGAAGGCCGAGAGGGGCAGTGGGTGGAAAAGGAGAGGGGCCCATTAGACCAATCTAGTTCGTCCTCTCCGAGCAAGGGCCCGCAACAGGTAGGAAATTGGGTAGAGCAGATCCAGTGACGATACCACTTCCTAGGTGTTTCGTCTTGACAAAGTTAAAGCATCTACTTGGCGGCGAAGTATTAGCTTCTGGAGGGCGTGAACCATGGCACCTGCCGCAGAACTGTAATATTGTAACTCGTTTGAAGGGAGTAAACTCCCGGGATACTTTCTGTACTGGGAACATCGTTATCAGAGGCAGAATAACGCAAGACACAGAAGAACGTATTCAAAAATTTCAAAATAAGAAGACGAAGAATTGGTTTTTAAATGTATTTAAATACCAACTAATAGCCCCTCAAATGTGCAGGGATGAGAAACAGCAACAAACCGGGTGGAAAGCAAGGGATAAAGGCATTGGCTTTGTTTAAATCTGGTAAGATAGGGGAAGAAACTGTGCTACCGACTCCTTTGGGAACTTTGACTCTTGGTCCTTTCTAATATATTAAGTAGAACAGCATGCAGAAATAAATGTTGAGATGCAAATGTTCCTTAAGTAAACACTTTATAAAGTCAAAGGAGGAAAAATTTAAAGGCGGGAGCTAGGGTGCTGAGGGAAATCTGTGGATTTAACGAGTACCAAACGACCGAGTTCCCTTTCAGAGAGGGGGAAATGAGGAGAGCTAGAATACTGTAGGAGCTGCTTGAAGATGTTGTAAGGTGGAGGAGGGGGTAAATTCTTAGAAGCAGAGCAATACCTTTAAAAACCTTAGGAGTCTATACTTTGAGCTGGGCTATGGCTATGGCAAACAAGCTGTGTCCGGAAATCACATTGTATGTAAATTAAATACAGATCTTAAAATACAAATGATGAGGTTCATTATAAATTGTAAGTCCCCAAAGACAAAGTAATTGAAGTAACATTGTATTTGCATGCTGGAGCACTGACACATTTGGAAAGGAGTTTAGTATAAAAACATTCAGTTGAAAAGCTGAAGAGTGTGTGTATGTGTGTGTGCATGTGTGTGTGCATGTGCTTGTGTGCATGTGCGTGTGTGCATGTGCGTGTGTGCATGTGTGTGTGTGTTTAAAGATGTATTTATTTATTTGAGAGGTAGAGTTACACACAGAAAGATGGAGAGACAGACAGAAAGGTCTTCCATCTGCTGATTCACTCCCCAAATGGCACAATGGCCAGAGCTGCGCCAATCCTAAGCCAGGAGCCAGGAGCTGCTTCTGGGTCTCCCACGCAGGTGCAGGGGCTCAAGCACTTGGGCCATCTTTTACTGCCTTTGCAGGCCATCAGTGGGGAATTTGGATCCAAAGTGGAGCAGTAGGGACTCAATCTGGCTCTGCAGGCAGAGGCTTCACCTACTATGCCACAGCGCCAGCCCCATATGTGTGTGTTTTCTACCACCATGGTTTTTGTAAGGAGGGTTCAAGAAAAAAAACAAAATTATTGGTGAATTACTACCCTATGATTAGAAGTTATCCTGTTAATATGCATGTATAGATGAATGTTTTTCTAAAGAAAGTTTAGTTATTTGAAAAGCAGAGTGACAGGGAGAATTAGAAAGAGAGAACCTCCATCTATTGGTTCACTCTCCAAATGGCTGCAGGGCTTGGCCATGCTGAAGCCAGGAGGCAGGGGCAAGGAACTCCATCCAGGTCTCCCATGTGGGTAGCAGGTACCCAGGTACTTGCAGCATCCTCTGCTGTCTTCCCAGGTGCATCAGCGGGAATCTAGATGTAAAACAGTACTGGAACTCAAAGCAGCACTCAGGTATTGCATGTAGGCGTTGCAGACAGCAGCTTAACCTTTCTATGCCGCAATGCCTGCCTTCTAGATGAATAATTATTTTACTTAGAAAAAATTCACAGTAGTTTTTATGATGGAGTTTATGAAATTGTCTGCTGTTGCAGATTTATAAGCCTTCCTGTCTTCTAGCTACAGCTAGTTGTAGCTGATCATTTAACATTATCCCTAACTTCTCTCTGCAGAGTGCACCAGTAAAAAGGGTGTGATCGTGGCTACCAACTGAGAGAGGCCTTACAAGAGAAGTAAAACTTTAATTTTATTTAACATCTACTTTTTGTCTTCCTCTCTGGACAGTAAGCTCTTTGAAGTCAAGGGCCATGTCTGTTTTGTTTACTACTGTATAATACGTGGCTGTATTATACAGTATATACTGTATAACACAGTAGGTAGTGAGTGACTGTCAGATGTAAGACCTGAATCTGAGGTTTTTCAAGTGTTTGTCCCTGAAGTTGAAAAATAAACTACACTTCTTGATAGACATGTGGACTGAGCTGTTATTGCTTCTGATTTACACTGAGTTCCTTCTAAGAATTCTTGGTTTGGTGTCATGCTCATACCAGCGTTAAACATTAGGAAATAAATTAGACTTCATGTTTCAGGGCAAAACTACAATATTTAAAAATAATTGACACACTTTGTTAAAACAATTATCCTTAATTATAATTTTTTTCAAACATTTATTTTATTTGAAAGGCAGAGTAATAGAGAGAAGAAGAGAGTGAAAGAGAAATCTTCCATTCTCTGGTTAATTCTCCAAATGGCTTCTTCAGCTGGGGCTGAATTGGGCTGGGCCAGGCAGGAGCCAGGAGTGCAGAACTCCATCTATGTGTGGCAGGGACCCAAGTACTGAAGCCATCTTCCACTGCTTTCCCAAGTGTATTAGAAGGGAGCTGGGATTAGAACCAGAGCTGCCAAGACTGGAAAGTTTGCTCACACATTGCAGCTGATGGCTTAACCTGCGGCACCTTGATTTGAGCACCTTATGACTCTTAGGTAGTCTGTTTGCTGACTTAAATTTTTTTGAAATTGTCACTACTCATTTGCCAACAAATTTACATGTTTGGTGTCTGTACTTTCTGGTTCTTCTCAGAGAGACATAATTTATCAAGGGATGAAGAGGTTCTTCAGGGGCTTAGTAATGGTTCTAATGCAAGTAGGCAACCTAATTGGCAAGATACATTAGAACTAATTCTGGTCAGGTTTCAGAAAAATTTTTAATTTGATTTTTTTACTTAAATTTCTTTGTTTCCCTGACTATGGCATCAGTACAATGTTATTTATTTATTTATTTATTTGACAGGTAGAGTTATACACAGTGAGAGGGAGAGACAGAGAGAAAGGTCTTCCTTCTGTTGGTTCACTCCCCAAATGGCTGCTATGGCCGGCGCTGCGCCGATTTGAAGCCACGAGCCAGGTGCTTCTCCCGGGTCTCCCATGCAGGTTCAGGGGCCCAAGCACCTGGGCCATCCTCTATTGCCCTCCTGGGCCACAGCAGAGAGCTGGACTGGAAGAGGAGCTAGAACCGGGACTAGAACCAGTGCCCATATGGGATGCCGGCACTGCAGGCGGAGGATTAACCTAGTGAGCCATGGTGCCGGCCTCATTTTTTTTTAAAGATTTACTTATTTATTTGAAAGAGTTACAGAGAGAACGAGAGGCAGAGAGAGAGAGGGAGAGAGATCTTCCATCCACTGGTTCACTCCCCAGTTGGCCACAACGGCTGCAACTGCACCAATCTGAAGCCAGGAGCCAGGAGCTTCCTCCAGGTCTCCCACATGGGTGCAGGGGTCCAAGCACTTGGGCCATCTTCTACTGCTTTCCTAGGCCATTGCAGAGAGCTGGATGGGAAGTGGAGCAGCCGAGACTTAAACCAGTGCCCACATGGGATGCTAGCACTGCAGGCGGCAGCTTTACCTGTTACTCCACAGCGCCAGTCCCAGGTTTCAGAAATTTAATTTGCTGAACTAAGAAAGCAGTAAAATGCAGAATCATTAATACATTTCAGCATAATCTTAGTTGTAGCTTAAACAACAAACATTGATTTCTCATACTTCTGGAACATGTCAAGTCCAATATCAAGAGCTGGCAGGTCTGGCACCTCTGAGGGCTGCTTTGTAGAAGATTGTCTTCTCATTTTTGTATCTGGTGGTGGAGAACAAGCAGACAGGAAGCTCTCATATTTCTTCTTCTTTTTTTTAAAGATTTTATTTGTTTACTTGAAAGTCAGAGTTACGGAGAGGTAGAGGCAAAGATAGCAAGAGAGGTCTTCCATCTGCTGGTTCACTCCCCAGATGGCCACAACGGCCAGAGCTTGTGCCAATCTGAAGCTAGGAACTTCATCCAGGTCTCCCACACAGGTGCAGCGGTCCAAGCACTTGGGCCATCATCTTCTGCCTTCCCAGGCCATAGCGGAGAGCTGGATCGAAAGTGGAACAGTCGGGACTTGAACCACTGTCCATATGGGATGTGGGCACTGCAGGTGGCGGCTTTATCTGCTGCGCCACAATGCTGGCCCCCTTGTTTCCTCTTAAAAGAATACTGATCTCTTTTATGAGGGCTCCACCTTCATGACCTGATTACCTCCCAAAGGCCTCACATCTTAGTAACATCACAGTGAGAGTTTGCATTTCAGTGTGAATTTGGGGGGCACACAAGCATCCGGCTTATAACAAGAAGACTAACGGGCCGGCGCTGTGGCGCAGTAGGTTAATCTTCTGCCTGCAGCTCCAACATCCCATGCCGGTTCTAGTTCCTGACTGCTCCACTTTCGAGTAGACGATGGCCCACGTCCTTGGGCCCTGCACCCACATAGGGGACCTGGAAGAAGCTCCTGGATCCCTACTTCGGATTGGCCCAGCTCCAGCCATTGCGGCCATTTGGGAAGTGAACCAGTGAATGGAAGATCTCTTTGTCTCTCCTCTCACTGTCTGTAACTCAACCTGTTAAATAAATAAATAAAATCTTTTTTTAAAAAAGAGAAGACTAACAAAGGTAATTTTCATGTATATGAAGTGTAGTTCTTAAAACCAAACACTATACAACAATATATGAGACCTGTTTTCAAATAAACTATATTGATTCGTTGTACTTTTATTATAGAGAATGTCTCAAATATTATATACATGCTTGCTTTAAATGGGTCATGAGATTCTCTGAGTCACTTTCTGAACAAAGAAACTTTCTTTGTTCTGCAGCAGGTACTTTTGAGTGGATTTGTGAAGTCTTACATAGAATTTTAGTTGATCAAATGTAATCTCAAAATGAATTGTTAATCATTTAAGCAGTGGGGACTATTTTCATGATTTATACATTGAGTTAAAGATTATGGAATCTAATCTGTAATATGAATTTTATTTGTTGCTAAATCTTGCTAAAATATGATTTATGTTTGTTATAGTTGGGCTGGTTCTTTTTTCAAAGAACACTGACAGTGAACCTTTGGTAATATACCTTTATTCTCTCTGGATAGCAAATTTCATCAGATCTTAGGGGACAACTTAATTAATTCTTTTTCATTGCCATACTTCCTGACATATAACTTTGTGAGTTAGGGGGAAAATTACTTATTTTGACTAAAGTAATGAAATGCTTAGAGAGGATAAATTAAAAAGAAATAGTCATTCATACTGATTTGATTGAGAGAAGTTAATCACTGAGCTTTTCTTTAGCTTTTTTTTTTTAAGATGTATTTATTGGGGCAGGCATTGTGTTGTAGTGGGTTAAGCCACAGTCTGCCATGCTGGCATCCCATATGGGTGCCAGTTCATGTTCCCCTTCCGCACTTGTAATCCAGCTCCCTGCTAGTGTGCCTGGGAAAGCAGCAAAGCATGGCCCAAGTGCTTAGGCCTCTGCACCCACGTAGGAGACCTGGAAGAAGCTCCTGGCTCCTGGCTTCAGATTGACCCAGCACTAGCCGTTATGGCTATTCGAGGGAGTGAATCAGCTGGTGGAAGTTCTGTCTTTCCCTGCCACTCTCTCTGTAATTCTGCCTTTCAAATAAATTCAAATAAATTCCAAATAATTTCTTTCTTTCTTTATTTGAAAGGCAGAGTTATAGAGAGAGAAGAAGAGACAGGTCTTCCTTTCCCTGGTTTACTCCTCAGATGGCCACACCTTATGGGGCTGGGCCAGGCTAAAGCTAGGAGCCTGGAATCCCATCCAGGTCTCCCACGTGGGTGCGGGGGCACGGTATTTGGGCCATGTTCCACAGCTTTCCCAAGCACATTAGCAGGGAGCTGACTTGGAAGTGCAGCAGCCTGGACGTGAACCAGCACTTATATGGGATGCTGGTGTCACAAGTGTCCGCTTAACCCCTGCACTCAAGGCTGGCCACAATTTAGTTTAGTTTTTTTTTAAACTTAGTTTTGACTAGTTAATTGGAGAGAAACATAGAATTGTAAGCCCAACCTCTGGCCCCAAATACTTCTTACCACAGGTAAATTATTTACCCCTTTTAAAAATTATTTTTTAAAAAATATAGATTCACAGAGTTGCAAAAAATGTGCAGAGAGGGCCGGCGCTGCGGCTCACTAGGCTAATCCTCCGCCGTGCAGCACCAGCACACCGGGTTCTAGTCCCGGTCGGGGCGCCCGATTCTGTCCCGGTTGCCCCTCTTCCAGGCCAGCTCTCTGCTGTGGCCCGGGAGTGCAGTGGAGGATGGCCCAAGTCCTTGGGCCCTGCACCTCATGGGAGACCAGGATAAGTACCTGGCTCCTGCCATAGGATCAGCGCGGTGCGCCAGCCGCGGCAGCCATTGGAGGGTGAACCAACGGCAGAGGAAGACCTTTCTCTCTGTCTCTCTCACTGTCCACTCTGCCTGTCAAAAAAAAAAAAAAAAAAAAAGTGCAGAGAGATTTCATATATAATTTCTTGGTCTCCCTCAAAGGTAACATCTTATGTAACTATAGTATACTATCAGAACAAGGAAATTGATACTGATATAATCCATAGTAGTAGTTCAGTGGGGCAGGAAGACATGAGAATGTGGATAATGTGTGAAAATATTAGGGGATGCCCACATTTACTGGAACCTCTAATAACTGTACTTTAAGGGAAAATATTCCAAGACAGTAATAATTGTCACTAAATATTTAACACCTACCATGTTAACATCTAGATTTTTATCTACATAGTTTATTATTGTTTTTTTGTATTCATATTATTATAAACAATGGTTATTGAGCACTTATGTGGCAGACATCTTCTAAGCAATTTGCATATATTTATCTACTCATTCCCTGTAACAACCCTATCAGGTAAGTGTTTTCACTTCACAAATGAGAAGATTGAAGCATAGAGTGGTTTAGTTACTTGCCCAAGGTCACAAGACCCTACACAGCTAACTGATCTTCAGGCCCTAACTTGATTCCAGGTTTGCATAGCTGCAAAACCCTGTTTCTCATTTTCTTCCCTACCTCTCTTGCCTATCACACAGATCCTAGTTAAACTTCTAGAGAAGTCTAATTTGAAATGCCCAAACAGTGGTTGTCAAACTTCAGAGTGTGATAGAACTCCCTGGAAGGTTTAAAACCCGAATTGGTGTACTCTGGATAGGTTTGGGTTAACCCCTGAAGCTTGGAATTTCTAACAAGAGCTCAGGTGATGCTGATGATGTTTGCTTCCCAAAACATACTTTGAGAACTAATAGATCCGGACTAGCAATTCATTGTAAAATGATTGCAACATTAAGGCAAGGGCAGAGTTAAAATAAGGATAATTAGGCTTCACAGAAGTAGATCATATGCCACGTAACATTTCAAAGTCATTGTATATATAAAATCATGGTTCTGTATGACTTCCTTGAAAAATGTACCAAATAATTAGTGTTTTAAGAACAGAATTTTTATAAGCCAATAATGTTCAGTGCCATATTACTTTCTGAGTAAATTTATTCAGTATTTTCATGGATCCCTCTCTGTCTCTAGTTTTCTCTTGAGTTTTCTCAAATACCATTTTGCTTATGGCATTCTTCACAATGACCTGTTCCTTTGAGCCTATGAATTCTATTCTGAGTTCCTTAGTGTTCAGTTTAAATCTCATATATGCTGCCACTGCTTTCCCTAGCTCCTTGAAAGCTCAGGCCTGTCCCAGTGCTTTATTTTTCAAAAATTTTAAATTTATTTTCATTTTATTTGAAAGGCAGAGAGACAGACAAAGATTTTCCATCTGCTGGTTCACTCCACAAACGCCCACAACAGCCGGGGCTGAGCCAGGTTGAAGCCAGGAGTCTGGACATCTTCAGAGTCTCTCATGTTTGCTGCTTATCCATTCCCAATGCTACATTTTTCTGCCATATTCTAGACCCGTAAGAATTATTTCAAATTGATGACGTCTCAGAGTTGGAGGGGAGTGTCAACGTTACCTAGTTCAACCACATTTTGTACTTGATTTCTTGTTTTAACATCTTCATCAAGTAGTTTTTTTTTTTTTTTATTGTATTTTATTTTGAAAGGCATAGTTGTAGAGAAAGAGAGGAAGAGAAATTTTCCATCCACTGGTTCACTCAACAAATGGCCACAATGGCCAGGATTGATCCAGACCGAAGTGAGGAGCTTCTGGGTCTCCCACATAGGTGCAGGGACCAGCGCTTGGGCCATCCTCCACTGCTTTCCCAAGCACATTAGCAGGGAGCTGGATCACAGTTGGGACTTGAACCTGGGCCCATATGGTATGCTGGCATTGCAGCTGGTGACTTTACCCACTAGGCCACAAATTTGACCCTCTCATAGTGTAGTTTTCAAACTCAGTACTTTTCAATTTCATAGCCCATTCAGACTTTAGAGGGTATCATTAGAGATTTCTTCTTGTCAAATATAATCATTTCATTGTAATACATATTTAAAATAAAAGCAGTTAAGCGGGGCCATCGCTGTGGTGTAGTGGGTTAAAGCTCCAGCCTGAAGCACCAGCATCTCATATGGGCGCCAGATCTAGTCTCAGCTGTTCCTCATCCAATCCAGTTCTCTGCTATGGCCTGGGAAAGCAGTAGAAGATGACCCAAGTCCTTGGGCCCCACATGGGAGACCCAGAAGAAGCTTCTGGCTCCTGGCTTTGGATCAGCTCAGCTCCGGCTGTTGTGGCCATTTGTGTGGTGAACCAGCAGATGGAAGACCTCTCTCTGTCTGTGTCTCTGCCTCTCTGTAACTCCTTCAAATAAATATTTTTTAAAAAGTGGTTAAGCAGAGAGATAACAAAGAGTAAATACACTAACTAGAGCTCTGTTTTTTTATTTGTGAAAAATGATAGATTCCTACCTTTGCTAATATATGTGGAGTGCAGTGGAGGATGGCCCAAGTGCTTGGGCCCTGCACCCCATGGGAGACCAGGAGAAGCACCTGGCTCCTGCCATCGGATCAGCGCGGTGCGCTGGCTGTGGCAGCCATTGGAGGGTGAACCAACGGCAAAAGGAAGACCTTTCTCACTGTCTCTCTCTCTCACTGTCCTCTCTGCCTGTCAAAAATATATATATATATGTGGATTATGGGTACTGTTTTAGAATTTCAGAATATCAGTGCTGATCATATTGGTGAAAATACTCATAAATATGAATGGCTTTAGTAAATTTCATGAATACAGACTGATGCCCTAAAGCAGATGACTGCCTTGGATAATAATCACATATAAGTAGGACTCTGATGGATTTATTAGTTTTTTTTCTGTACTTCTGAGCATAGTTTATAGTAGCATATGATATCATATATACACATATAATTCTGGAACATGAATTTAAAAATAGTACAAGATTGAACAATTATATGACACAGATGTTAGTGGTTTTTTTTTTTTTTTTTTTTTTTTGACAGGCAGAGTGGACAGTGAGAGAGAGAGACAGAGAGAAAGGCCTTCCTTTGCCGTTGGTTCACCCTCCAATGGCTGCCGTGGCTGGCGCGCTGCAGCTGGCGCACCATGCTGATCCGATGGCAGGAGCCAGGTACTTATCCTGGTCTCCCATGGGGTGCAGGGCCCAAGGACTTGGGCCATCCTCCATTGCACTCCCTGGCCACAGCAGAGAGCTGGCCTGGAAGAGGGGCAACCGGGACAGAATCCAGCGCCCTGACTGGGACTAGAACCCGGTGTGCTGGCGCCGCAAGGCGGAGGATTACCCTAGTGAGCCGCGGAGCCGGCCTATTAGTGTTTTTTTTTAAAGATTTATTTTATTTATTTGAAAGAGTTACAGAGAGAAGTAGACACAGAGAGAAAGAGAGAGAGAGGTTTTCCATCTGCTGGTTAACTCCCCAAATAGCTGCAATTCTTGAGCTGAGCCAATCTGAATCCAGGTGCCAGGAGCTTCTTCTGGGTCTCCTATGTGGGTGCAGGGGCCCAAGCACTTGGGCCCTCTCCACTGCTTTCCCAGGCACATTAGTAGGGAGCTGAATCAGAAGAGAAGCAGCTAGCACTCAAACAGGCACCCATATGGGATGCTGGCTATGTTGGGGCTTTAACCCGCTGCACCACAGCACTGGCGCCAGATATTAGTCTTCAAGTACAAACCTCATAAGGTTTATCAGCTTTCTATGTATAGTCTGCCCCCATGTTACACAAAACTATGAAGTTTTTGGAGAACTTCTTAAAAAAGAATTTCAACAGATTCTCCAAATGCCTACAAAGTCAAACGTCTATAGCACTCAATTGTCATTTATTTTTATTTTTATTTTTTAAAAAGATTTATTTTATTTATTTGAAAGACAGAGTTACAGAGGTAGAGCCAGAGAGAGAGAGAGGTATTCCATTCAATTGGTTCACTCCACAAATGACTGCAATGGCGAGAGTTGAGCTAATATGAAGCCAGGAGCCAAGAACCTCTTCCAGTTCTCCCAGGCAGGGGCCCAAGAACTTGGGCCATCCTCTACTGCTTTCCCAGGCCATAACAGAGAGCTGGATCAGAAGTGGAGCAGCCGGTACCAGAACCAGAGCCCATATGGGATGCCAGTGCTGCAGGCTGGGGCTTTAACCCACTGCGCCACAGTGTCAGCCCTAAATTTTGTCATTCAAACTCATTGATTACCTTACTATAGACTTTAGAAAGATCCACAACAACAAATATTTTCATGTTTTTCTTGCTCTTTTCTCACTCTGTTAAATCCTGGAGAACCTTGCCATTTCATCTACGTGTTTATTTCAACACTCTTATTAGGGCCTGTTAAAGGTGGCTGTCTATATATCTGATCAAGATCAGAGCCTGGTAAATGGTAGATCATCTTATTTAGTGCCCATTAACTATTAGAATGTCTTGTACTCTTGCTTTTTGGCTACCATCCTAAAATCTGCCTAATCAAACCTTAATGTTCTACATGGCAGAACATAAGCTACCATTCTGATCCCAAATTAGACTTCCTAGGGTTTTAGTTCTACTTATAAATAGAACATTCAGAGGAAATATTTAACTTGTAGATAGATCAAGTCAACTAATGACTGGCAATTCTGTGATTTGGTTAGCTCCAGAATATCATAGAACCACTTAGAACAATAGAAAAATATAAGTATCCCTATATATTAGAAGAGGTATTTAATTTCTGGAGATAGGGAATTCTTTTAAATGGGAATTACATATTTTTAAAGATTTATTTATTTATGTATTAGAAAAGCATAGTGACAGGGACACACTCACATGCACGCATGCACACACACACTCAGAGAGAGAAAAAGAGGGAGGGAGAGTGAGCTTTACCATCAGTTGGTTCATTCTCCAATTGGCTGCAACAACCAGGACTGGGTCAGATCAAAGCCAGGAGCTGCAAGCTTCATCCTGGTATCCCATATGGTGGCAGCGTCTCAAGCCCTTGGGCTATCATGCACTGCCTTCTCAGGCTCATTAGCAGGAAGCTGGATTGGAAACAACAATTAGGACTAAAACTGTTGTCCAAAAAGTGATGAGAGTTTTGCAGGTGGCAACTTAACTTCCTGTGCCACAAATGGCCATATATTTTTTAAAATATTTTTGTTCTTATCTTTTATTTCCTTTTTTAAGAGATTTATTTATTTATTTAAAGGCAGAGTTACAGAGAAAGAGAAAGAAAGTGAGAGAGTGAGAGAGTGAGAGAGCGAGAGTGCTTCTGTCTGCTGGTTCACTCCCAGAATGGCAGCAACGACCAGAGCTCGGCTGATCCAAAACCAGGAACCAGGAATGTCTTGTGGGTCTCCCATGTGGATGCAGGGGCCCAAGGACTTGAGCCATCTTCTGCGGCTTTCCCAGGCACATTAGCAGAGATTTGGATTGGAAGTGGAGCAGCCAGGACTCTAACCGGTGCTTGCTATGCTGCGGTGCCAGCTCCTTGTATTTCTACTTGCCACATGAAAAAAGAAAAAAATCACCCTGCATTTTTCTGTCCCAATAGCCATTAGCCTGAGAAACTCTTGAGGGGCAGGTGCTTAGCTTTATAGTTAAGATACCCATATCCCACATCAGAGTACCTGGGTTTGATACTTCCCTCTGGCTCCTGATCCCACCTTCCTGCTAATGCAGACTCTGGGAGGCAGTGGTGATGGCTCCAATAATTGGGTCCTTGCCGCTCACATAGGGAAGACTTAGACTGAGCTCCTGGACTCAACTCTCCCCATCCCATAGGCATTGAGGGAGTAAGCCTGTGAAAGGGAACTCTTATCTATCTCTGCCTCTCAAATAAAAATAAACAAAAAACTTCTCAAGAGAGTAATTAAAATTTGCCATAAAAATCTCTTCTAAAAGTCACAGTCTGTCTCCTCTCTGGGTCCCTATCAAGCCTCTTGGAGGCACTCTTGTGGCGTGGGAAGTGATCCACAGGTACACTGGCAAATGGCTAATTTCAGCACCCTTAATGTGCTAGAACATTTTAGGAATAATTTAAGCACACTTCATAATGCTTTGATCACAAAGTATACTGCTCTTATCACAGTATATAAAATAACAGAAAGAAGGTAAAGAGAAAGATCACATATATATGAGGACACTTTAAAAATTTGATGGGAAATGAAAGATAAGATTACTTTGGCACAAACTTTTAAGAAGATTTATTTATTTGAAAGGCTCCGGGAGGGGAGGGAAGTGGCGAAGAGAGAGATATCTTCCATCCACTGGTTTACTCCTTAAATGGCTACAACAGCTGGAGCTGGGCCAGGTCAAAGCCAGGAGCCAGGAACTCTTATCTGGATCTCCCCCATGTGTGGCAGGTGCCCAATACTTAGGCCATCTGCTGCTGCGTTTCCAGCTGCATTTGCAGGCAGCTGGACTAGAAGCAGAGCATCCAGTACTCTAACTTGTGCTCATAAGGGATACCAGCACTACAAGCCACAGCTTAGCCCACTGTGCCACAACACCAGCCTTGGTGCAAAAAATTTTTGAAGTCCTTGCAAAATTATTTATTTGAGAGGTAGGCACACACACACATACACACACAGACACACACACACACAGAATTCATCCACTGGTTCACTCCTCAAATTACCTCAATGGCTAGGGCTGGCCTGTGCACAGTGCTGGAACTGGGGATCAGGAACTCAATCCAGGTGTTCCACATAGGCAGCAGAAACCCAACTATTTGAGCCAACACCACTGTCTCCTTGGGTCTGCATTAGCAGGAAGCTGGAATTGGAGGCCAGAGCTTGAATCTAGGCACTCTGACACAGACACAGGTGTCTGACCCGTCAGAACAAACGCCTACTCTGTTGCATATAATTGACGTTTTACATGAACTTTTTGAAGAAGCCTTCATATGCATGGAATTCAGAAATTTGGTGTGCCAAAATAAACCTATTGCTTCCATTTTCCATGAAATTTTGGGCTCCTCTCGTATTTCCACCCATTGTCCTTACACATCCACTTAGGGCAGTATATATCTTAGTATAAACTTTGTAGGAATACATAGTTCAGTGTAGCATACATCTCAGCATATGGTCAAGACTGGCTTTATGGGCACACAACCCAGACAATCACATAGGACCCCACACTTGGCTTAATATTCATCAGGGCTGGTGCTGTGGTATAACAAACAGGTAAAGCCACCACAGTACCAGCATTCCATATGGGTGGGCACCAGTTCAAGTCCTAGCTGCTCCACTTGCAATCCAGCTCCCTGCTAATGTGCCTGGGAAAGCAGCGGAGCATGGCTCAAGTGCTTGGGCTCCTGCACCCACATGGGAGAACTGGAATAAGCTCTAGGCTCTTGGTTTTGCCCTGGCACAGCTCCAGCCATTGCAGCCATTTGGGGAATGAACCAGTGGTTGAAAGATCTTTCTCTCTGTCTGTCTCTTCCTCTCTCTCTCTGTCACTCTGCCTTTCAAATAAATAAATATTTTAAAAAATACTCTTTTGGAAAAAGAATGAAGTAACTTCCAAGCAAGTTTTCCAATCCAAAGAGAATGCTAAGTTTGTATCATTGCTCTGAGTATTAGTAAAGCAAGAATATCGGTTCACATTATAAAAAAAAAAAATACTCTTTTGTCACACTCCTGAAATTTTTAGTTTTTAAAAACAAAGGACTCTACATTTTTATTTTCTACCAGTCTTAGCAAATTATGTAATCTACCATGTATAGTGTAGTGTATATTTTTTTTAAGATTTATGTATTATTTTACAGGCAGAGTTACAGAGAGGCAGAGGCAGAGAGAGAGAGAGAGAGAGAGAGAGAGAGAGGTCTTCCATCTGCTGATTCACTCTCCAAATGACTGCAATGGCCAGAGCTGGGCCGATTTGAAGCCAGGAGCCAGGAGCTTTCTCCAGGTCTCCCATATGTGTGTAGGGGCCCAAAGACTTGGGCCATCTTCCACTGCTTTCCAAGGCCATAGCAGAGAGCTGGATCGGAATTGGAGCAGCCATAACTTGAACTGGCACCCATATGGAATGCTGACACTTCAGGCAGCGGCTTTACCCGTTACGCCACAGCGCTGGCTCCAGAGTATATCCTCATAACTCCTTACCTATCATTCTTTCCTGGCTTTCCTTCTTTCAATCTTTCTTTTAGAATGTCTATATAATATTTCTGTTTTAAATATAAGTAATATAAATGCAAAGAGGCTCGTATTACATATGTCTGCAACCTGTTTTTTCTTTCTGTATATTAATTTATGTTATACTTTGTGATGATTGAAGGATATCATATTCTCTTGTATGGATAAATCATAATTTATTTAATTGATCTCCTACTGAGGGATACGTATTCTTTTCTTTGCCATGATAAAAATTGAACATCCTTAAATACATGTTTGTGCATTTTCCCTACTACTTCCTTAGTATAAATTTCTAAAAATGGAAATGCTGAATCAAAGAGTATGAACATTTAAAAATATGGTACACACTACCTGCTTGCCCCTCAGAAAGATTATGCTAGATTGTGCCAATCTAAAGCCCACCGACAGTGTGTGCAAACACAATTGTTGCCCCACATGCTAACTGAGCATAATAACTTGACTTCATCTCCATCAATCTGGTAGTGCCTGCTATTTCAAATGTCTTTCTCCCACATTATTAGCTCACTAGGATACCATTGAGTTTGGTAATATGGAATGGCAGTTTATTGAATGAAACATCAGTGTATCCATCAGAGTGAGTACCTTTCAGGTAGTGATTTTTGTGTTGGTCTTCTTGGCCGGCTGTGTGGAGAATCTAAGCCCTCAACTTTAAAGTCATGAGGTGTTTGCTTTTCCTGTGTGACAGTCAGGGATCCTGAGAGTACACAAGACCCTCAGGGAGTCCTGATCTTATTCTTCCTGTTCTGAACCCCAAATGATTAAAAATGTTAATTCTGAGACAATTTCAGATTTTCACTGAAGCTGTAAGAGAAGTCAAATAATTCCACATACCCTTCACCGGTTTCCTGAAAGTCAATATTTTACCCAATTGGCTATTGCAACTCCTCTTCATTGTTTTTTTTTTTTTTTTTTTTTTTTAAGATTTACTTTATTTATTTGAAAGACAGAGTTACAGAGAGAGGTAGAGACAGAGAGAGAGGTCTTCCATCCGCTGGCTCACTCCCCAGATGGCTGCAATGGCCGGAGCTGCACCAATCCAGTGCCAGGAGCCAGAAGCTTCTTCCAGGTCTCCCACGTGGGTGCAGGGGTTCAATGACTTCCACCATCTTCTACTGCTATCCCAGGCCATAGCAGAGAGCTGAATCGGAAGAGGAACAGCCGGCACTAGAACCAGTGCCCATATTGGATGCCAGCGCTTCAGGCCAGGGCTTTAACCTGCTACAGCGCCGGCCCCTGCAGCTCCTCTTTGAACTGAGAGTAAGTTGCAAACATGATGTCTCTGTACTCCAGAGGCTCCAAGTTCCTTCTCTTCCATAATAGCAGTATAATTACTTAAATCAGGAAAATTGATCCAAAGTTATTATCTACAGACATTATTTAAATTTTATCAATTTTCCCAATAATACCTTTTATAGAAAAAAAATTTCTGTTCCAGAATTCAAATTAACGCATTACTTTCAATTGTCATTTAGTCCCTCTACTGTTTTGGTCATATTTTTAGATAAGTCCTAAAATAGTATAGAGAAATACTTCTTAACAACATGAATTGTAAAGAGTGGCTATATATATATATATATATATATAACCATATATAATATAAACATAAAATACATATATATATATAGTATGTTCTACAGCATAGAAAAACTGCTTGTAAAAGAACAAATAGGATCCAGCAGGTTAAAGTGGTGGCATATTTGACCAGAGATAATAGAAAATTAACAAAAAATTTAGATAACATTCTAGTTTTTTTTTTTTTTAATGTGAAAAGGAGACTGGCAGAGAAAGAATCAGAGAGAGAGAGAGAGAGAGAGAGAGGTCATCCATTGGTTCATTCCCTAAATGCCTGCAACAATTGGAGCTGTACCAGCAGGAAATCAGGAGCCAGAAATTCTGTCCAGGTCTCCCAAGTGAGTAGCATGAGCTGAAGTACTTGAGCCATTTGCTGCCTTCCAGGTATCAGCAGCAGGAAGTCGGTGTGGAAGCAGAGCCAGGACTCAATCCCAGGAACTCCAGGATGGGAGGTGTGTGTCCCAAATGGTGGCTTAATCTGTTGTACCACAAGGCCTACCCCAGATCATAGGCATTTGCAGCAGCAAATTACGGACTGTAAAAAGTGAAAAATCAGGAACCTTTACAGCTTGGAGAAAAGTTTGGCAAAGCTTTTTAAAAAAGATTGTTTGCTGCCCTTGCTAATGGTACCACATGTTGAGAAGCCCTGTGTGATTATATGCAAATAATCTCTAAGTCCCAAGAGGTCCTAGGGAAAGGGAAAAATGAAACAGATATAATGAGAAATACCCTTTCTTGATTCTATACTGGAAATGAAGGGCATTTTTTGGTGCTCTTAGTAGGACAACACTGAATAGTTTTCCTTTCTTTTTTATTAAAGCCAAAATAGTATAAGGTACATTGGCAGAGTAAATTAAGGCTGTAACTGTGGTTAGCACAGAAATGGAGTCACTGAGGCACTGAGGGGCTGAGTTGAGATCAGCTGACCCAAGGGCTTCTACAGCTTCAAGGTGAGTTAATAATACAGAGCAGTTAGATATTTTAGCGACAATATTAGACAGTCAAAGAGTGCTCACTCAGTGTCAAGTAATGTAAGCACCCTGGATGAAAATGCACTGTCCTAATCCTTGATCTCTATTTTGTAAATAAGGAAATGAAGGCATAGAGAGGTAGACAATTTGTCCAAAGTCACACAGCTAGGAAGGGCCGGAGCTAGGCAGCAGGGAGGATCACAAGGGAAAGCCTACAGGGCCTCCTTACTATCATCCCATGAGCTTTTGAAACTGACCCAGCAGTTCCACTTCCAGGCTGGGGCCTCACACTTAGGCAAATGGGTGAGAGCAAACCAGAAGTTCAGTGGACAGGGTCTACGGAGAAGGAAAGAGAAGGTCCAGACAACAGTGGGAAAGGGGAACAGAGCCAGGAAACCTCTGAGAACTGCTGTATTTAACAACCCAAGTTAGGAAAGTTATGTGTATCAAACTTCCTTCTTAAAGCTCGGGACAGCTAACGTCATCTGAAAATGAACAGCAGAAAAACACTGAGGTCATTTGCCACGCAAAGCTATTATAAAGAAAAAAGACGACAGAATAAAGTAACATCCATACAGATGATAGAAGTGTGCCTGCCGGCACTGGCACACTGGGTTCTAGTCCCGGTCGGGGCACCAGATTCTGTCCCAGTTGCCCCTCTTCCAGGCCAGCTCTCTGCTGTGGCCCGGGAAGGCAGTGGAAGATGGCTCAAGTGCTTGGGCCCTGCACCTGCATGGGAGACCAGGAAAAGCACCTGGCTCCTGGCTTTGGATCAGCGTGATGTGCCGGCCATAGCGCGCCAGCCGCGGTAGCCATTGGAGGGTGAACCAGCAGCAAAAGGAAGACCTTTCTCTCTATTTCTCTCTCTCACTATCCACTCTGCCTGTCAAAAAAAAAAAAAAAAGAAAAAAAGAAATGTGCCTGCAACACACATAGTCCAAAAGCAGTTCTGGGGGAGGCATTTAGCCTACTGGTTAAGCTGCTGGTTGGGACACCCACATCCCGAATTGGAGTCTCTGGGTTTGATTCCTGGCTCTGCTCCTAATTCCAGTTACCTGCTAATGTGCTTCCTCCAGGGTGGCAGTAGTGGTGGCTCAAGTAATTGGGTCCCTGCCACCCATTGGGTTTCTGGTTACCAACTTTGGCCTGGCCTGGCCTTGGTTATTGTGGGCATTTGGGAAGTGAATCAGAAAATGGGAACTCTGTGTCTTTATGTCTGCCTTTCAAATTAAAAAAAAATGTTCTAAAGCACTATGTTATTTCAAAATGAAGTGAAATATATTAAGAAGATAAATAAGAATGGAAGGTAAAATAGGACTTAAAAATGAAGTAACATAGATCAAGAAAGAATTAAAAATTGCCTTCCCAACTCTATAGGTAAATGTCACAGTTCATGCTTGGTGAGGCCCCACTGTTTGCTCTTACCGCAGCTGCCTCTGCAGTTGTTAACCAATGAACTGAATTGTTTTATTTCTTATTTTTGAAACCATTTAATTCATAATGTTTTTATTTTTAAGAATGGCTTTAAAATATTTTAATAATAAATGTCAAGAATATTTTCTCACAGGCATGGAAAGCCAAGACACGGTGGCAAAAACAACCTAAATGAAAGATCTTAGTGAACAAGACCCCAGCAGAAGGAATGGGCCACCAAGGAGGGAGGCGCCTTTCTCTGAAGGGAGGAAGGAACCTCCACTGTGATATGGCCTTGACTAAACAAGTTCAGGGTTGGTGAACTCAAGGAGCTTCCATAGCCTAGACAGCTCATGGCAAGAGCCTCGGGTGATTGCTGAAGTCATAAATAAGAGTGCCAATTGTTAAATCAACAATGGGAGTCACTGGGCACATGCTCCCCACGTAGGATCTCTGTCCTTAATGTGTTTTACTATGAAAGTTAAAGACAACACTACTAGTCGAACAATACCCTATACCTTGTGTGGTTGTGTGAGTGCAGCCTGTTGAAATCCTTGATTAGTATATACTAAGTTGATCTTCAGTATATGAAAGTAATTGAAAATGAAACGTGATGAAGGGCGGGATGGGAGAGGGAGTGGGAGAGGGGAGGGCTGCGGGAGGGAGGGAGGTTGTGGGGGAAAGCCACAACAATGCAAAAGTTGCACTTTGTAAATTCACATTTATTAAATAAAAAAAATGCACACCAAAAAAACCCAAATATTGAAGTCTCATATTTTAATAATCTATCACCTTAGTTTTGAAGATGTCATCAGAATAAAATGCTTGTTTCTAACTGGAATTTTAGAAACTTTTTCCAAAAAGGTATAATTATAAACTCTAACAAATAGGTATTCATTGTGGAAAAGTTTAACCATAAGAAATATACATGTATGTATATGTATAAATAGGTAAGAGTTGATTGTTCCCCTTTATCACTTCTCAATTACACTCCCCTCCACACTAAATCAACAATTTAAAAAATATATATATATATTTAAAGTGTAAAAAAAATGTCGAGACTATTTTAAATAAAATATCAGAAATTTGTTTTAGAATGTTGTGGCTGCTTCAAAGAATTACAATTTAAATCCCAAGCCTTCTACTTTCAATCCAAAGACTGTTGTACCTTACTACATTAAATGTGATTCTATAGAAAGTTAGTGAAATTTTTTTGGAAGGGAAAACTATAAAAGTGAATTTAATAAGTGGCAGCAAATATCACCAGATATTTTAGAGCATTATACTTAGTAGAAACTCATACTTCAGGTCTCAGCTGGAATGTAAATGTCACTGTTCCTTGAGTGATCCAGGCTGGATTGGCTTCCCCATTGTTATGTTTTACTCAAAGCCCTCTATTCTTATCTTTTATAAAGTTGCCCATTAATAAGAACATCATTGTTTATAGAATTATTCCTTCCATATCCATTTTTCCTACTACTAAAAGCTCTATGAGAACAGAGGCTTTACCTCTTTTTGCTCACATTGTATCATAAGCTCCTAGCACAATAACTGTTCAATAAATATTTGTTGAAACATGGGGGCAGATACTAAAATATAGTATGGCTCAGCTTAATATACGGTGTTAGGTATTAAAGCAATGTTAGGTATTAACTGAGAATCTGTAAGAAATCAATCTGTTCTCTTTTCTGAGCATTGACAACATAGACTACAATTTAGCCAGTTTCCCTCTTTTTCTCTCTTTTAAAACAGCCAGAATCTATATATCCTCTCTGGTTTTCACTGGCAGATTTTTTTTTTTTTTTTGGATCTCTGTCAGAAGGGAGTCTTCACTTGTTTGCTGTGGGACTGGGAACATGTTTGTGCTGTTGCTAACTCTCTGGGTAGCACGATCTTAATGGCCCCATTCCCTTGATGTCCTGAAGGGAAGCATCATGTCTTGTCCCTGAACTCCACCAAGGTTGTCATGTAATTGTAATTATTTCTTCTGTATCTTAGTTTTCAGGTGTAAGTCTATGTGATATTTGCCAATGATGTTGCAGTTGTTGCTGGTCATTATCTATTGACCAGTCTTCACTTATTCCCATTTTTCATGCTATTTCATTATTGAGAAAATTATTTATATTGGAAAAGTGGAAAATTTTATTTTTCCTCTCTTCCAGATTATTTGAAAAATACAAGGGTGCTTCAAAAAAGTTGTGAAAAATGGACTTAAAAGTTAGCTTTATTTTGTTGGGAAAAGGAAAACACCTTGAAATTCATGAAGTTTTTCATAACAGGCGTTTTCTATCAATGTTTTGACTATCCTTCATATTAACTAAATTAGCTTTAATACAGATAATTTGGGTGCCACTGTGAGAGCTTTTCTTAATTTTTATCATTAAGCCAGTTCCCATTGTATAGGGCAGACTCCAAAGTGGCTTCATGATCTCTACCTTCTCTATTCACACCTTTGGATAATCCTATCCCTTGATGTGTGTAGGACTTATGATTCTAACCAACAGCACACAGCAGAGGTGAAAGAACGCTCTTGGTTGCATGTATGTGATTGTATTAACTAAGACTAATGTCCATCTTGTTGATTTTAAAGAAGCAGGCTTCTGTATTGTTCCCTTCCCTGTGGAGAGGGTCATGTTGAGAAGTTGAGGGCAGCCACCAACCCATAGCTGTCAAGAAACTAAGGGCCCCAGTCCATCATCCTGAAAGAACTGAATGCTGCCAACAAGTGTGTGAGCATGCAAGTGGGTCCTTTCCAAGTGACACCTCAGTTGAGAATGTAGCCTTCCGAAGCACCTTGATTTCACTCTTGCATAGGACCAGCCAAGCTGCATCTGGAGGCTTGACTCGCAAAATGGGGGTCATACATGCATTAATTCAAGCATTATTGTCATACAGCACAGGTGAACAATATATCTATCCTTGGCTGAAGTGCTCTTCTGATACTCTTTTCCCACCCACTAGTGGATGGGAAAACTTTCCGCATGGAGCTTGGTCAAAGCTTTCTGACAAAATACATATAATAACTTTTTCTTCTTACATATGATTGTTTACTTATGAAAAACAGTCCAGTCAAGTATGACTTTTGCTTTATGAATCCCTATGATTATTTCGTTTGCTCCCAGGGATCACATATTTGTACATATTCAGAAGTGATGCTTTCTGTAACTAATCTCAGCAGTTCCTTCCTAAGGAAATAGGGCTACAGCTACTCCTTTGATAAAATCTCTCTCATGAATAGGATGTCTTCCGTTCTATCACAGTGTAAGGTAACACAATGTCATTTGTCACAAATGTGTACTCTGAAGATATTTCCTTAGGAAAATGGTGTGTGAATATTCAGTTCCACACCATTTACATCTTATCAAAGATATGTTTAAACTGGAATGAATCTCAGCCTAAAAATGGCTAGATATGAGGGTAATCTCTAGATTAGCACTGCACTATAGATGTGTAAGACAAATTACATATTTAATTTTAGATTTTCTAGAAAACAGATGAGTGAATTTGGTATTATATTTCATTGGATTGAAGATGTCTAAAACACTATAATTTCAATATGTAACAAAATTAATGAGGGAACAGATGTTTAGTGGTTAAGAATCAGAGTACTTGATTCCAACCTCTAGCTCCTGCTCCTGATTCTAGCTTCCTGCCAATGCAGACCCTGGGTGGCTATGGTTAGGGTTAAGTGATTTGGTTCCCATGTAAATGGGAGACTTGGATTAAGTTCCCAGCTCCTGGCTTTTGTTCTGCCCAGTTCAAGCCATTGAGAACATTTAAGAAGTAAACCAGCAAATGAGAATTCTCTCTTTCTTGGTTTCTCTCTCTCTCTCTCTCTCTGTGTGTGTGTGTGTGTGTGTGCGTGTGTGTGTATGTGTATGTGTGTCTCTGCTTTGGAAAAAAAGTTAATAGAATATTTTTCCATAAGCCTTCAAAAATCCAGTTTTTTTTAACACTCACAGCATATGTCAATTTAGAATAGATATGCATCATGTACTCAGTAACAACATTGACAAATGTATTGGACAGTGCAGTTTTAGATACTTACATGAGCATGTTAAACCACAGACATAAAACACTCCACATAAAATTCTTCTTAAATCAACTGGATCCTTATGAATTGAAAATACATACCATGTGTGGGGAGCAACTCGGACTAGACTAAGTTACTGGAATTAAGACTTATTCTATGCATCTGCTCTCCCACAATATGGCGCTGGGAGAGGAGGAAACAGCTTCTACGCAGCTGCCTCTCACCAACTTGAGTGATGACCTGCAGGAGCTGATCCTGCTCCTGATTGGAGGAGAGCAGCGTACTCGGCGTGTGGGTAGCAGAGTTGGGATTGGTGGAAGAGGACTATAAAGGAGGAGAGAGACAACATGCACCAGGAACATCTAAGAGGAACACCTGAGGAACATCTGAGCAGCCCCCGAGAGAGCTGGCCGGTGGTGTGCCGCTCCCCCGCGGAAGTGGGGAAAGTGGCAGGGGGCACCGCCCTTCCACGGAAGTGGGAGGGACGGCAGCCAACCCGGGAAGAACCAGCAGCAAACCCGGGAAGGGCCGAGCAGACGAAAGAACAACGCAGGGTCTAGTGTCGTTCCTCTGCGAAGAGGGGGAGCGACAACCATGCATTCGTCTGAGTGGGTGGGTAGGCATGGATCTTAGAAAGGAGTTACATTACTCAGGAGTCTCCAAAGAAACACAACTAAAATGAGAACATATCTGAGGGTGGATCTTTTTAGTCAGTCTCTTGATTCAAATGCAGATCTCTTCCAGGAATACCTTCATAGGTGCACTCAGAAACAATGTTTTACCAGATAATCTGGGCATCCCTTAGCCCAGTCAAGTTGACACATAAAATTAACGTCATAGGAGCTATGTTCTATGTCCTATGACTTCGTAGATAATCAAAGTATTATTGGCATGTGCAGATTTTACATTTGTAGCACTACCTGCCCAAGAGTGTCCCTAAAGTATCTTGATATGTGAATTTGAGTGGACCTGACTGTGGTGGTGTGTAAGCACGTCTTCTCTTTCTGTGTCTGCATTTCTTCGCTTATCTCATAGGTAGTAATATTCACTAAGAGCCTCAGGGAATCACTTACTTTTTAAATTTATATTTGTGACATCTTATGAGAGGAATCACATGCCTGGCGGAATACATGGGCTGCAGATCATGCCCCTGCTGAGACTAAACTCTTTGCCAATGTCAGATTTTGATGGAGTAACATGAATCTTATAAGATTGGACTGAATTCTTCTGTCTAATTCCATGTAAGCAAATACTGTGGTGTTCCATCCCATGAAATGTCATACCCCATTTATTGGAAGGTTTCATCACTGCATCCAGCAATTTTTCTTTCTTTTCCAGATACTATGTTTTCTTAATGATATTCATTAATGTTGTTGTTTAATGAGCCAAATAGAAAAAATTT
Organism: Oryctolagus cuniculus; assembly: GCF_964237555.1. NCBI lineage: Eukaryota > Metazoa > Chordata > Mammalia > Lagomorpha > Leporidae > Oryctolagus > Oryctolagus cuniculus. The sequence continues at coordinate 120,159,504 of NC_091435.1, read as the reverse complement.
TCACCCTTAATTTAATGATTTATTCCCTCCAGAAAAATTCCATTTGAAAGTTCTGTGAAAGGGAAATGAAAGACTTACCTGAGGATATTTAAGTACTCTTCCATCAGATACTATGAAATTTTTTTGAAAAAGATTTATTTACTTATTTGATAGTCAGAGTTACACAGAGAGAAGAGAGGGAGAGAGAGAGAGAGATCTTCCATCTGATGGTTCACTCCCTCATTGGCCGCAACGGCCAGAGCTGCGCCAATCTGAAACCAGGAGCCAGGAGCTTCTTCCGGGTCTCCCACGTAGGTGCAGGGGCCCAAGGACTTGGGCCATCTTCCACTGCTTTCTCAGGCCATAGCAGAGAGCTGGATTGGAAGTGGAGTAGCCGGGTCTCGAACCAGCGCCCATATGGGATGCTGGTGCTTCAGGCTAGGGCGTTAACTCACTGTGCCAGAGCACTGGCTCCAGATACTATGAATTCTTGATCATAGATGGCTAGAGCATTCTCCAGGCTGAAGCCAGGAGCTAGGAGCTTCTTCTATATCTCCCACATGGGTGTAGGGGCCCGAACACTTGGGCCATCTTTTGTTGATTGAAAGATTCTGACAAGGGAATGGAGAGGAAATGCACAGATGGACATCTCTAAATTGTGCTGAGAACAACTGTGTATCATGTAGATACCTGTCAAGCAACTCCTTCTGCAGACAAGTGGACAAAATAGTCTTCCCCCAGAAATCCAAGTGTTTGTTCAAAAGGCTCATTTAAAGTCTTCGCGTGGCAGGGAAGGAGATTATGCATAGATTAAAAATTGGCTTCCCCTACTGGGCTGATTTGGTTACTTCAGATACTGAGTGTCTAACATAACTGCAGCAGTTATTAATATCAGTGCCCTGGTTCCACCCTTGAGTATCAACCAGCCATCTAGTGGCCTTGAGTATATAGGCCTCAGTTTTCATCATGCTTTTCCTCACTGTTACATGTCAGTATTTCTCATAGGTAGTTGTAAATATTTGTTTTCCCTGTGTGCCAAATTATTTATTTATTTATTTATTTATTTATTTATTTTTGACAGGCAGAGTGGACAGTGAGAGAGAGAGATAGAGAGAAAGGCCTTCCTTTGCCGTTGGTTCACCCTCCAATGGCACACCGCGCTGATCCGATGGCAGCAGCCAGGTACTTATCCTGGTCTCCCATGGGGTGCAGGGCCCAAGCACTTGGGCCATCCTCCACTGCCTTCCCAGGCCACAGCAGAGAGCTGGCCTGGAAGAGGGGCAACCGGGACAGAATCGGGCGCCCCGACCGGGACTAGAACCCGGTGTGCCGGCGCCGCAAGGCGGAGGATTAGCCTAGTGAGCCGCGGCGCTGGCCCCTGTGTGCCAAATTTTTACCTGTATCACTAGCCATGGATCTAGAGAGTCCCTAATTCATTGATGTCTCATTAACCATTCCTTTTGCTTGGAAACTTGCTTACTAATGAATGAAGTAAAACATTAGCTAATGTTATTGAGATTCATTGGTCATATTGTGTAGCCCATCACTCAGAAGTGAATGGGTTTTTAGAACAGTAGCAGGTCCTTTAGGAGACCCAGTGAAAGTAATAGATGGAAAACATTACCTTGTGAGGCTGTAGTAATTCTTTTTTAAAATTTTTGTTTTATGTATTTGAATGTCAGAGAGTAAGAACAGATTATGTGGGGCTGGCACTGTGGCGCAGTAGGTTAACGCCCTAGCCTGAAGCACCAGCATCCCATATGGGCGCTGGTTCGAGACCCAGCTGCTCCACTTCCAATCCAGCTCTCTGCTGTGGCCTGGAAAAGCAGTGGAAGATGGCCCAAGTCCTTGGGCCCCTGTACCCACGTGGGAAACCTGGAAGAAGCTCTTAGCTCCTGGCTTCGGATGGGCACATCTCCGGCTGTTGCAGCCAAATGGGGAGTGAACCATCGGATGGAAGACTCTCTCTCTCACTCTCTTCTCTCTGTGTAATTCTGACTTTCAAATAAATAAATTAATTAATTAAAAAACAGGTTATATATGTGTGTGTGTATGTGTGTGTGTGTGTGTGTGTGTGTGTGAAAGAGAGAGAGAGCGAACGAGAGAGCAATTTTCCCATCCTCTGGTTCACTCACCAAATGCTCACAATAGCCAGGGCTGGACCAGGCAGAAGCCATGAGCCCAGAACTCAGTCTGGGTTTGCCACTTAGGTAGCAAGGACCTGAAGACTTGATCTGTTATCTGCTGCTTTCCAGGGTGCATTAACAGGAAGCTGGAATCAGAAGCAGAGCTAGGAATCAACCAAGGCACTCTGATATAGACTCAAACTCAGGTATGCTCATATGGGATGTAAGTGTTTCAAGGGGTATCTTAACCCTGCACCAAATGCCTACCCTGTGATGTTGTAATTCTATCAACTAGGATGTAGTAAGTGTATATCTTCCATGGCCTTAATACCCGAGTTCAGGACCAATGGATATGACGTACAAGTGACATGTCTTACTAATAAACCTATTGACCTACTCCCCAAATTTTTGCTTCCTGTCTGCAATTTTTAATGTCTATGGTCTAACAGTCTAATTAACCAAGTGAAGAGTGACTCCATCAGGGACATAAAGGTGGTTACATTGAACTGAGGGTTGAGACTGACAGCTAATCTTTTTGGACTCCTCATGCCTCATGAACAAGGGAAGAAAAAGATTACATACATTTGCTGGAGTGCTTGATTCTGATTTCAAATGGTAAATGAAGCTTCTACTGCACAGAAAGCAAGGAGGAGAATATTTGGAACTCTAGGACATCCTTTGCTTTGTGCTAGTACTATGCCTAGCGGTAAACAAACAGTGGGTCACCTAGGTCATATAATCAAGTGAATAATTCCAACTATTTAAGCTTCTGGCTAAGGGAAAAGGGAGCATATACTAGGTAGTAGAGGAAGGAAGTTAGAAACACAGTAATAGCCTTAGAACTTGTAGTAGCAACCCTTATTTTCTTCCTTGCTATGTTCTTTTTTTCCTTGCCCTTTTCACTTGTGGTTAACTTCACAATTTAGTCCATAGATTTCAGGATGTCAAGACAGAGTGATGACTTAGAAGAGAAAAAAAATCACTCAAAGATAAATGAAGTTATTGATGAAATTCTGTGTCTCAAAGGGAGAGAATGGATGTAGCTTCTTTTGTCCAAGGAGTAATTGTACTGTGACAGAAATGTGTTATTGTTGCAATTTGTGGATTGAAATTTTAAGATGCCAAGAAGGGTGAATGGATGCTGAGCAGTAGCAAATATTACTGATGGGCTCATTCCATGCCTTCCCATTGTAGATTGACGTCCTGGACTTTGGAAGCTGCACTGCTAAAGACTGTAGTTCCAAGACTCCCTTGAAGTATAGCTAGGATAGCTCATGCTTTCTGCCAGGCAGAAGCACCCCTGCCAGACATGGCAGACAGAAGTGAGCATCGCAAGGCAGAGGCCACCTTGTTCTTCTGGCAAGCCCAGCTGTAGAGGCTTTTGCTTTTTTTTACTGCAGCTCTTACAGATGTTCTTGCGACCAGATCCTGGATCCGTGGGTATCAAACGGGAGGTGGTGGCAGCAGGGACAAATCTGCTGGAAAGTTCCCATGCTGTGGGATGATTATGCTGTTCCCATTGGTCATTTCTCCTGGCTTTGTTGTCAGTGGCTATGTAGGATACAGCTGTAAGCTAATCAACATCTGTAAGAAAAATCTCTTTCTGCCTAGACAAATGAGAATGTATTCTGTTGTCTAAAACTAGCACTGTAATTAATATGTTTATATTGGGTACCTCATTTAATCATCACTACAGCTCTATGAAGTAGCTTCTATTATCCTAATTTTATGGATGAGGAATTTGAGAAATAGACATATCATTAATTAACAGATATTTGTAAAGGTGTATGTGTTTGAAATAGAACTACAGAGAGAAAGAGATTGATCTTCCATCTGCTGGTTCATTTCCTAAATACCTGCAACAGTGAGTCAGGGTCAGGCAAAAACCAGAAGCTGAGAACTCAATCCAGGTCTCCCCACATGGGTGGCAAGGAACCAAGTATTGGGCCTTTGCCAGCTGTCTCCCAAGGTGAGCATTAGTGGAAATGCTGGAATGGGGCTTGGAGGGAGGACTTGAATCTAGGCATTTAAATATGTCCCAAGTGGTGTGTTAAGCTGCTATGCCAAATTCCTACCTCAATTCACAGACTTTTTTTTTCTCCCCCAGAGAAATCTTTTATTTAAGGAATACAAACTTCATGCATTTATTAAGTACAACTTTAGGAATATAGTGATTCTTCCCATTACACCCGCCCTCCCACCCACACTCACACCACTCCTCCTCCTCCCTCTCCCTCTCCCATTCCTAGTCCTATTCTCCACTAAGATTCACTTTTGATTAACTTTATACCTAGAAGACCAACTCTAAACTAAGTAAAGAGTTCAACAATTTGCATGAAAAAAACCATGTTTTTCAACAGTTGAGACAAGTGTTGTTCAAAGTCATTGCATCTTGAAGTTAGTTTCACTTTTTTTTTTTTAAGAAACTTAATTAACTTTAAAGAAGCACTTAAGAATGATACATCTTTTGTGAGCACTTAGACGTAATTATAATACAACTCTCTGAGGACAGAGGTCCTGCAAGGGAAGTTAGTGCACAGTGACTCCTGTTGTTAACTTAACAATTAACACTCTTATGTATGACGTCAGTGGTCACCTAAGGCTGTTGATATGCGCTTCCTAGGCTATGGAAACCTTTTGAATCCACGAACTCTGTCAATATTTAGAAAAGACCATAAGCAAAGTGGAAGCTCTCTCCTTCCTGCAGAGAAAAGTTCTATCTTCTCCTTCTTTGATAGCCACTTCTTCCCACCAGGATCTCACCCACCGCCCTCTTTCAATTCACAGACTTTCAAAGAGCTGATTGAAAATGGCTAAATAATTCAGTTAATGGAACTCTTCATTGTACTGACAAAAAAAAATCTAGCACAGAAAGCAGGCTGTGTCTTATGAAAACTCATCCAACTTATTGAAGATAGGAGATCTGGATTCACTGGAATACAATGGAAATGATGGTGTGTCTACTTTCTGCTCTTGCATCATTTACTCTGGGGGAATTCAGATGTGATGTTGCAGGAATCCTTAGCCCCCTGGAGAAGCTCCTGCAGTGAGAAACTGAGACCTCCAGCCTCTACTCACGTAAGTGAGCCATTTTGGAAGTGTATCCTAAGGCCCTGATCAAGCCTTCCGATAAACTGCAACTGACAGTTTGATTGCGACCTCAATGCAATATCCTGTGCCAGAATCACCCAGATGAACCGCTCTCAGATTCCTGACTCTCAGAAACAGAGAGAGAGCATATTTATTGTTACAAGTTGGCAAGTTTAAAGTAATTTGTTATACAGAAATTGGCAATTAATATCACCCTATCCCACCCCTATAGGGCCTTAGAAGACACTCACGCGACAGGCCCTGAGGTTTAAGTTGACCTCTGTCTGCACTAATGACCAAGTCTAATAGGTGGCTGCAGCAGAGATAGCTCATTCTTCCAACAAAATTTGTCCTTTCTCCCACCACAGCTGTAGCTAGGTCATACCTGTCAAGGCACACTGCCTAGCCTTCTTTGCAGTTAAGTGTTTCATGTGACTAAGCTCTTGATAATGGAATGTGAACAGAAGTGGTATGTGCCCTTCTGGACTATGCTTACAAGACACTGGGAAAAGAGCTTATTTCCTCCTTCTCATTGGCCAGATGGTGACAAACAGAATGATCTTGGAGGCCACATGCTGGTGACAACCTCCATCCAGCTGAGTCTCCAGATGACTACATTGGGCAGAGCCTCTACACCTTCAGTCTGGTGGTGGCTTTGCCTGCTATGCCACAGCGATAGTCCTGTTTTTTTGTTTTCGTTTTTTTTTTTAAGATTTTTTATTTATTTGAAAGGCAGAGTTACAGAAATAGAGGGAGAGACAGAGATTCTTTATCTGCTGGTTCACTCTCCAATTGGCCACAATGCTGGTGCTGAGTCAGGTTGAAGTCAGGAGCCAGGAACTCCGTAGGGGTCTCCAATATGGATGGGCCATCGTTTTCCATGTTTGTTAGGAAGAAGTTGGATTGCAAGTGGGACTTGAACCTGCACTCCTATATGGGATGCTGTGTTGCACGTGGAGGCTTAATCCACTGTGCCACAATACCTGCCCCATTGGAAAAGTTTTAAATATCATATAAGAAATCTTTTCCACTTTCCCTGAAACTCAGTGCTTTTTGTGAAGTTATGGGAAGACAATTCCCATTGCTTGACAATGCATGATGAGGACAGAGAGCTGCAAAGTTAAGCTCACGGGCTGATGTGACAGGCACAATGTAAGCCTCTACTTTCATCAATTCCAGCTGGAAGGTTTGAGCTTATAGAGGGACTGGCAGTACCAGGCAGGATGAGAGTATGGAGTGACCTGTGTGGAAAGTCATGGGAGTGTTAGGTAGGGTCAAGAACTGAAGCCAGGTAACTGGTCTATCTAGTTGTATGCCTTTCAACCACTTAATTACTCAGATCTTCAAATCTTCTCATTTACAAATTGGAAATAATCTATATTATCTGCCTCACTGGATTAATAAGAAAGCAGAACTAAATTTTTAACTTATATAAACTTTATATGATAATCAGTTTCCAACATGAAAGTAAACGTCAGCTAAGTTTTAAATTCTTATTTAACGCTTGCTTCTAGAGTAGTACTTGGAGTCACTTAAGCAACAGGGACCTATTAAAATCAGTGTTAACAGTGGGAGTGATTATTTCTCCCAGGTAGGTTTTGGATATGAATCAGCTCCACCATCTGTGAAAGGGAAAATGATGCTGCAGTTTGTGGGTATTTCTAAACATTTCATTTGAGAAAACTGGACAGGGCCATGGCGAGCTCCCAGTGGGGAAGGGCAAATAAACCCTTACAGGATTTTCTCCTGAGGGGCTTGCTTGGCCTCACCTTCCAGGGCACAGATTTTGACCTGGAAAGTTCTGCAGAGACTGGGATAAAGAGAGGAGGCACACCCCACATTTCCACATTTTAATGATTTTCCTCAAATGTCAGAATGTCTCTTTCTGGAATACTGAGCCCATTGCCAACTGGGTCATGGTGGTGGATGAGGCAGGAGTTGCCTGGGAAAGAGGCTGAGCGGGTTGTTTGCTCACGGCGCTGTGGGCTCCCGAGCTTGCTGTGCCAGCTGGGCAGCTCTGAACTCTTACGCGATCTTAGCTGCCTTCACCCTAACCTCTGACCTTGCTTGTTACTCTTTCTCTTACTGTGTTGTAGTAGTGTTATCGTGGAGCTATTTTTGCAGAGGAAGTGTACTATAATTAATATGAAAAATTGGCAATTTTTTCTTCTCTCCAGCTGAGTCCTAATGAGATTATTTCTCCTTTTTGTCTTTTATTTTTAACTACATTTTAAGCATCTGGTAAGTTAGGACTTTTTTGTTTATTTTTAAATCTTAGCATAATTTTAGGTTTATAAGAAAATGGAATGATAGTACCAAGAGTTTCCATAGATTCCTCACTCAGTTTCTCCTACTGTCAGTATCTTACATTATGAGATAACTTTGTCACAACTGAGAAACCTCCATTGTTATATTGTTTTTATGTAAATATAGATTTTATTTGTATTTAATTTTTTTCCCAGTGGTATCCTGTTTTGGGCCCTATCAAGGATAGTGCATTACTTTTGGTCATCATGCCTCCTTATCTGCTCTGATCTGGGATAGTTTTTTTAGGCTTTCTTTTTTTTCATGTCCTTGATATTTTCAGGGGGTATGGTCAGGTATTTGTAAGAATGGCCCTCAATTTGATTTTTTTTCCTTTGGTTGGACTTGGATGATAAGTTTTGGGGAGGATGACTACACCTTATCATGAAGATATCTATTTATCTGACTTATCACTTATGTTAACCTTAGTCACTTGGCTAAGGCATTGTTTGCTAGGTTTCTCAACTCTATAGAAACAAATCCCTGAGGGATTCCAAGATGGCTGAATAGGGAAAAGACATGCTGATTTTGACCAGGGGGAGATAGCAGAAGAAAAGCAGAGGAAGTGGATTCCTAGGGAAGAGCTGGAGAGAAGAGTGCAGTGGAAATTCTACAGAAAAGAATTCTATAGAAAGAAGAGGGACGCTGTGAGGCAGGAAGGAAACTGCGCATGCACAGGAGAAAGCAGGAATGCCATCGATGATTTGATGATATGCACAGCCAGGGGCTGGAGGTGAGGAAAGAGCAGACCGCCACAGCCATTGCCACTGGTGATGCTGCCTGAGGGAGAACCTTGAGGACCATGCTGACTGGAGCCCTCGCAGGGTGCCGGGTGCCACCTAATCCAGCAAAGGAAAAGCGTATTTCTTTCTCTTCATCTCCACATAAGGGTGCCCCACAACTGGCAGGGAGAAGACACCATCTTGATTCTAGTAGAGACTGTGGCAGCTCTCGTGCACACACGTATGACCAGGGACTTTTACCAGAGAGAAAACTCTGCATTTCTCACTGATTTGGAGTCTAGCTGGAAGGGTTGGCAGGAGGCTGGACACCCACTTAGGACTGTGAAGTGCTCCCATCCCCTCAACCTATCACAGGCTCTCGGGCTCAAACTGCCGAGGTGGAGCACCCCCAAGCAGCTGGCTCTGGGAATGTTCCTGCTTTCTTTGTGGACAGGGTGGGGCTGAGAGTCGATCCTCTGTATTCTGTGACTGTGGGAGCCTTACATGCTGTGACTGCGTGAATTCTGTGGCTGCACGATAGGACTTGGGGTGTAGCCGGGTCTCTGAGCAATCACTGTGGCTGGCTCCAGAGGTGCAGACCTCTGTGACTGCCTTGGGTGTGTCATTGCAGAGGGTTCCATGCTCACACTGAGGACCAAGCAGATGCTTTGTGCAGTTCATGTGCCTGTAGGTGGGGGGTTGTTCCACTGTGGGCTAACCCCAGGCACTGATCACCTTGGAAGAGAGTAGGTGGGGTTGTGACGATACCAGTAGGCATGATCATACCTCTACACTGTTGACAACAGAGAAGATCTATTTGAGCACTGACCCTTGAGCACTGACCAGAGCTCTGTGGCCCAACCAGCACAAGTCTCTAGATACCCACTTAAGGAATCAATGCTCTACTAAGCCATGGAGGCATGGTTGAAAGATAAAACCCATCAGAGGAGAAATCCAACAAATGTTTCCACATATCCCTAAAAATAAATGCAGAAATACAAGAAACAAGAGCAAGGAAGACAATATGACTCCCCAAAGGAACACAACGACTTTCAATATGAGAATGTGAAGACAAAGAGATTGATGAAATGCCTGAATGAACATGAATTCAAAAGAATGATCATAAAATTACTCAGAAACAGAGAAGCTGTGGCATAGTGGGTAAAGCCACCATCTGCAAGGCCGGCATACCACATGGGTGCTGATTCAAGTCCCAGCTACCCTACTTCTGATCCAGCTCCTTACTAATACATTTGAGAAGGCAACAGAAAATGGCCCAAGTCCTTGGGCCCCTGAGCCCATGTGCGATACCGGAAAGAAGCTCCTGGCTCCTGGCTTCGGATTGGCTCAGCTCTGGCCATTGTGGCCATTTGGGAGAGTGAACCAGCAGATGGAAGCTCACTGGCTCTCTCTCTCTTCCTCTACCTCTGTAACTCTGCCTTTCAAATAAATAAATAAATCTTAAAAAAATGAAATCCTGTCTTTTTCAACAAAATGGATACAACTGAAAACCATTACAGTTAGTGAAATAAGCCAGTCCCAAACAGACAAATATCATATGTTTTCCCTGATCGGTGGTAAATAATATAGTATAAAAAAGTAATGTATATGAGTGAAATTGACATTTTAAGATTTGATTATTATTTACAGCCCTTATCTCTACAACTGAAGAACAGTGGTTTTTTTCTGCTTACTTTTTATTGAATTCGTTACTTAGTTGAGGTTTAGGCTATATAATAAGCTAAAAGTATGTCATCATAATGATTAAAAGAAAGGATAATAAAGGAAGGTGGGGGAGGGGCAGAGCTTGGGTGGGAGGGAGGGAAAGGTGGGAAGTATCACTGTGCTCCTAAATCTGTATGCATGAAATTTGTCCACCTTATAAAAATAAAGAATTATTAATAGAAAAAAAGCAGCAAATCACTAAGTGCAGTCCACATTCAAGATAGAAAGAGGATTAAGCTCTACCCCTGGAGGGAGAGCACTTACAAAATTATTTGAAATTCCAGTGGAAAGATTTGTCTCTTTTCCCTTGTTTGTTTGTTTATTTATTTATTTATTTATTCAATTATTTATTTACATAGCATAAATTTGTTGGCATTTATTTTATACGTTGAGTTAGAATTTAGTATTGCATTGCTTTTGCCCTCAAATTATTGCAGGTTTGTTTTGGGAAGTCTTTTAGATTGGCTCCCCCACACTTTCTTTTGACAAGTTCTTGTTCCTGTGATTTTTGGTTATCATAGAATCCTTCATCTTATATAAGTATTTTCCCTGTTCCACCCCTGAAATCAGCCATTTCTCCAAGGAGTCCTGGTTCCATGTGTTAGGGATGTTATTAGAATTCAAAATCTGGGGGCCGGCGCCATGGCTCACTTGGTTAATCCTCCTCCTCCGGTTCTCCCATGTGGGTGCAGGGGCACATGGATGTGGGCCATCTTCTGCTGCTCCTCCAGACACATCAGCAGGGAGATGGATCAGAAGTAGAGCAGCTGGGACTTGAACTGACGCCCACAAGGGATGCGGCTCCAGAGGCAGCTGCTTCACCCATTACCACACAGCACCAGCCCCTATTTTTAAAAAATTAGTTAGGGTTGTATATGTTTTATGAATTACAGAAAGATTCTTATTCCATTAAAAAATCATAAACAGTAAATCCCCTAAATACATTTAAAATATAGTTCAATTTAACAAAATTTAATTTGGGCATGACTTTTCATTAACAAGTTTCTCACCCCAGATTCCCTAGCAAACAAAACCTGAGGCCCATCTTACCTGCTAAAGGTTTATTGATAACACAATATCAGGGCAGCAAGAGCAAGAGAAAAGGAAAATGAGACAAAAAAGGAAATAAAAGACAATGTGGTAGCTCATCAAGCTGGCCACAGACCCACAAAGAACACAAATTGCTCATTCATGCGGACCAGCTACGGGGAAGCCATATAAACCCTTGGGGCTCAGGATGGACCATGGCAGGAAGAGAAGGAACGTGTCTGTTGATTCCTTCTAACAGAGACTGTGGTCACCTGGGGGAGTCTGAGAGGTTGGTAGTGGTAGGAGGTAGCAGAAATGGTGGTGGGGGCAGGGAAGGCCAAGTAGATTTACTGAGGTGCATAACTGGGTCTAATAACACATGTGGAGCAGAGCAAGTTACCTAGATGTATTGTGCGTTAAAAGGCTGGAAGCAGAGGTGGCATTTAGCACGATGGTTTTGATGCCTCTTGGGACTTTCACATCCCATATCATAGTGTCTGAGGCGAAGTCCCAGCTCCACTTCTGATTCCAGCTTCCTACTAATGCAGACCCTGGGAGGTGGCAATGATGGTTCAAATAATCCCTGCCACCCACATGGAAGACCTGGGTCGAATTCCTTACTCCCTGGTTCAAATTGGTATAGGCCTGGCCATTGCAGGCATTTGGGGAGTGAACCAGCAGATGTGAAGTCCCTCCCATCCCCGTGTGTGTGTGTGTGTGCATGTGCACAGGGAGGGGACAGGAAGGAGGGGGAGTGGGGTTTTGGTGCAGTGGTTGTCAATGCTTGAGACAGAGTGTCTGGATCTTTAATACAGTTTCTTGCTAATGTGCATGCTGGGAGGCAACAGAGGATAATTCAGGTTCTTGGTCTCTGCCATCCTTTAGGGATACCTTGATGAAGTTCCAGGCTCCTGGCTTCAGACCGGCTTAGCCCTGGTTGTTTGCAGGCATTTGGGGAGTGAATCAGTGGATGCAAAATCTCTTTGTTTGCCTGTCTGTTTCTCTGTCTCTGCCTTTTAAATAAAATGAAAATTTTTAAATAGCTAGCTGCAAAATATATTTGACTTTATCATCTTAGACAACTGCCACTTCCATATCAAAACTACTACTATTACTAATTTCTTACATCTGTATAGTCATTCTTGTTCAGTTTTTAAGGATCATACTCTGGCTTAACTGCTAGTCTCAGCCTCAAATAAGGAAGTCATTATATAGGACTACAATTTAGAACATGAACTTTAGAATTACATATACTTTTTTTTGACTGTTTAAAATAATTTAAAAATGTTTATTTTGAAGTAAGTTGCAAAGATGGTGCAAGAAAGGTTCCATGTTGAGAGGGTCATCTTGTTTCCCCTGTGAATGTATCTTTTGTAATTTGTGATTGTACAATTCCATAATTCCATGGGACATTGATTTCAGGACTGTCTCTCAGATATCAAAATCTGCAGATGCTCCAGTCACATATGGAAATTGACATAGTATTTTCATATAACCTTCTACTATCCTCTCAGATACTTTAAATCATCTCTAAATTATTTGTAATACCTAATACAATGTAAAAACCATGTAAATAGTTATACTGTATAGTTCAGGAAATAATGACAAGAAAATGTGTCTGTAAATGTTCAGTACAGATGCAACATTTCCTGCATATTTTCCCTTTTTAAAAAAGAGTTATTTTGTTTATTTGAAAAGATAGAGTGATAGAGAAAGAATGAGAAACAGAGAGAAAGAGATCTCCCATCTGTTGGGCCAGGCTAAAGCCAGAAACCTGGAACTCTATCCTGGTCTCCCAAATGGGTAGCAGGGACCTAGGTACTCGGGCCATCTTCCCCCACCTTCCCATGCGTGCTAACAGGGAACCAAATCTAATGTGGGGCATCCAGGACTCAAACCTGTGCTCTGATATGGGATGCTGGTGACTTAGGTGGTGGCTTAACCCACTGCACTGCAACATTGGCCCCTCCTGAATATTTTTGATCTGCAGTTGGTGGAATCAACAGATGAGGAACCCACAAGTGTGGAGGACCAACTGTAATATCTTCCCCATAGCTTCTTCTGAAGATTAGTGGGATAACATTTATAAAACTGCCTGGCACATAAGAAGGACTCAAATACTAGCAATTTTTATTGTAATAATTATTTTCATTATTACTATTACTTGTGTAGGTGTTGCACTCTGGACAGAGCATCAAATTTGGGATATAAAGCCCGAATTCAAATTCTTACTCTCACTTTTGCAATGCTGTGACCTTGGATGAGTTAGTTTACCAAGTCTTTGTCCTAGACTATCATCTATATTGTTGTGGGAATTAAATGAGATTTGTGGATAACTCCAACACACCCAGGTGCCCTAATATTTTCATTTTTTTTTCTGAGTCTACCAAGGAAAGAGGTAAACCAAAAACAAAGCAAGCACAAATGGATGTTTGTTTTGTACTCCTGAGAAAGGTAATGGTGTGAGTTTCTAGACAGACCATGACAGCAGAGCTCATAAGAACAAGAGAGCAGGATGGGAAACCTGAGAAATATTCCCAGTAATTAAAAAATATATATGAAGGTCCATAGTGTCCTATAAGTGACTGAGGTATTCTGAATTAAATTGCCTGGGAAGGCCTGAAGAGTAGCTCTGGTTGGATGTGCTTGGCCTATTACTCCTGCTCCATTTCCCATGGCCCTTGAGGGTTGTCAGTTACAGTGCTCCATTTCACTCCACTCCCTCCCTGTTTGAAACAGACCACATGATCAAGAATGCCAGTCACCCCTTACACCTCCATGTGGAAGAGAAGCTGTATGCAACAGGAGAGGCTGAGACAGGTGGCTGTGGAGGCCATGGCAGGAGAATGTTTCCTGAGCCCCTGGCCTGGAGCTGCATTAGCTACTCAGACCCCCAAATCTCATGAGCCAGGTCAGACCCTGGTATTGCTCCTAATTACTTGCGTTGAGTTTCTGTAGCTACAAGTGTACTGAAGAATACAGGAACTTTTGCAAAATGCATGAATGTGGGCTCTCAGTCTGGAGTTTCTAATGTAGTAGATCACAAATGGCACTGAAGTATATGGCTTTTTAACATTTTTATAAACTTTACCTTCTTTTTTGTTCCAATTTAGAACTATCTTTCTGATGTTTTTAACTTCAGGTTTTTAATTTTGAATTCATAGGAGAGATGTGATAATATTCAGTTTATATCATGTTATCATTGGTCCATGCAATGTACCTCTCTCAGTTTGTTAATTTCACTTTATTGCCATACTCTTCTCCTGTTACCACTGTCCATCATTCTTATTACCACAGACCATCATTCCAATGTATGTATTGAATATCTTCCCTTTTAATGTGTTCTTGTAAAATGCATTTTGTTGTTTTTGTGCATACATTCCTCAATTATTAAAAAAGCATTTTATTAAATATTCCATTCTGTTCTTTTTACTATTTTAAAAATATATACTTTATATTTTAGAACCTTTTAGGTTTACAGAAAAATTTAACAGAAAGTGCAAAAAGTAAAGCCCCCTAAATTGCAATATTCTGCATCATTAACATCTTGCCTTGGTAAAGTACATGTTTTATAACTAAAGAACCCGTATTTATATAGTAATTAAATGAAGTCTATGGTATACATCAGGGTGTGCTGTTTGTGTTGTAGTACAGTTCTGAAAGTTTTGACAAATGTAGGTCTCATATCCATCATCACAGTACTATGCAGGACAGCTTCCCTGCCGTAAAACCCCCTGTGTTCCATTCAGGCATCCCTCTCCCCTTCCTTCCAAACCGTTGGCAACCATTGATCTTTTCACCATCTTCATAGTTTTATCTTTTCCAGAATGCCACACGAGGGGCATTTAATTACAATTCCATTTTCCATGAACTTTTTGAAGCCTTCTTGTATAGTTGGAATTGGAATTGTGGTATTTAGTTCTTTTAGATTGGCTTCTTTCATATACATTTTTGTAATATACAGTTTAGGTTCCTGCATGACTTTTCATGTCTTCATAGCTCCTTCCTCCCTTCCTCCCTTCCTTCCTTCCTTCCATATTTATTTATTTATTTATTTGAAAAGCAGAGTTACAGAGAGGCAGAGAGAAAGGTCTTCCATCCACTGGTTCACTCCCCAAATGGCTGCAACGGCCAGAGCCGGGCAATCCAAAGCCAGGATTCAGGAGTCAGGAGCTTCTTCCAGGTTTCCCACATGGGTACAGGGGTGCAAGAACTTGGACCATCCTCTACTGCTTTCCCAGGACATAGCAGGGAGCTGGATAGGAAGTGGAGCTGCTGGGACTCAAACCGGCATCCATTTGCGCTGTTGGAACTGCAGGCAGCAGCTTTACTCACTATACCGCAGTGCTGGCCCTAGCTCATTTCTTTTTATTGTTGAGTAATGTTTTGTTGTCTGATGTGCCATAGTTTGTTTACCCATTTGCCTGTTGAAGAACATCTTGGTTGCTTCCCAGGTTTTGGCAATTACAGATAAAGACACAATAAATATTTGTGTGCAGGTTTCTTTTTCTTTCTTTTTTATGAGATTTTATTTGTTTATTTGAATGTTAGAGTTACTGAGAGAGAACAGGCATGACACAAAGAGAGAGATCTTCCATCTGCTGATGCACTCTCCAAATGGCAGCAACAGCCGGAGTTGGGTCAGGCCAAAGCCAGGAGCTAGGAGCCAGAAGTTGTGTGTGTGTGTTTTTTTTAATTCATTTGACAGGTAGACTTATAGACAGTGAGAGAGAGAGACAGAGTGAGAGAGAGAGAGAGAGAGAGAGAGAGAGAAAGGTCTTCCTTCTGTTGGTTCAGCCCCTAAATGGCCATTACGGTCAGAACTGTGCCGATCTGAAGCCAGGAGCCAGGTGCTTCCTCCTGGTCTCCCATGCGGGTGCAGGGCCCAAGCACTTGAGCCATCCTCCACTGCCTTCCCAGGCCACAGCAGAGCTGGACGGGAAGAAGAGCAACCAGGACTAGAACCGGTGTCCATATGGGATGCTGGCGCCCAGGCAGAGGATTAACCAAGTGAGCCATGGCACTGGCCCCAGAGCCAGAAGTTTAATCTGGGTCTCCCATGTGACTTGCATGGGCCCAAACATTTGGGTCATCTTCTGCTGCTTTTCCCAGGCTTTTAGCTGAGAACTGGATGGGAAGTGGAGAGCAGGGACATGAACCTGCACCCAAATGGGATGTGGGCATTGCAGGAGGTGGCTTTACCCAATATGCCACAACCCTGGCCCCTGCTTGCAGGTTTCTGTACTAACATTAAGTTTCCAATTCATTTGGGTAAATATTGAGAAGTGAAATTGCTGTACTGTGTGGTAAGAGTATGTTTAGCTATGTAAGAAACTGCCAGCTGCCTTCCCAAGTGGCTATTCCACTTTGCGTTTCCTTCAGCACTGAATGAGTTCCTGCTGTTCCACATCTTCTCCAGTATTTGGTGTTGTCAGTGCTTTGGATTTTAGCCATTCTAATATGTATGTAATGATATCTCATTGCTGTTTTATTTTGCATTTCTCTAACATAGCATACTGAGCATTTTTTTTCATATCTTTATTTGCCATCAGTATATTTCCTTTATTGAAATGTCCAAAACTTTTGCCCACTTTTCAGTTGAGTCACTTGGTTCCTTATTATGGAGTTTGAGAGTTCTTCGTATACAACTCCTTTATCAGATACATGGTTTCTTAATGTTTCTTTCCAGGCTGTCACTTATCTTTGTCTTTGTTGCTCTTGTTCTTCTTGCTGTTACTCCTGTTCTTTTACAATGTCTTTCACACAGCAAAAGTGTTTTAGATTTTTTTTTACTTTTATTTAATAAATATAAATTTCCAAAGTACAGCTTTTAGATTACAGTGGCTTTTTCCCCCCATAAATTCCCTCCTACCCCCAACCCTCCCATCTCCTGTTCCCTCTCCCATTCCATTCACATCAAGATTCATTTTCAATTATCTTTATATACAGAAGATCAATTTATATATACTAAGTAAAGATTTCAACAGTTTGCACCCACACAGAAACACAAAGTGTAAAGTACTGTTTGAGTATGGGTTATAGCATTAATTCACATTGTACAACATATGAAGGACAGAGGTCCTACATGGGGAGTAAGTGCACAATGACTCCTGTTGTTGACTTAACAATTTGACACTCTTGTTTATGGCATCAGTAATCACCCTAGGCTCTTTTCATGAGTTGCCAAGGCTATGGAAGCCTTTTGAGTTCGCCAACTCTGATCTTATTTAGACAAGGCCATAGTCAAAGTGGAAGTTCTCTCCTCCCTTCAGAGAAAGGTACATCCTTCTTTGATGGCCTGTTCTTTCTACTGGGATCTCACTCGCAGAGATCTTTCATTTAGATTTTTTTTTTTTTCTCAGAGTGTCTTGGCTTTCCATGCCTAAAATACTCTCATGGGCATTTTAGCCAGATCTGAATGCCTTAAGGGCTGATTCTGAGGCAGAGTGCTGTTTAGGACATCTGCCATTCTTTTTTTTTTTTTTTTTTATTCATTTATTTGAAAGTCAAAGTTACAGAGAGAGAGAGATATTTTTTTTGAAGGGAGAGTTAGACAGTGAGAGAGAGAGAGACAGAGAGAAAGGCCTTCCTTCCATTGGTTCATCCCCCAAATGGCTGCTATGGCCAGCGTGCTGCACTGATCCAAAGGCAGGAGCCAGGTGCTTCCTCCTGGTCTCACATGCGGGTGCAGGGCCCAAAAGCTTGGGCCATCTTCCACTGCCTTCCTGGGCCACAACAGAGAGCTGGACTGGAAGAACAGCAACCAGGATAGAATCCGGTGCCCCGACTGGGACTAGAACCCCGGGGTGCCAGCGCCACAGGCGGAGGATTAACCTAGTGAGCCATGGCACTGGCCAGGACATCTGCTGTTCTATGAGTCTGCTATGTATCCTGCTTCCCATGTTGGATCATTCTCTCCTTTTTAATTCTATCAGTTAATATTAGCAGACACTAGTCTTGTTTGTGTGATCCCTTTGACTCTTAATCCTATCATTATGATCAATTGTGAACTGAAACTGATCACTTTGACTAGTGAAATGGCATTGGTACATGCCACCTTGATGGGATTGAATTGGAATCCCCTGGCACGTTTCTAACTCTACCGTTTGTGGCAAGTCCAATTGAGCATGTGCCAAACTGTACATCTCCTCCCTCTCTTATTCCCACTCTTACATTTAACAGGGATCACTTTTCAGTTAAAGTTTAAACACCTAAGAATAATTGTGTGTTAATTAAAGAGTTCAACCAATAGTATTAAGTAGAACAAAAAAAAATACTAAAAGGAATAAGTATTAAGCTGTTCGTCGACAGTCAGGACAAGGTTCTGATAAAGTCACCATTTCTCATAGTGTCCATTTCACTTCAATAGGTTTCCTTTTTGGTGCTCGGTCAGTTGTCACTAATCAGGGAGTACATATGATATTTGTCCCTTTGGGACTGGCTTATTTCACTCAGCATGATGTTTTCCAGATTCCTCCATTTTGTTGTAAATGACCGGATTTGGATTTCATTTTTTTTTTTACTGCTGTATAGTATTCTATAGAGTACATACCCCATAATTTCTTTATCTAGTCCACTGTTGATGAGCATTTAGGTTGATTCCATGTCTTAGCTATTATGAATTGAGCTGAAATAAACAGACAGCTCTTTTATTCGCCAATTTAATTTCCTTTGGGTAAATTCCCAGGAATGAGATGGCTGGGTTGTATGGTAGGGCAATATTCAGGTTTCTGGGGAATCTCCAAACTGTCTTCCATAGTGGCTTTACCATTTTGCATTCCCACCAACAGTGGGTTAGTGTCCCTTTTTCCCCACATCCTCTCCAGCATCTGTTGTTGGTAGATTTCTGTAAGTGAGCCATTCTAACCGGGGTGAGGTGAAACCTCATTGTGGTTTTGATTTGCATTTCCCTGATTGCTAGTGATCCTGAACATATTTTCATGTGTCTGTTGGCCATTTGGATTTCTTCTTTTGAAAAATGTCTATTGAGGTCCTTGGCCCATCTCTTAAGTGGGTTGTTTGTTTTGTTGTTGTGGAGTTTCTTGATCTCTTTGTAGATTCTGGTTATTAACCCTTTATCTGTAGCATAGTTTGCAAATAATTTTTTCCATTCTGTCGGTTGTCTCTTCACTCTCCTGACTGTTTCTTTTGCAGTACAGAAACTTCTCAATTTGATGCAATCCCAATAGTTGATTTTGGCTTTGACTGCCTGTGCCTCTGGGGTCTTTTTCAAGAAGTATTTGCCTGTGCCTATATCTTGCAGGGTTTCTCCAATGTTCTCTAATAATTTGATGGTGTCGGGTCATAGATTTAGATCTTTAATCCATGTTGAGTGGATTTTTGTGTAAGGAGAAAGGTAGGGGTCTTGCTTCATGATTCTGTATGTGGAAATCCAGTTTTCCTAGCACCATTTGTTGAAGAGAATGTCCTTGCTCCAGGAATTGGTTTTAGATCCTTGATCAAATATAAGTTGGCTGTAGATGTTTGGATTGATTTCTGGTGTTTCTATTCTGTTCCATTGGTCTATCCATCTGTTTCTGTACCAGTACCATGCTGTTTTGATAACAACTGCCCTGTAGTATGTCCTGAAATCTGGTATTGTGATGCTTCCGGCTTTGTTTTTGTTGTACACGATTGCTTTAGCTATTCGAGGTCTCCTGTGTCTCCATGTTAATTTCAGCATCATTTTCTCCAGATCTGAGAAGAATGTCTTTGGTATTTTGATTGGTATCACATTGAATCTATAAATTGCTTTTGGGAGAATGGACATTTTGATGATATTGATTCTTCCAATCCATGAGCATGGAAGATTTTTCCATTTTTTGGTATCCTCTTCTATTTCTCTCTTTAAGGTTTTATAATTTTCATCGTAGAGATCTTTAATGTCCTTGGTTAAGTTTACTCCAAAGTATTTGATTGTTTTTGTAGCTATTGTGAATTGGATTGATTTTAGCAGTTCTTTCTCAGCCATGGCATTGCCTGTGTATACAAAGGCTGTTGATTTTTGTGCATTGCTTTTATATCTTGCTACTTTGCCAAACTCTTCTATGAGTTCCAATAGTCTCTTAGTAGAGTTCTTTGGATCCTCTAAATACAGAATCATATCATCTGCAAAGAGGGATAGTTTGACTTCTTCCTTCCCAATTTGTATCCCTTTAATTTTTTTTTCTTGCCTAATAGCTCTGGCTAGAACTTCCAGAACTATATTGAATAGCAGTGGTGAGAGTGGGCATCCCTGTCTGGTAGCAGATCTCAGTGGAAATGCTTCCAACTTTTCCCCATTCCATAGGATGCTGGCCGTGGGTTTTTCATAAATTGCTTTGATTGTATTGAGGAATGTTCCTTCCATACCCAATTTGCTTAGAGTTTTCATCATGAAAGGGTGTTGTATTTATCGAATGCTTTCTCTGCATCTGTTGAGATAATCATATGGTTTTTCTTCTGCAGTCTGTTAATGTGGTGTATCACATTGATTGATTTGTGACCATTGAACCATCCCTGCATACCAGGTATAAATCCCACTTGTTCTGGGTGGATGATCTTTCTGATGTGTTGTTGCAATCTATTGGCCAGGATTTTATTGAGGATTTTTGCATCTATGTTCAACAGGGATATTGGTCTGTAATTTTCTTTCCATGCTGCATCTTTTTCTGGCTTAGGGATTAAGGTGATTCTGGCTTCATAGAAAGAATTTGGGAAGATTCCCTCTTTTTTCAATTGTTCTGAATAGTTTGAGAAGAATTGGAGTTAGTTCTTTAAATGTCTAGGAGAATTCAGCAGTGAATCCATCGGTCCTGGGCTTTTCTTTGTTGGGAGGGCCTTTATTACTGATTCAATTTCTTTCTCAGTTATGGGTCTGTTTAGGTTTTCAATGTCTTCCTGGTTCAATTTAGGTAGGTTACATGTGTCCAGGAATCTATCCATTTCTGATAGATTTCCCTGTTTGCTGGCATACAACTCTTTGTAATAATTTCTGATGATTCTTTTTATTTCTGTGGTGTCTGTTACATTCCCTTTTTCATCTCTGATTTTATTCATTTGGATCTTTTCTTTTTTTTAGTTAGTTGGGCCAGTGGTATGTCAATTTTGTTTATTTTTTCAGAAAACAAGCTCTTTGTTTGGCTAATCTTTTGTAATTTTTTTTATTCAATTCTGTTGATTTCTTCTCTCATTTTTTATTTTTTTGACAGGCAGAGTTAGACAGTGAGAGAGAGACAGAGAGAGAGAGAGAGAGAGAGAGAGAGTTATAGACAGTGAGAGAGAGACAGACAGAAAGGTCTTCCTTCCGTTGGTTCACTTCCCTAATGGCTGCTACGCCTATCTGAAGCCAGGAGCCAGGCGCTTCCTCCTGGTTGGTCTCTCACGTGGGTGCAAGGCCCAAACACTTGGGCCATCCTCCACTGCCCTCCCTGGCCACAGCAGAGAGCTGGACTGGAAGAGGAGCAACCGGGACCAGAACCCGGTGCCCCAACCAGGACTCGAACCCGGGGTGCCAGCGCCGTAAGCGGAGGATTAGCCCAGTGAGCCGTGATGCTGGCCTCTAATTTTAATTATTTCTCTTCTCCTACTAGTTTTGGATCTGGTTTGCTGCAGTTTTTAGATCCTTGAGATACACTGAAAGCTCACTTATTTGGTGATATGGATATACTTTTATGCAGCTTGATTTCCTCACTATGTAACTGGTTTCTTTATTCACTATGCAATTGATAATTCCTACTCTATTTTTGATTTTTAAAGTAATTATGTCTCCTTTTTTAGAACTTAAATTTTAAAGTAAAATCTACCCTAAAAAGAGATATGAAGATAATGAAGATCTACATATAATGTTTTCTCTAAAAGTCATTGCCAACCCAAGAGTGTCTAGATTTCCTTCTATCTTATCTTATGGTAGTTTTTATAGTTTTTGTATGTTACTTTTCAATCTATGATATATTTTATTTCTTAACCTTTTCATGATTTATTACATTGTTATGGTTTATGATCCATCCATTTTCTTATATGCACATTTTCATTTCAGTATAGACTTTTATGGTACATATTTGCGAGTTTACCAGTCCACCAGACCTCCAGTTTCCCTTCATTTTCTTGTAATCATAAGTAATGCTACAGTAAACTCCTCAGAAGAGAATACTCGAAAGTTTGTGGAAAAATGGGATTTAAAGATGTGTATTATCTTTACTATTGTACAGGATTTTGGACCCTATGAAAATTCTTTGGAACCACGCTCAAGGTTGGAATTACTGGGTCATGGAATATAGTTAATTTAAATAAGAAGAGACAGGGTTTGTTCCTAGGATGGCTATACCATTCTGCACTCTTACTTTCAGCTACACATTCCTGTCACATTAAAAAGCGTGAGTCAGCTTTCTAATTTTTGCCAATCTAATACTTGTAAAATGTCCCATTGTCATTTAAATTTGTATTTATGTGGAGTCATTGATTTATTGCTGTTCTAATTCCAAGATAAGGCAATATAATGCTATAAAGCTTATTCATTCAGATAATTACTGGCTCACTTGTATTTACATTTTAAAAGTACAAAAATATTACTTTATTATTGCAGAGACCTCTAGGTAAAATACCAAAAAAATTATGATAACTTGAGTAGTTCTTTCTTAGCTAAGAAATAAAATTTAAAAGACAAATTCTCCAGATTTACATTATAAATAAACATGAAGAAAAAATTTTCAATGTCCCAGTTTAAGAGCCTTGCAACTCAACTCAGCCTGGTAATTAAAGGAATCCAGTTGCTGTAGACTTTCAAAACAATATTTGAATGAGAGGTAACCTTTTAAAGCAAACAAATTTCTAGGTCATATAAAGGTTAGATGGCTGACTTTTGAACATTGCTGTTTTAGATATGAAGAGTAAAACAGTGCTGCCTGGAAGGGAACTTCTTTTTTATGATTTTTAAAAACTTTTCTCAGTGTGTTTTATTAATTTAATAGTAACTGGGCTCAATACAAGTAATTTTGTTAGTTTTATTGTTTCTAAACCCTGAATCAACTGACATTTGCACACAGGCTGCTTTATTTGATTGACTTCAGTATCTTTTTTTTCTTTCTTTTTTTTTTTTTTTTTTTTTACCCAGACACCTTTTATTTAAGGAATACAAACGTCATGCATTTCATAAATACAACTTTAGGAAAAGTGATTCTTCCCACATTCCCACATTCCCAACCTTCCTCCTACTTCCTCTCCTATTCCCATTCTTATTTTTTACTAAGATTCATTTTCAATTAGAGTTATACACATAAGATTAATTCTATATTATGTAAGAGTTCAACAAATAGTATGAAAAAAAAAAAACTGGAGAACTTCTTGTCCCCCAATAAATAACAGCACTTTGCTATGAAAACAAAGAGATCTCTTGGGATATGGAGACAGATACCACAAGACTCCTGATTGTTATACTAAGGGAGTATGGATCATTTTTTGCTTCTGATTTTAAAACTTTCAACTTGACTTCAAGGTGAAAAAGAATGAAGTTCAGTACAAATAATCATAGCAAGGTTGCAAGTTCTTTAATTTTATACTTGTAAGAATTAGTTTCAAAGTAAGTTCCCAATCCAATTCTTTGAATGTAATTGACCAAACAAAAAACAAAAAACACTGTACCAGAAAGAAAGAGAGAACATCTAAAGAGAGGTACTTGCATTTCTTCTAATGATGACTGTCACATGAAGATGTCATAAATTCCTGAGACATTCACATAGAAAGAAATTTCTGTCTCTGTGAGGCTGTGTGAAAACAGGCACCTTCATGTTTCTGGGAAACATTGGTACAAAGCCTTCGAGAGTCATTTTGGAAATATTTGTCAGATTTCTATGTGCATCTATTCTCAGGTCCATGGAAATCCTGTTCAGTGTGTGTCGCTCCCCCATTCGCGGAGGAACGACACAGGACCCTGCGCTGTTCTTTTGTCTGCTCGCCTCTTCCTGGGTTTGCTGCTGGTTCTTCCCGGGTTGGCTGCCGACCCCTCCACCTCCGTGGAAGGGTGGTTCCCCCTGCCACTTTCCCCGCTTCCGCGGGGGAGCGGCACACCACCGGCCGGCTCTCTCGGGGGCTGCACAGGTGTTCCTTCAGATGTTCCTGGTGCATGTTGTCTCTCTCCTCCTTTATAGTCCTCTTCCACCAATCCCAACTCTGCTACCCACATGCCGAGCACGCTGCTCTCCTCCAATCAGGAGCAGGATCAGCTCCTGCAGCTTATCAGTCAAATTGGCAAGAGGCAGCTGCGTAGTTTACTCCTCCCAGCGCCATATTGTGGGAGAGTAGATGCATAGAATAAGTCCTAATTCCAGTAATAGTCTCAGTTGCTCCCCACAAGTGTGGACTCAATCTGGAAGTTATTTCTTTCTAAAAAGGAATTAGATACAAACCTCAGTGAAAGCCCAAGCGATTAGAAAACATAGACAGGTCAAAAGCAGAGCTGTGCATCTGCAAGACAGTGCTGATCCTGAGGAGCAAGAAGGTGGTGGCAGGTTTAGCACAATGTTTTCAAGAAAAGCTAGGTCTGGAGCCAGCATTGTGGTGTGGCATGCTAATGACTGTGTGCAACACTGGCATCCCATATGAGTGCTGGTTCATGTCCCAGATGCTTCACCTCTGATCCAGCTCCTTGCTAATGTACCTGGGAAGGCAGTGAACAATGACCAAACTACCTGGGGCCCTGCACCCATGTGGGAGACCCCAGTGGACTTCCTGGCTCCTGGCTTTGGCCCAGTGCAGCCCCTGCTATTGAGGTCATTTAGGAGTGAACCAGTAGATGGAAGATCTCTCTCTCTCTCTCTCTCTCTGTAGCTCTTTTTCTTTCTTTTTTTTTTTTTTAAATGAATTAATTAGAAAGGCAGATCTACAGAGGCAGAGAGAGAGAGAGGTCCTTCCATCTGCTGGTTCATTCCCCAAATGGTTGCAATGGCTGAGCTGGGCCAATTGGAAGCCAGGCATCTGGATCTTCCTCCAGGTCTCCCACATGGGTTCAGGGGCCAAGGACTTGGGTCATCTTCTACTGCTTTCCCAGGCTGTAGCAGAGAGCTGAATCAGAAGTGGTGCAGCTGGAACTCAAACTGATGCCCATATGGGATGCTGGCACTGCTGGCAGCGGCTTTACGGCTTTACCTGCAATGCCACAGCGCTGGCCCTGTAACTCCCTTTCAAGTGTAAAATAAACAAATCTTTATGAAAGAAAGAAATAAGGAAGCAAAGCTAAGTTAAATCCATTTGGGCCAGGGAGATATTTGATTGGAAACCTGATTTTGTGGGTGGAGGTTGGGCGGAGAGGTTAAGTTGCCACTTGGGATGCCTGTATCTTATTATAATGTTTGCTGTACTTCTGATCCAACTTCCTGCTAATGCTCATTGTGGGAGGCAGCGAATGATGGCTCAAGTAATTTGGTTCCTATCACCCACATGTGAGTCGAGTTGAGTTTCAGGCTTCTAGTTTCAGCTTGGCCCAGCTCCAGGTGTTGCAGGCATGTGGAAAGGGGGGTGGAGGGAGGGAGAGTCTTTCTCTCCTTTCTCACTTTCAAATAAAATGAAGATACATAAATAAGAATTTTTAAAATCTGATCTTTTGAGCAATTGCAGATGCCCCTTTTGAGGATTTTAAAATATGGTTTTTAAGGAAGCAATCATTCTGAACAAACAGGTGTGTGACAAAAGCAGAGAGTATGTTACCTGCAAGAATGTCAGTAAGGCCTGGGTGATGTCAGAAATGAAATCTAATTGAGAACAGAATTCTTTCCTAAGAATTGCCTAAGACTTTCCAGCATTTCTTTGGTAAGGAGACATTAAATGTGACACCAGAATGCTCCGTGCTGTACCTGGTGAAGTACTTGGTGTAGAAATAACTAGAGAACTGCTTGTGTTTTCTTTCATACTGCGATTCAGTTTGTTTCAGTTGGTCCTTGTGTTGTTTTTATGGTGCCCCACACTAAAGAACCCCTGAAAGAATTGTTATAGGTAATGATCAGGGATGGGTGGATCTACGTCAACCTGTGCAGTCAGTTGTTCGAATGAGGTGGCCAGGTGGACTGTGGCTTTGGCAATGTGCCCCAGTGTCCTGTCTGATGTGCTGCCTATTCCATTGATATGGGGCAAGAAGTGACGTTCATTATGGTGACTGGCCCTACAAGAAAAGATGACTTAATGTTTGGTACATTCTGTTCCAGAAAGCAAGAAAATGTGACTATTATAGAAATAGTTTCATGTACTGAAAATTTTTTCTGAAGTTTCTATGCTCTAAAACAATGGTTCTCAAACATTACCATGCACCAGAATCACCTAGAATGCTATTAAAACACAGATTTCTGGGTTCCATCCTAGACTTTCTGATTTAGTAAATTTGGAGTGAGGCCCAAGAATTTGCATAGAAGGGAAATTTGCAGGATTAGCAAGGTTATCTGAACTTGCACATGGTAAATTTCTTATTCCTCATGATGCCAAACACTTCAGATATATTGCCAAGCGATGTAAAAGGCAGGGTGCTCATTAAGACCAACCTTATTTTTCCCAGCATTAAAGTCTCCTGGGACTGTTCTGCACATTCTCCATCCTTCCAACAAAGCCCATCCTCAAAATCTGAATCTAAAATTATTAACTGCTGTATTCACTTTCTTTTATTTCCTTCACTATACACGTGAAACAATTGAGAATAATACATGGCAGAATATAATTGAACAGTGGTGTTTCCAGAGCTCAAAGAAAGGAACAATCAACAAAGACTGTGGTGGTATTGAAAAGTAAGCTTGACCTTGGCAGAAGGGTGGCTTTTGGTTGGTTAGTCAGACAGGAGGTGGCATACATTTCAGACCAGAGGCAGGGCAGTAGAGAGATGAGAGGACGGTGTCCTGGGAGTGCAAAGAAGGAGGAATGAATAGGAAGGGTGAGGCTAGAGAGCCAGGCAGAGGTCACAGTTGGTTTAGTAGGACTTGGGAAGGTGCTGAAGGTGGTAGGGTGATTAAAGGCCTGTTTCAGGCACAGTACTTGGGCGATGGACTGTGCGAGGTGGCTTGACAGTGGAGGCCACCTAACAGGCTGTTCTGGAAATTCAAACCTGTTCAAGCCAGCACAAGCCTCCTTAACATAAAGTGTGTCTAAGGCACAACCAAAGACATCCTAGATAGTATTACCTCAGTGCGTCTGGGCAAGCTGGGCCACATCATGTTCTGCTCCTTTTCTTAAACTTTCAAAATGTTACTTTCATTCCCATTGTTGCATGTAAATTTTCAAACTAATCTATCTATTTATAATTATCTATCATCACCTATCTATCTATGTATCATCTAACTATACCTATATCACAGCATTGCCTTTTCAAGTTAAAAACCTCTTTTCATGTCACAATGTTGGTTTATTATTTCCAAGCTGGTCTCTAATTTTCTCGTACCAGTTTGTTTTGTCATCCCTCCAAACTTGCTTTCCTGCCACTAAATTTTCTCTTCATCTGATAATCCAAACCCGAACAATCTCTGTTCTTTTCCCACCTGGCTTAGTTTAGAGGTAAGCATTTTCTTTTGCTTGATGATCAAACTCACTAAAATATGCAGTGACAGATGGTTCTCTACCCTCCCCCCATGTTGCTTTAATTTAATTTATGTCACACATGATTCATAGATCACCTCAGAATAAAACAGGATATTTCCCTCACTTGAATAAAGGAATAAGAACACTGTCCCCGGCGTTAAATGTATAACTCATGTTTCCCTAGGCCATGTTGACATAGCAGCAGTGTGTGTGGCTCAGTCTTCATCAGCAAACTTTGGAGATCCCAGACCTCAGAGCCTCCAAAAAACTCTTAGAGTGCCTGATTCGGAAGATATCTCCCCATTTGTCCTACCCATATCTGCCATGTGGTTCCTACAGCCCTAAAATCACTCTCCAGCATCAGGGTTTTTCAGTTGCTCCTCAATTCAGTTCTCCATGGCTTCTGGCCACCCCATTCTCCCAGCTTGCTTTCTTCCTGGGCCCCAGAGCAGATGCATGTTGTGCTCTGTGATTTATGTGGCTCTGTTCTTTATTATCGCCCCTTTCCAGGAACAAAGCACAGGTTCAGAGGCGGGGCTGAGCGGCAATCATGGAGACACCTTGCTGCGCTGCCTTGGGCCATCCTCCCTTTGATCTCTTCCAGTGTGCCCAGATCTAGTGTGTGTGCCCTAGATCTCCTTTCAAGGGACAAACAGAATCAGGAAGTACGTTGTATGATTTATGCAGCTGATTCATAAACTGTGGGCAGTTTTAACATGCCTTCGGCAACTACAAAACCTTATCTTTGGGAAACTTGGGATCATTCCCCAGCCCTGCTGATTTTTACTCCCTCTTCAGATGCTGTACAATGGCCTCTGTATCCATGTGTGTGGTCTGAGGTCCTTGTTAAAAACTATCAGCTGTTGAGCCGGCGCCTCAGCTCAATAGGCTAATCCTATTAGAACCGGGCACACCAGGTTCTAGTCCTGGTCGGGGCGCTGGATTCTGTCCCGGTTGCCCCTCTTCCAGACCAGCTCTCTGCTGTGGCCTGGGAAGGCAGTGGAGGATGGCCCAAGTGCTAGGGCCCTGCACCCCATGGGAGACCAGGAGAAGCACCTGGCTCCTGCCTTCGGATCAGCGCAGTGCGCCGGCCGCAGCGCGCCAGCCGTGGCGGGCATTGGAGGGTGAACCAACGGCAAAAGGAAGACCTTTCTCTCTGTCTCTCTCTCACTATCCACTCTGCCTGTCAAAAAAACAAACAAACAAACAAACAAAGAAAAAAAAAACTATGAGCTGTCCACACCCAAATACCATCCAAATGTTTAGATTTTCCAACACATACAAATGAGGTCCTATTCATCATCAAAAATATGCTTTTTGAGTGTCTACTCTGTGTCAGACATTGTTCTCAGCATTTGGATTATGGCAGTCAACGAGACAGACACAATCTCTGCTCTCAGGGAAGGTATGCTTTCATAGAAGCGCAAGTAAATAAATTCAGAGAGTGCTGAGTGCTGTGAAGAAAATAATACAAGGCGAAATGATAGACAATGATGAGGTTGCAGAGGGAGGCCTTTCTGAAGAGGGAACACTGATGAGAAACCTCTGTGATAAGCAAGAGGCAACCATAAGATGCCACAGGCAGAGAATATTCCAAACACAAAGAAGATTAATGGTAAAGGCCTGAGTTGGAAGTGGGAGCATCAGTGAGCCTGGAATGTAATATGACTGGCGGATAAGGAGTGAGGGGAGGGATGCGGGATGAAAGAAGAGGCAGATAGGGGTTCATATCATGCAGGGCTTTTTAAGGAAAGAAGGTTAGACTTTATTTGAGTGCTGCAGGAAGCCACTGAAAAGTTTAACCAAGGGAGGAGCATGATCTGATGTAAGTTTCTTATTAACGTTTTTTAAAAATTGAGTTGTAGAGGACAGCGCTGTGGCACAGCATGTTACACTGCCACCTGCAAAGCTGACATTCCATTTCAGAATGCTTGTTCGAGTCCCTGCAGCTCTGCTTTGGATTCAGCTCCCTGCTAATATGCTTGGTATGATGGTCCAGGTACCTGGGCCTCCGTCACCCGCATGAGAGACTAGTTGGAGTTCCAGGCTCTTGATTTATACCTCGCCCAGTCTTGGCCATTGTGACCATTTGGGGAGTGAAATAGAAGATGAAAGATCACTTTCTCTGTGTCTCTTCGTCTCTGTCACTCTATTTATTTCTAATTTATTTCAAATAAATTAATAAATCATTTTTAAAAATTGAAATTTAAATTTAAAAAATTGAATTAATTCACATCACATAAACTTCACCATTTGAAAGGGCACAATTAGTCAACTGTTAGCATTTCACAATGTGAACAACTACCACCAAAAATTCCAAAACATTTCCACCACGCCACAAAGAAACCCCATACCTGTTAGCAGGTTCTCCTCATTTCCTCTTTCCCCAGTCCTTGGTAACCACTAATTTATTTTTGTCCTCTATGGATTTGCCTGTTGTGAACATTTCTTTTTTTATTTTAAAAAATTTTTAATTTTATTTATTTTTATTTTATTTTTTGACAGGCAGAGTTAGAGAGAGAGAGACAGAGACAGGGAGAAAGGTCCTCCTTCCATTGGTTCACCCCCCTAAATGGCCGCTGCAGCCGGCGTGCTGCGTTGATCCGAAGCCAGGAGCCAGGTGCTTCCTCCTGGTCTCCCATGCAGGTGCAGTGACCCAAGCACGTGGGCCATCCTCCACTGCCTTCCCAGCCCACAGCAGAGAGCTGGACTGGAAGAGAAGCAACCGGGACAGAATCCGGCACCCCAACCGGGACTAGAACCCGGTGTGCCGGCGCCGCAGGCGGAGGACTAGCCAAGTGAGCCACAGTGCTGGCCGTGAACATTTCATATAAACAGAATCATAGAGCCTATTGCATCTGCTTTGTTTTGTTTAGTGTAATGTTTTCAAGATTCATCCATATTGTTTCATGTAATAATACTTCATTCCTTTTAATTTCATAATTATATCCTATTGTATATATGAGTATATACCACATTTTGTTTATCCAGTCATCAGTTAATGAGCTTTTGGGCTGTTTCACCTTTTGGTTGTAATGAACCACTCGCCGGCGCGGCAGCTCACTAGGCTAATCCTCCACCTAGCGGCGCCGGCACACCGGGTTCTAGCCCCGGTCGGGGCGCCGGATTCTGTCCCGGTTGCTCCTCTTCCAGGCCAGCTCTCTGCTGTGCCAGGGAGTGCAGTGGAGGATGGCCCAAGTACTTGGGCCCTACACCCCATGGGAGACCAGGAGAAGCACCTGGCTCCTGCCATTGGATCAGCGCGGTGCGCTGGCCGCAGCTTGCCGGCTGCGGCGGCCATTGGAGGGTGAGCCAACGGCAAAGGAAGACCTTTCTCTCTGTCTCTCTCTCACTGTCCACTCTGTCTGTCAAAAAGAAAAAAAAAATACTTCTGTGACCACTCATCTATAAGGTTTTTTTTTTTTTTTAATGAGCATATGTTTTCATGTCTCTTGTGTACACAGCTAGGTGTGGAATTGCTAGGTTATATGGTAAGTATTTGTTTCACTTTCTGAAGAACTGCCAGACCCTGTCATGTGGCTGTACCATTTTATATTCCCTCTACTAATGTTTATGGATTCCAATTTCTCTGCATCCTAGACAACACTTACTGTTTTATGAGCTTATGGGCTATTTGCATGTGTTCTTTGGAGACATGTCAATACAAATCTTTTGCCTATTTTAAAATTGTATTTACTTCTTTATTGTTGACTGTAAGGGTTCTTTTTACATTCAGGATAGTTGTATTTTACATGACTTGCAAAAATTTTCTACCATTCTGTGAACTTTGTTTTCACTTTCTTGACAGTATTCTTTTTAAAAGATCACTCTGACAGCTATATAGAAGATGGACTATTGGAGATGAGAGGGGTCCTGGGGACATGAATTAGGAACAATTGCATGCTTGGTTAGTAAATAGGTTCTGGTTTTAAATTATTGTTGCCAGCTTTAGGTAGGCAGTGTTTTATCAGATGCCTGGAATTTTATTCCATTTCATGAGGGAATCTTCAGAAGTTTGTGAAAATGTTGTGTTATGAACAAACTATGCATGGATTGCAAAATTTTTTACACAAAAATAAATATCTTTTAATTCCATTTTCCATGAGATTTTTGAAGTGCCCTCATATATTGCTTTCATACTAAGAGAGAAAATTGTGACACAACACATGTATTTTGTCTTTAGACTCAAGAATCAGCCCTAGCATGTGGTGACAGTAGTTCTGGGCTTGTTACATAAATTTTGACCATGATTTTAGATTTTGAAGAACCAGATTGCAAATCTCACCCATAAAAAGTTGATAAATTGTATTATTAAATTCACAGACAGGAATGAAAGCTCTTATGGTAAAGAGAGCACAGTATTTTGGGGGAATGAGGTAGAAAAAAAAAGGGCCTGTGCTTGGACACTCCTTCCCCAGCAAGGAAGTTTTCTTGGGAAATCAAAGAGGAAATTGGGATGATTTGAAAGAGGAAGAATGGAAACAAAGAAAAAGAAAACGACGATTAGCTGCAGGGAGCATGAACTTAGGACACAGAATGGGCTCTTGGTGAAGAGACTAGACATGCTCGAATAGGAAGGTCAGGGCAGATATATGTGGAAAGAACAGAGGCATGCTCAGGTCCACTTAGAAAAGGTGAAGATGTTTTAATTAACATTAGTGATGACTGGGCCAAATGAAAACAAATGAAAAGAAGAAAGACCATGGGAGGAAATCTTCCCCCTGCCTGCAAGAAACCAGATCCAGGAACAAACAGAGAAACCCCTGTGAAAAGTGCAGATAGATAAAGAATCCACAGTAAGTTGGCCGGCGCCACGGCTCACTAGGCTAATCTTCTGCCTGTGGCGCTGGCACCCCGGGTTCTAGTCCCGGTTAGGGCGCCGGTTCTCTCGTGGTTGTTCCTCTTCCAGTCCAGCTCTCTGCTGTGGCTCGGGAAGGTAGTGGAGGATGGCCCAAGTGCTTGGGCCCTGCACCCGCATGGGAGACTGGGAGGAAGCACCTGGCTCCTGGCTTCGGATCGGCGCAGCACCGGCCATAGCGGCCATTTGGGGGGTGAACCAACGGAAGGAAGACCTTTCTCTCTCTCTCTCACTAACTCTAACTCTGCCTGCCAAAATAAATAAATAAATAAATAAAATAAAAAAATCCACAGTAAGAGCAATTGAAACAATTTTGTGTGTGTGCACCCTGACCTCCCAGAGCCCATGCTGACCTCCTGTGTGGGCATGTCTAGTCTCTCCACTAAGCAGTCATTCTGTTTTTTTTTTCTTTTCTTTTTTTTTTTTTTTTTTTGACAGGCAGAGTGGACAGTGAGAGAGAGAGGCAGAGATAAAGGTCTTCCTTTGCCGTTGGTTCACCCTCCAATGGCCACTGCGCCCGGTGCGCTGCAGCCAGCGCACCGTGCTGATCTGATGGCAGGAGCCAGGTGCTTCTCCTGGTCTCCCATACGGGTGCAGGGCCCAGGCACTTGGGCCATCCTCCACTGCACTCCCGGGCCACAGCAGAGAGCTGGCCTGGAAGAGGGACAACCGGGACAGAATCCGGCGTCCCAATCGGGACTAGAACCCGGTGTGCCGGTGCCGCAAGGCGGAGGATTAGCCTATTGAGCCGCGGTGCCGGCTCATTCTGTTTTCTAAGAAAAGTGTACTGACCCTCCAGCTAATTGTCTTCCCTTGTTTTTTTTTTTTTTTTTTTTTTTTTTTTTTTGACAGGCAGAGTGGACAGTGAGAGAAACAGAGAGAAAGGTCTTCCTTTGCCGTTGGTTCACCCTCCAATGGCCGCCGCTGCAGCCGGCGCACCGCGCTGATCCTGGCAGGAGCCAGGAGCCAGGTGCTTTTCCTGGTCTCCCATGGGGTGCAGGGCCCAAGCACCTGGGCCATCCTCCACTGCACTCCCTGGCCATAGCAGAGAGCTGGCCTGGAAGAGGGGCGACCGGGACAGAATCCGGCGCCCCAACCGGGACTAGAACCCGGTGTGCCGGCGCCGCAAGGTGGAGGATTAGCCTATTGAGCCACGGCGCCGGCTCCCTTGTTTTGTTTTTATTCTTCCACTCTTTCTGCTCTGATAGACTGAAGCATAATTGGTGCTATTAAGCCAAGTGGTCAAAAAGAATTTGGGCAGATTTGAGAGGGGAAGACCAGGTAAATAAGCTTACAGTATTCAGATGGTTGTTAACACAGGCAGAATCAGAGACAGAAAACTAAAGCAGGTGGCAAGCAGGTTTTGCCTGTGCCTTGAGGGCGTGTGTCAGAAAAGCTTATGGAGGTGGCATTCTAAGGGAAGGTGCAACAGAGATGAAAAATATAAATGGCCAGCGCCGCAGCTCACTAGGCTAATCCTCCGCCTTGCGGCGCCGGCACACTGGGTTCTAGTCCCGGTTGGGACACCGGATTCTGTCCCGGTTGCCCCTCTTCCAGGCTGGCTCTTTGCTGTAGTCAGGGAGTGCAGTGGAGGATGGCCCAGGTGCTTGGGCCCTGCACCCCATGGGAGACCAGGAGAAGCACCTGGCTCCTGCCATCGGATCAGCGCAGTGCGCCGGCTGCAGCTTGCCGGCCGCGGCAGCCATTGGAGGGTGAACCAACGGCAAAGGAAGACCTTTCTCTCTGTCTCTCTCTCTCACTGTCCACTCTGCCTGTCAAAAAAAAATATATATATATATATATATATATATATATATATATATATATATAAATGGAGAGCCAGACAGAACAGTCATCACCCAACACTAGGCCCAGAAGGGATGTTGGTTTAATGGCATAATATCTCCTAGGGAGTCTCCCAGGTAGGAGAAGGTGGACAAAATTATTTTAGCAGTATAGCTTTTGGTAGCCTTAGTCATTTTTTATTTCATCTATTTCACAAAGGTGGACTCCTACTTCTCAAACCTAGAGGAACAGGCTAGAAAAAACATTTTTAGGCAAGAAAACAAAGACACCAGTTCCTGCCTTACATGTATAGAAAGGGAAGGAATCAATTAATAAATAGGTTAGGGGTGGGTATTGTGGTGGAGTGGGTTAAGCTGCTACTTGGGATGCCTGCCTCTCGTGTCAGAGTACTGGTTTGAATCCAGGCTATTCTGCTTCCAAGATCCCCACTAATGTACCTGGGAAGCAGCAGATGACAGCTCAAGTGTTTGATTTCCTGCTGCCCACGTGGGAGATCTGGATGGAATTCCTGGTTCCTGGCTTCGGCCTAACCAGGATCTGGCTGTTGCCATTATTTGGGGAATCAGCAGATGGAAGATCTTTCTTTCTTCTCAAAGAGTTGGCTTATGAGAGTTAACAGTAAAAGTTGATTGCAAAGGTGTACCTCTTTTTTTTTTTTTAAGATAAACAGAATAAACCATTTATTGAAACATTAGGCAATAAAATACACTTTTTTGAGCCCATGCTACATTGGTAAACATTTCCCCCTCATAAACACTTTACCTAAAACACAGTTAAATTAAAACATCATCTGACCAAAAAACTAGAAAATACTTCTAAAAATTAAAAAAAAATTCTTTCACCACTTGATGGTTGAATATTGAGACAAGTGCTTATCTAGGTTTTCTTGATGAGTCAAAGATGGAGAATGATGACTTAACAGCCAACCAAAGTTTCAAATTTTATTTATCCCGTTCACTGGTCCAAACTTAGAATTTTTACTTTATAGAATAAGAAATAAAGATTTCACAGACAATCCCTCCTCTTTCCATCATAAAAAAACACCAGGAACAAATAAGGGATAAGAGCTAGGTTTTATTTTTATTTATTTATTTTTTATCTTTTTAAAGGTCTTCCCTCCATTGGTTCACCCCCCAAATGGCTGCTACGGCTGGTGCTGAGCCAATCCAAAGCCAGGAGCCAGGTGCTTCTCCTGGTCTCCCATGGGGTGCAGGGCCCAAGCACTTGGGCCATCCTGCACTGCCCTCCTGGGCCACAGCAGAGAGCTGGACTGGAAGAGGGGCAACCGGGACAGAATCCGGCGCTCACATGGGATGCCGGTGCAGCAGAGGAGGATCAACCAAGTGAGCCACAGCGCCGGCCCCTAGGGCTAGTTTTAAACTGCATTTTATTTGTTACATTTTTTTTTTTTTGAAAACAGATCAATAATAGGCATGCAAAAATTTCTTCTCTGAATAGAACTGCTTCCATTGTCTCTTGTACGTCAACAGGTAAGTTATAAAGGTCATTCGG
The DNA here is from genome assembly GCF_964237555.1 of Oryctolagus cuniculus. Classification (NCBI taxonomy): domain Eukaryota; kingdom Metazoa; phylum Chordata; class Mammalia; order Lagomorpha; family Leporidae; genus Oryctolagus; species Oryctolagus cuniculus. The sequence continues at coordinate 120,123,826 of NC_091435.1, read as the reverse complement.
TTGGCATGCTCTCCTCTTTAATAGCACTTCTAAATAGCGTGCATGACACACACCACAGAGGTAGGAAATACCATCTTTAATAAATTATATCCTTAATTGAAAAGAATTTCTGAACATAAAACTGACAAAGTGCTAACCCAGGCCTCTGATGAGTCCTACAGGCCCACAGCCCCATGGCCTCCTAGTTGAAGAGTTAATCCCTGCAGTGTTGCAGCCTTCATAGGGCACTTGGAAACAAGATCCACCAGGGCTCCACATGAGGGCACTGGGAAGGCCTCTGGCGCGCTCACTTGCCGATTCTCTGGACCACCCAGTCCTGCTGGCAGAGAGGGCACCAGTTGTTCTGCTTCACCCACAGGGACATGCAGCAGTCGTGAAAGGAATGCTCACGTTCTCCCCAGACCACAACGCAATCTTGTTTTCAGTTTGACATCTAAGACAGGCATCCGTCACTTGACCCTGCCGATAGTGCACGTATCACACTCATTGTCCCAGCTCCACCTGGCCACCGCGTTCCACTTCTTGAGAGAGAACATTTTGTCAACTTGGAGCCTGTGCTCACGGAGTGAGAGGACAGGGCGCAGGTCTCCTAGCCGTCTTCCACGTCGGCCATGGCGGCAGCGAAGACATTGGGTCGTGGGAGGTGGGCAACTATGGCGGCTCTGTGGGACCGTCCCTGTACCTCGTTTTAATGCATTAAGTGGAGGATATTATCTATGTCTCATAAGCTGTAGTAACATCTAAGTGCTTGCAAAAGACGCACCATTCTTGGGTTCTTCTCCAAAGTTAACTCTCGAAAAAAAATTATATATAGAGAGGGCCGGTGCTGTGGCTTAGCGGATAAAGCCGCCCTGCAGTGCCAGCATCCCATATGGGCACCGGTTCAAGTCCCAGCTGCTCCACTTTGGATCCAGCTCTCTGCTATGGCCTGGGAAAGCAGTAGAAGATGGCCCAAGTCCCTGGGCCCCTGCACCTGGATGGGAGACCCAGAAGAAGCTCCTGGCTCCTGGCTCCTGGCTTAGGATCAGTGCAGTTCTGGCCGTTGTGGCTGATTGAGGATTGAACCAGTGGACAGAAAACACCTCTCTCTCTCTGTAACTCTGCCTTTCAAACAAATAAAAAAATCTTAAAAAATATATAGATAGATAAGTCAAACCTCAGAAAGGTTTACTTTTAATGAATTAAAAAGTACTTTCTTTCCTTATTGTGAAAACAATCTTGTTGGTATTCTATTGCATAGTAGGGTAATAAGAGTTGACAATGACATACTGTACTTTTCTAAATAGCTAGAAGAAAAACTTCTGAATGTTCACACTGCAAAGAAAACTTCAATATATGAAGTGGTGGATGCTAATTATCCTAATATGATCATTAAAATGTATGCATGTATCAAAATATTACATTGTGCCCCATAAATATGTACAATTACTGTTTGTCAATAAATAAGAAAAGAAATATTCACCTTGTCGTCATCAAAAAAAATCTCCTCCTGTCACTCTGCCTTTCAAATATATATATATATATATTTTTTAAAGAAATGTTAAGGGGCTGGTTCTGTGGCATAGTAGCTTAAGCCTCTGCCTGCGGTGCCGGCATCCCATATGGGCGCCGGTTTGTGTCCTGGCTGCTCCTCTTCCCATCCAGCTCTCTGCTGTGGCCTGGGGAAGCAGTAGAAGATGGCCCAGAAGCTTGGGCCTCTGCAACCACGTAGGGGACTGGTAAGAAACTTCTGGCTCCTGGCTTCAGATTGGCTCAGCTCTGGCCATTGTGGCCATGTGGGGAGTGAACCAGCAGATGGAAGACCTTTCTGTCTGTCTCTTCCGATCTCTGTAACTCTACCTCTCAAATAAATAAATAAAATCTTTAAAAAAAGGAATGTTAAAATTTTAGAAATCGACTGAGTCTGGAAGAAACAGGATAACAGCAGAAGGAATGAAGCTCTAGAAGCACACACTTCTATTTCACTGAAAGACATTCCAGGCATAAATGATACTCAAGGCCTGCAATATTCAACGTGGAGGAAAAATAGTGAATCAGGGAGCCCATTGGAGAGGAACAACTGATTCTGATAGAAGACTAAAAACACAAGCTCTGAAGCATCAACAGTAATTCAGTTCAGAAATCTGCTAAGGCTGATTTCTCAGCTGAATTAAATATGACAACTAGTTGAAAATCCCTTCCACCGACAGATTTTACAGCCCCAGGTGATTTCCTAGTAAGAGGCAAGAGAAACACCCCTTTTGGCTCAGACTTGAATATGTCTGCTCATGGGTTTTATTTACTTGTTTGTTTATTTCAAAGACAACAAGGGAGAAACAGAGACATAGCAAGAGTGAGAGCAAGAAAGATCTTTCAGGGGACTGGTGCTGTGGTACAGTGGGTTAAAGCCCTGGCCTGAAGTGCCAGCATCCCATATGGACACCAGTTCTAGTCTCAGCTGCTCCTCTTCTTATCCAGCTCTCTGCTATGGTCTGGGGAAGCAGTGGAGGATGGCCCAAGTCCTTGGGCCCCTGTACCCACATGGGAGACCTGGAAGAAGCTCCTGGCTCCTGGCTTCGGATGGGCGCAGCTCCGGCCGTTGCGGCCATGTGGGGAGTGAACCAGCGGATGGAAGACCTCTCTCTCTGTCTCTCCCTCTCTCTGTAACTTTGTCTTTCAAATAAATAAAATAAATCTTAAAAAACAAACAAACAAACAAACAAAGAAAGGTCTTCCATCCACTGGCTCATTCTCCAAATGCCTACAGCAGCTGGGACTGGTCCAGGATGAAGCCAGGAGCCAGAAACTCGGTCTGGATCTCTCATGTAGGTGAAGCCCATTACCTGGGCTGTCACCTGCTGCCTCCCACACCGCATGCATGTTATTAGCAGGAACCTGAATCAGAAGTGGAGGCAGGACTCAATCCTAGCAGCCGTCTATTTCTGTGCCACAACGCCCGCCCCCTTCTCACAGATGATTGATGAAGCCTAGATAAAATTCCACACTAACATCCAGAAACATGGAGTTCAAAGGGAAAATGAAAAATTAGAGATTCTGAATAAACAGAAAGGCAGAGGCGCACACACACACACACACACAGGCCTGGTGAATGGGCCACAACCAAGTTAAGTTTCTAACTTTAGAAGATTGTAAAGTCTCAAATGCTACTATCTTAGAAAGAACCTGCACCACCCTCCCCCCGCCCCCACAGCTCCCCAGCACTGCCCCCGTGCATCCCCTCACCAAGTGCCAAATTTAGCCACTGGCTGCGAGGTTGGCCCTGATTCAGCGTACAGTAGTCCTTACGCGTCTGTGCTTTCACTTCTCACAGTTTCGGTTACCCAGTTTCGGTCTGAAAATAGTAAATGAAAAATTTCAGAGATACACAATTCATGAGTGTTTAATAATTCTAGTCCAGTGTATTATTATAATTATTCTGCTGCTATTAGCTATTAATTTTCTGTGCCTAATTTATCAGTTAAACTTGTCACCAGTTGTATGTAGGAAAAATCACAGTACATGTAGCGTTCAGAACTACCTGCAGTGTTGTCCACTGGAGGTCTTGGAATGGGGTTCCCTGTGGATAATGGAGGATTTCTGCAAGTTTAGATTGTGGGCATCAGGGAACCTTCCCATAGTGGCATCCTGGAGAGGTTAAACCAAGTTAATTTCTTAGTCTGACTTCCTTCCATCCAGCACCATTGAATCTCTTTGCTGTGGTTGTTGGCAACAGTAATTTGGGGGTACTCTGGGAACATAATTTTACTTATAATGACAAGATTGTCTTACTCTCTAGATTTGGTGGGTAAGAGTCCCATGCTGCGATAATGTTTGTGTTCTGTTAAATCTTGGAGCTTTTCAACCCTGGCCATAGTAAAGACCAACTCAACTTCCAAAGTCCTAAAAGACCTATGTCCATTTCATAGGAGAAAGTCCAGGCTGCAGATACCCATGTTACCAGGCAGCACAGGCTCTCCTAGGCAGAACGAGAAATTGAGGAGGATAAAGTTTGGACTTCAGTTTCTCTGGATTTTAAACTTCCAAGTGTGTGAGAATATGATTTTGGACTTCCACTCTTGATCTCCAAAATATTTGCACTAATTTTTATGGAGATTTAAATTATAACCTTAATCTCCTCCCAGGAAAATCCATGTTAAAAAGGCTATTAGCATCCAAATCTGGGACTTTGTATGTTTGGACATTTTTATTATTGGAGAGTTTTTATGTTGTTATTTTAATCTCATTGCCAAACTTTTGATGAGCCATGTTGGACAATATATTGGACAGAGCATGGGAAAGGAAATAGAGAGATTTTCTTGCTTTAGATGCAGTTTTTTAGAATTAATTTATGTACTAAAACACTTCCCCAGTATCCCGAAAGAGCCATAGTTGGTGTTGGGAGAACCAGGATTGTGAGCAGGTTACCCTGGACCAGGACTGCCCTGGTAGAGTTTGAATCTTGTCCCTCAAGGAGGGCAGCCAGCCCGCAAGGGTTAATGGTTCACTGATGGCAACAAGAGAACAAAAATCCAGGGAATGTTGGAGGAGGGGAATCTTTTCTCCTGTGATTTGCTGGTAACTTTCCTGCCTCTTTCTTCCTCATCATTTTCTCCTCCCAGAACTTGTCAGACTGACAGCTGGGCAGGCAGGGCTGGATAAGGCATGCATGCTCCTCCCACCCTCTCCTGCCTTGGATCTGTCTGCCTGTAAACTGGAAATGTGTATCTTGCCTGGTTCTTCCGCTCCATAAATATTACAGGAGCAGGCCCTGTCTACCCTGCACAGGAAAGGCTGCATTGGCCCCTGTCTCCTGGATTGGGTACGAAGATTGTCTAGCTGTAAATGCCTTCTCACCTGCAGATAGATGAATAAACCATCCCTGTTAGCTCTATTATCAGGTAGTATTTTATAAAGATAACATTCTGACCTCCACTGGTCTGACTTCTATGTTTTTCAGTTGATTCTTACTTAGGGTTGGGAATAGAAGTGTCAATTATTGGGCTCTTTTAGAATTACTATACATTTTTGGAGGAAAAGCTGACTGGGTTGCTGATTAATTAGGTTTGAGTATAGAGGAAAATGATGAATCAAAGATAATTCCCAGGTTTCTGGATTGAATGACTAGATTAAAGTGGTACTATTTTATGATATACTAATTAGTATGTATTGGGGGGAGTGATTTGTTGAGAGGAACTACACAAACACAGTAGTTCTCTCTTATCCACTTACAATGGTCAACAAGAAGGGTGAGTATAAGTTATTGAGATAGAGAAAGAGAGACCACATTCACATACTTTTATTACAATATATTGTTATTTTTCTTATTATCAATTTTTACTGTGCATAATTTATAAATTAAACTTTATCCTAGGTGTGTATGTATAGAAGAAAGCAGAATATATGTAGGGTTTGGTACCATTTATACTTTTAGGCATCCACTGAGCATCTTGGAACATATCCTCCATGGATAAGGGGGGAACTGCTGTAATGTGACTGACATAGTAGAGGATGGGATGGCTTTGTGGCAAGGAGAGGAAGTAGGAAAGAGGCTGCTGATACAGCTTAGGTAAGACATAAGAGCTTCAAATAGGATACTGGATTAGAGAAGGGGTATTAATGTCAGAGGCATTTAAAATGGAATTAATAGAATTTGGTGACCATGGAAATGGTGCTATTAAGCCACCTCTTTGGAACATCCACATCCCATATCAGAGTGCTGTTTTCAATCCTGGCTACTCCACTTGTGACCTAGCTCCTGCTAATGCAACCTGGGAGGCAGCAGATAAGGGTTTAGTGCTTGAGTCCCTGATACACATGGAGAAACCAAGATTGAGTTCTTGGTTCCTGGCGTTGATCTGGCCCAGCCCTGGCTGTTGTAGGTATTTGAGGGGGGAGCCAGTAGATGGATGATCTCTCTCCCCATCTCCCTCCACCCCTCTCTGTTTCTCTGCCTTCCAAGTAGATGAAATTAAATAAATAAACATTTAAAAAGAATTTGGTGACCACTTAGGTATGAATAGATGGATGTGGACAGAAGTTTCAAGTTTGTGGACCTGTCTAAAAAAATCAAACTTTAGATAGTGATGGAACAAAGACATAAGCCTCAACCATTCTCATTCATTGCCCAAAACATAGATAAAAACTTATCCCTTGCCCCTGAATCTCAATTTGGTCTCACAGTCCCTATTATCTGTATACCCCTCCCCACATTCTTCCCGAGGTTCTGAAGCCCTGTGACCACTTAAAAGAACCGTGTGGAGGAATTCACCTCTGCCTGTTGCCCCTACTTCCACCCCCACCCCAGCTCTCCTAAGATATAAAGAAGCCCGGTCCCTGGGGCCTGGCCTTCTGCCACATGTTCCATCAGTCGGTGGTTGGCCACCCACCTCTGTGGATTTATTTTCTCTGAATAAATTCAGACTGGTTGTAAATCCATACTCTGCCTCCTCTCTGTTCTGTGCCTCTTTTCCTTATATTTTGGTGCCCCATGTGAGGAGGCACCAAAATCTGCACTCTTTTCCTTACAGATAGTAACACAAAAATTTTATATTCTAGATTCTGCCATTTTAACTATGACAACACTTGTAACCATAATAAGGGCATGCAGGAAAATGGAATGATAAACTTCTCTAGGGCCTAAGTCTTCTGTTCAAGAGAAAACAAAATAAAAAGCCTGCAAGTGAGGCAGGAGTTTTAGAGGGATTTGGTCACTGCTTGTAGCGCTCTCATTCAGTAGTAGAGTGCCTGGTTTGAGCCCAGCCAGCTTTCTCCTTTACCCAGGGAGGCAGCTCAACTACTTCAGTCCCTGCCAACCCACATGGGAGAGCTGGATTGAGTTCTGGGCTCCTGGCTTTGGCCTGGCCCAGCTCAGTCGTGGCTGCTGTGGACATTTGGGTGGTGAACCAGTACTTGGAAGATCTGTCTCTGTCTCTATCTCTCTTTTTCTGTGCCTTGAAAATAAAATTAATTAAACAAACATAATTGCATTTTTAGAAAGATCTATTCTATTTTTATTTATTTCAAAGAGTTACAGAGCGAGGAGGTGAGACAGAGAGATACCTTCCATCCACTGGTTCACTCCCCAAATGGCCACAATGGCCAGGGCTGGACCAGGCCAAAGCCAGGAGCCCAGAGCTGCTTCTGGTATCTCCACATGGATGCAGGGGCCCAAGTAATTGGGCCATCCTCCACTGCTTTCTCAGGTGCATTAGCAGGGAGCTGGAGTGGAAGTGCAGAAGCCAGGTCTCAAACCAGCACCCATATAGGATTCCAGCATTGCTGGTGGAGGCTTAACCTGCTATGCTACAATGTCGGCCCTGAGCACACATAATTGTATTTTTAAAAAGCCCCAAACTATCCAAAACCCAACTAAGATAAATTCTTTCGGTTGGGTGATTTTGCTTTTAGATTTGATACACTATACCAAGGGGATTGGCAAACTTTGTCTAGTAAACCAGGCAATAAATACCCTAGAGTTGGCAGAATATTGTCACTGTTGGGGGCAGCACTGCAGCACAGAAGGTTAAGTCTGAAGCAGCAGCATCTCATATGGGCGCTGGTTTGAATCCCTGCTTCTCTCTCTCTCTCTCTGTCTCTCCTTTCTGTCTCTGTAACTCTGAGTTTCAAATAAATAAATGATTTTTTTAAAAAAAGAATATCGTTACTCTTGCAACTACTCAACGTTGCCATTTTGAAGCAAGAGAAGAAACAAACAACAGAAATATGAAAAAGCATGGCTGTGTTCCAGTAAAGCTTTACTTATAAAACAGGAGGCCACAGGCTAGATTTGACTCACAGGCTATTGTCACAATTGTAGCCTTTTGCAGCTTCACCTGTGGTGAGGTTGCCTTTCCCTCAGCTATCAGCAGAGAGCAATGCCTAGTCAGTGCCCAGACTGGTGTATAAAAAGAAGCCATACAATGTTGCACAAGATTGGGACGAAATCAGTGCTCTTTTTACTGATACGTTACAGTAGCAAGGGGGATATGACTCCCATGTACGCACCTGTTGAGAGATATTAGCTCTCTCATGTGAGATGTCTGAATTTTTTAAAGGGTTGGCCAAAGCAGAGCAGGGGAAGACAAGCACAAAAAGACAAATCCTTCCAGACCAGATGCTGTGATTTATCTCCACCTTCAGGATATAAAACTGCCATATCCTCCTCTCCAGCAGCGGGAACAGGTAGGAGTAAAAAAGGTTGTAAGTCCAAGCCCATGCCTGGTACTGAGAAGACTTGCAGTCCACAAGAGGAGGCCAAGGGCCAAATCCTGGAGAGGGAAGTTGGGCATGAAAAGGGAGGAAGAGAAAGACAGTGAAAGCACACAGAGGATAGAGAAGGGGTGGTGTGATGAGAGACTGGGGTCTGTGAGAACACTTCCCATTGCCAAGGGAACATCCAAGGGGAACACTATCAGGTTTGGTCAGTGAGTAGAATGTTCACGGACTACGCTCAGAAATGAAGCAATCTGATAAGGAGGGCAGGCTTACACTCAGTTTGGACTCTCTCAGAATGTTTGAGTTCATAAATTGTTTGACCCTTGTGTGTTTGTGTGTGTGTGTGTGTGTGTGTGTATGTGTTTACTTGGCCAAAGAAGAAGTATGGGCCGTTCTCTAGCCCCACCAGTCAATAATAGGTACCAGAGACATTGAAGATATGAATGAAAAAAAGAGAAGCCAAGAGAATTCTGATATGATAATTGTCTCAGGACTGTAAAACCACAGATCTTGAAATACTATGAGAGAGTATCTGAACTAGGCTTACGTCTTTAGAAAAGCTAGTCTTGTTGATGTGCCTGACCAAAGATCAGGCCTTCTCTCTCAAAAATCCTTTCCAATATTTTTTCATTCTCCCACTCTAGAAGTCCTTTATATCCAATAGAAAGCTCTCCTACTTTACTCCCATTTTCCTCTTATTTTAGACCTTCAGTAGTATAGACAAAACAAGAGCAAGCCTTTCAGGAACCTTTTATCATTTTTTTAAGATTCAGCAGAAGATAATTTATTAGGGCATTCAAACACTAGGAACTTCCAAACAGCAGAATTGTGATGATCATTCTCTCTGCCAGTGCTGACCCAGTGGCCCTGTCCACTATGTGCAGATAGAATGTGGCAAATTATAATAGACAAGTAGGTGAATAACCTTGTCAGTGGCCATTTAAGGTGAGAAAAGTCTTATACATGTCATAAAATGAAGGTCAGTTAGCACTGAACAGAAAAAACTACTGTTGTACAGGCCAGAAATGACATTCCAAAAGGAAAAGAGGCACAAAGCTAGCAGACATTGATGAATCTGTTCAAGCAAGTGTTGCATTCACATCTCCTTTAGTTTTGCCAGAAACAGTTGCAGCAAATTCTGTTGGCAATTTTCTCACACTTCTCTCTGCAGACGAACAACAATTTCATGATAAATAAAAATGGTTTACTTTTTATTATTGCATACTGCTTTTGAAATTGGAGATGACCCCCTAAAATCTATACAAAAATGTGGTCCTTTAGAGTTTCCCAGAAGTGCTATCTGGGGTGACACATATGCTACCGGAATTTGGGGTGCCATATGATATCGCTATATTCTTATTAATAAATCCCCAATATTAATAAGCATGAGAGGGTTCTTGCCTAATATTTAGAGAAGAATTATAAATACCAGCACAGATAAACAAGGCAGCATGGGACATTTTAGGTTTTTATTTAGTGCGAAAGGTGCCTAGGAAAATTAGGGCTTTAGTTCAGTTTAAAGAGAAGGGAAGGTCTGGAAACTAAGGTAGCGTCCATACCAAGCAGAGAGCAGGCCAAAAGCCACATGCAGCAAGCGCCTTGAGCTGCTATCCACTGCTTATCACCGGCAGCAAAGCAGAGGCAGAGAGCCTTTTGGGACGCTCCTTGCCTTTCTATATATTTTCCACAGGGGAGTGGCTTGTGGGCAGGTGGGCACTCAGGTATGGTCAGGTAGAGCCTGATGTCACATGGGGGAGTGGTGAGGGTATCAGGTAGGATGTGAGGTCACACAGGGTCATGGCGAAGGTATCAGGTAGGGCATGAGGTCACACAAGGGCGTGGCAAAGGCATGGTCTTCCAGCTCACAAACCTAATCAATTTTAGCCTGTATGCCTGCCTACTTCACTTTGAGGGGAATTGTATTAAGGAAACTCTTATGCATCAGAAATTTTTTTCTTTTAATGTGAAAATTGAAAAGTGTAATCCATGTGTTATTTTTAAACATTATTAAATATTTAGATATTTCATAATCTGTTACATTTTTTGTCATTGTTGTTGCTTTCAGGTAAACTCTGATATTTTTGATTAATGCAAAGTGACAACAAATCCTTAATCCATTCTTTGTTTGATTTGTGTTCATTGAATAAAATGTTCTCTAAGACATAAAAGGCTTTACATTTATTTGTTTATTTTGGTTGTTAAACACATTTCATTTTAGAAGTGATTTGTGTATTGATCAGACTATAGTAGAGTATGCCATATAACAAATTAACTCCTACATCTCAGTGGTCTAACATAGCAGGTTTAGTTCTTACTCACATTATATGTTTTATTTGCATCTACAGGGGGCTGTCTTCCATGCAGTCTCTCAAGTACCTAGACTGACAGTGACTCTGATACCTTTATAACCATTGTCATCTGGAACATGGGGCTTCCAGGCTTGCTACAGCGGGAGCAGGGGGAGATGTCATCACACAGCAACTCTTGAATGCTTTGCCTTGGAAGTGACACTCATGGCATTTACTCACCAAAGGGTTTTTTTTTTTTTTCTATCACAATGTCTTTTTGAAGTTAAGATATTTAAAATTGTGACTTTCACTTAAGTCAGAACCTTCTGGTTGAATCATCTTTAATTATGTCATCCGTCATTCACCTTTTCTTAGGCAATCTCCAGTTTTGTAAGGTTTTTCTATCAGCATTTTCTTTGAGAGAGAGAGATTCAGCATGCTTCCCTCTGCTGGTTCACATCCCAAATGCGCACAATAGAATGCTATTCAGGTCTCCCTTTTGGCTGGCAGGACCACAATTACTTGAGTCATCACACTGCTTCCTAGGGTCTGCATTAGCAGGAAGCTGGAGTCAGGAGCCAGAGCTTGGAATCAAACCCAGGTACTCCAGCCTGGGACATGGCCATCTTAGCTGCTAGGCTCAACACCAGCTCCCATATCTGTCAATATTTCTAGTTGGAGACAGAAAGCTCAAGTCTAATGTTGTTTTTTTTTTTTTTTTTTCCAGTTGGGAAAGGAATTGTTAAGGGAGCTTAGCAGGTCCAATTAATACTGGAAAGGCTCGAGGAAGAGATTCTAGGTGGAGCCACCACCAATCCCATAACCACACTTTTTTTTTCCCACAGGGAAGCTGCTGCTCCCACTGCTGACCCCAGAACCATGACACAGAAAGCACCTGTGCCAGCAGAGTGGATGTCTGGACCCTGCCTGTTCCTCAGGTACTCTAGAGTCTGGAAAGATTAGGATATGTTAAATTTTAGAATTTGCTTTGGGATGACAGCTAATACACTATCAAAATGTAGGGTTGTTTTCGAAAGATTTGGGAGTGACACAAATAACAGATGGTCATTATATTTTCTTTTATAGCACTTGTTTACTTGGATGTAAAGAATTTCTTTATTATGGAAGTAATACAATTAGAGATAAGAAAAAAATGCTTATATTGATATCACTCTAGCAGAGCTATTGTCATTATTCTGGTATATTTCCTTTTTCTATGCAGAATTCTTTTATATAAAATCATATGACAATGACCATCAGTATTCTAGTGAAATATTAGAATACAAACATTTTCCACATGTTGTTACATGATAGTCAAAGTCATGAATTTTCATGGCTGTGCAATATTGTGACAGTGGGAAGGGTTACTATGTAAATATATTGTGATGCAAGCTGATGGATATAACTTTTCTGATTACAATTGTGAGTTATCATTGCCTTTATACTGCAATCAAACTAACATCTTAGGTTACCTTATTTCCCAGTTTTTATCAAGATAAAGGACCTTCTAAAGATATAGTCCAACACTGAATGTAGATAGGGAAAGGAACATGAAGATTTCAAGCAATTGCTTTGTAAGTACAAGAAACTTATTTCTCAGAGTCCATTCATATGAGATACCCAGAGAAGTGAAATTCATGGAGACAGAGTGTAGAATGGTGGTTATCTGGAGCTTGGGAGTAGGGGAGTGGGGGAGTGGGGAGGGAAGTAGGAATGGGCAGTTACTGTTTAACAGGTAGAGAGTTTCCGTGGGGGAAGATGAAAACTTCTGGAGATGGATAATAGTGACAATAGCACAACATTGTAAATGTCCTTAATGTCACAGAATTGTTCAATTAAAAACATTTTAATGTTAAACTTTATGTTATATATATTTTACCATAATTTAAATTTTTAAAAATAAAAAAATGATAGGCAGAAAATAAACTAATGAAAGGCTAAAAACTCTTTCATTCTTTTGAAAAAAGAACTTTCAGTATGTATCATCCATGCAGGCAGTCTGTCTTCCTTTATATAATCTCAGGTCATTTTTTAAAATTCCAGATAACATTTCCATTGTTCATTCACCTATGTCATCAAAAACCTAGCATAGTCTCTAACCACCATAGAGAGAAAAATTCAATTTTTGTCAAACTGCCAAAATAGAAAAAGAAAAAAATCATGCACACTATAGCCTGAAAAAAAAATCTATTCATTTGAGACATACACAGTGGGAATTCACCATGTCAAAGAACTCTGCCAGGCCGTGTGTGAACACCAAGATGTATAACATATGATTCTGATACCGTCCTGCTTATTAATATTTTTCAATGTTAATAAGCCTGTGGGCTCTTGCCACATATTCAGAGAATAATTCTGAATACTGGCTCAAATAGACCAGACAACATGGTAAGTTTTTAAGGATTTTATTCAGTGAGAGAAATGTGCAGGAGAATGAGGGCTTTATTTAGGGTAGAAAGAGAAGTCTAGAAGCTAAGCTGGGTCCATACCAAACAGAGAGCAGGCCAGGAGCCACGTGGAGCAAGTGTGCAGGCAGGAAAACAGGGAGCCATGTGCCCTGAAGGCATGGGGCAACAAGGGCAACAAAAAAAGGAGGGGTCCACCGTGGTCCAGGCCTTTTATTTACTCCCAAAGGGGAGTGGTTATGTAGTCTGATTGGCAGGTGGGCATGCAGGTGGAGTGAGGTAGGGGCATGAGATCACACAGGGAGTGTGCTGAAGTGGTCGTCTAGCTCACAAACCTAATCAATTTTAGCCTATCTGCCTGCCTACATCAATTCTGCTAAGGAGATATTTACAAACTCTCATCAAGATTTTTTTTTTAAAGCAGCAGCGTGTTGCCTGCCTTTTAAATTTTATTGAATGGCACTAGAAGGACATTGGATTTAGTCAGGAGAGTTGACCTTTATTCACAATTATTAATAAATTATTAATAAATTATTATTTATTCACAATTATCTCTGGCCTCTGTTTCTTTGTCTGGAAGAAGAGGTTCTTAGACTAAGAGCTCAAGATTTCTCATCTTTAACTCCCTGAAAATACATGGAACACTCCACAGGCTGTCTGTCAGGGGCCTTTGCCAACAGATTTAATTAAAAGACAGTAGTTACTATTTTTGAGTGCCTAATGGACACAAAGCCAGGCCCTGAACAAGGCAGCCCCAAATGCACGTTCATTTCACCCTCTTAGCAACCCAGTGAGGGAGGTGTCCTCTTGCTTCACGGAGGAGGAAACTGAGTTTCAAGGGCTAAAGAACCTGTTAGAGGCTTACCAGTGGCAAGTGGCAGAGCCAGTTTTTCAACCCAGGTCTTCTGACCCCAGAGGCCTGGGCTTACCATCACAACCTGTTTTGTAGACTTCTGTCTGGACTTAATTACTATGGATTATCTGCTTATTGAAATAATCATATCTTATCTGAACTAATTTCTCATATACTGGTCATTACTTTTGGGTGTGGTTGAACCCAGCAAAGTCATATAGAGAAGTGAGATGATTTTCCAAATAATTCACGTTAAAAAATTTCTAGAGTTCTTTAAAAATTTATTATTTTTTTTTAAATTTGGAAGGCAGCATGACTGAGAGACAGACAGTAAGGGCGAAACACCAAGAGTTGCAGTCTGTTTGTTCACTTCCCAGTTGTCCACACTGGCTCTGGGAGGCGGCCTGAAACCCACACTGGGACCTGAATCCAAATCTCCCGTGAGGGTTTAGGAACCCAGCTACTTGACCACTGCCTTGCAGGGTCTGCACCACTAGGAAGCTGTAGTCAGGAGCTGGAGGTGGGCCTTGAACACAGCACCACTGGATGGGATGTTGGCACCTTAACCGGCTTCTTGGCTACCAGGCCAAATGCTCACCAAATGCCCCCCCACCCAATACTTTCAATTACATTATTTGGATATTTTAAGCAAACTTTCCTTTTTTGGAGGGAGTGTGCTTCTAAGCTACTAGTAAAACTCTTGCCTCAAAAGAAAGCTAGCATTATTTAAATCTATATTTATTATATAAAAGATACTATACATAAATAAAATAGATAATAAATAAGTAGATTTTTTCATGCATAAGTCATTTCATTTATACACTGTTCTGTCCCAAATATCTTTCAGAAATGAGGTAAAGAGCTTTCCCTCCTGAATCCTTAGCTGCTCAAGAATATTCCAAAGTTTGAGTCTCAGTCATTATCAGATGAATCCTAATGTAGTTCTTTTCTTTCTAAGTTGCTTTTAAAGGATATCCATTTTTAAATCATTATTATTAAGCATGCAACTAGTACATGAAGCTTGCAAAGCTTTTACAAGTATTATCTAATAAATTCTTCCAACAGCTTCTGGGGAGACCAACATTTTCCAAAAAAAGTGAAAGGGGACACAGATTTACTTTATTTAATTTACTTGGCCAGATAGACATGGTGACTTTTTGCATACATAGTCATGGAAGAATCAAAGCTGTCTTGGGTTATGGGGACAGAAACTCTGCTCCTTGAAGGACATTTAATAGATGCAGTGGTCCTATAACCGCAGAATAGCCCACTTCACCTTGTAAATGAGCCAGGGATGGAGGTGACTTGAAACCGAACTAGATTTCCCTATTTACTACCCAGAGTTGATTTCACTGGTTTTCCACTTATTCTTCTTCAAGTGTTTGCCCTTAATTTAATTGGTAAAAGGCTGTGTTAGTTCTTCATTCTTATCGTTAATTTTAGCACTGCTTGAAGAATGAGACACAATGCTATCCCAAGCAAATAGGCTTCCCTTCTACTGTTTTAGCTTGCTGCTTTAAATTCCTTACTAATATGAGGCTTGATGCTAAATAAGAAATACGAGAGAAGCTGCAGCTCTCCCCATCAACAGATGCCCTCTGTATCTGACTTCTAGCCAGATTCACCTGAGCATGAGTCCCTGTTATTAAATCAGTATTTTCTGATTCATTTTCCTGTTCAATCTTGGCAATGGAAGCTTCTGTCTTTTAACCTTTCTGATGACTAAGCTGAATGTTTCTTTGGTTTGGATGAATAATTATATAGTTAAGAGAAGATGGTAAATCTTTGCTATACGGCTAATAAATAAGACCATGCTATTTTATATTTGAATTGAGTTTGGAGTTAATTAGCAGACTCTCCAGCATCATATTTCAAGAGAAATATTAGCTGTATTTAAAATTTTATGTTGGGCATTATGATAATTTGACAATAATTTTGAGTAGCTACAAAGGAAATGAAACACCAGCAGAATCTATTGAAGAAAGCTGTGTCATCCTGTACATTTATAATCAGAAAATTAAAACTCCAGTAATAGAAGCATTAATACCTTTTATTAGGTAAAATCTGATCAACAGTCTTAGATTGACATATTGGTGATGTTTAGATGTTGCTTATTACTTTTTCTGAAGTATAAACTTGTAAAGTTTAGAAGAAAAATGATTTCATTATTTGACAAATACTGTCAGTTCCCCTTGCAACTGATTTTTCTCTGAACTGTCCTTTAAGGATGCCTTCTTAAAGTTAATTATGAATATATTTTGTTTGGTTAGTTTAACCAAACTTTGAATTAAATTACCTTTCAACATATTGATGGAAGGCTAGGTTGCTTGGGAAATCCAGATTAAGTGGAACTAAGTTTATGCAGCTGAGAAATATAACATATAGATACACAAACCATACATAAACACGAGTTCAAGCCTTTCTGTTCGACAGCTCTATCATGATGGGCATTAGTGTTTATTGCACTAATTGGGAAAAGAATTGAGTTAGTAAAAATGATGTTTCAGCCTCCAGCTTAGTCAGGTGACTCATTTTTTGGCAGAGGAAACGAGGCTGTCCACATGAAGTAACCACTGGACTGGGGACCTAGAATGACTGGGTCCAAATCCTTCGCTGTTGACGAAGAGTCACTTAATCTGTGCATCAGATCCCTCCTTAAAGTGCTGGAAAGATATTTTTAGACTTGGATGGATAGTGAAGAATTTTTAATCAAGTGCTTATAAAATGCTTTGAAGTTTACAGATCCTGAATGTTATTAGACTACCATATTTAAGATAGGTAGGACATTTAAGAGCTGCTTTCCCATCATTGTCATGTCTGAATGGATTTCTTGGGATTGGGAAATGTACTTAGCTAAATATAGAGCCTTGTTGCTGGCATCCAGAGGAAAACTGCTGTGTTGGACTCACTATGCAATAGGAAGTCTGTCTCTAATGCAGCTTTGATGTAGATTTACATATCCTACTGGACTTTACTTATTTAGACCTCTGGAGATGTCATCATTTTAACTTCAAGTCATTTATTTTAATATTGCTCTGGTCCCATTCAGTCCTTGAGGGCAGGGAGATACTTGCTTGAACCCAATCACAGAAGCATAAACAGTTTTGTTATATATTGGTTTGGTCATGGCTCTTTCAAGCTGACCTGAATACATGTATTTTATCATTTTCCCCAACAGGTAACAGTACTGGGAATAACTTTTCCTTTCTAAACCACCATTACAAAGATACTTTAATTAATAGCCCAAAGAGAATTTCCAAAGTAAAACAAAGAACAAATACAAAATCTCAAAATCTCAAATAGTATCAGGCAATTAAATTATATGATCAGGTGTGTGCATTTGGCCTAATGGTCGAGACACCTGCATCCTATATAGAGTTCCTGAGTTTGATCCCTGGCTTGTTCTCTATTCTAGCTTTCTGCTAATAAGCACCCTGAGAGGTAGCAAGTGATGTTTCAAGTAGTTGAGTCCCTGTCATTCTTGTGGGAGATCTGGATCAGGTTTCTGGCTCGTGGCTTCAAACTAGCTTTGCCTGTTGCAGGCATTTGGGGGAATGAACAAGTAATTGGAAGCTTTCTCTGTCTCTGTCTCTTGTATCCTGTGTCTCTCTCTGCCTCTTGATGAACAACAAAAATTGTATTCTCATTAAAGTCCCTTCTAGCAATAGGTCCAAAGTGCTGTAATTTACCTGCTGGCAGTTTCTACAGTGGAACCACCAGGCTGTTTTGCACAAATGCATGCCAAAGTGCAACGGTGTGTGCGTGGAGAGCTGTGGGGCCCTGAGACACAAACCATGCAGCTGCTCACAATAACAGACCACAGGAGCACCCAGCAGTGGGGAGGAAGCCTGCAGATCTAGGCCAGGGTGAGTCTTGTGAGGCACCTGGGGCTAAAAGAAGCGCTCACTGCAGGGAGCAAGTTGAGAGCTAGGACCTTCTTAAACTTTGTACCCCAGTGGCTCCAGTCCTGGGAAGAGATCTCAACAAGGTTTATGCCATAAACCAGCCACAATCAAGGAAGGGAATGCAAGCTGGAAAAGCCAGTCAAATCAAGCAGAGAGCTCAGAGGCAAAGGTCCTTGTGTTTTCTTGTGGTCAGCCTCTGACTCAGAGCGCTAAGTTCTAGCAGTTTCACTGCAGCTCGCCTCCCACCCTTCCAGAGCACCCGAAACAGGAAGGGACACTTCCTGGGGTCAATATGGAGACGGCAGAGAAGAAATAAAGTGGCAGAAGGGGAGCAAGTCAGTGAATTCTGTAGATAGGTTTGACCGTGGGGTTCCTAGGTCCATATGCCCTCCACTAGGCTGGGCGTAAGTCCTTGAAGGAGTCCACCCTGCCCAATGCTTTAAACCCTGCCTGCTCTTTGTGGCACCTTTCACCTTTTTCTAGCCACTGCTTGCCTTTGCACAGATCCAGGGTAGCCATACTTGGCTACAACAAATAAATAAATTTAACAAACTTATTTAACAAAAATAATTTTTTACAAATAAAAAAATTAATTAATTTGAATGCAGAGAGAAACACACATGCACCACAAACACTCAGATTGAAAGAGAGAGAGAGAGAGATCTCCCATCTACTGGTTTACTCTCAAATGCCTGCAGCAGCCAGGGCTGGGCAAGGCTGGAGTCAAGAGCTTAGAACTCCATGCAGTCTCCAGTGTGGGTGGCAGGGACCTAGGGACTTGAGCCATCACCTGCTGCCTCCCAGGGTGTGCATTAGCAGGAAGCTGGAATTGGGTGTGGAGTCAGCACTAAAATCCAGGTACTGCAATGTAGGATGTGGATATCTTAACTACTAAGCCAATCGTCCACCCCTAGACTTGTGTTTTCAGTCCACAAAACCAAACTTGAAAATCTTTAACTGAACTTAAATTTCTATTTCAAGCTTCTATTTTATCTGACAGCAGAAATGTAGTTCATTAGACTGCAGATAAACTTATTGTTTTCCCCACATCATTCTGGTAAACTTCCTGGGTTCAGAATTTGCTTTTTATCGTCTCCCTCCTCACGTGGCATCTAAATTCCTGGAAATGTGTGGTGACGCTGAGTGCCAGCGCCCCTCCAGGCTGGCATTCCCTAGTGATGTGCACATTCCCATCACTCCCAGCCCTGGCAGCTTCCTCACCTTGACTGTGACCTCTCTCCCTGAGCCACGTCCTTGGTCCTCTTGGGAACATGAGGAACTGTTGGATGTTCTCCATGCCACTCTGGAGGATTTCATAGGGCAGCTCTCTCAGACACACTTCTCTTTTCCGTTATCCCCTGGTCCCACAGGAGAAGTGAGACAGTAGGCCCCTCTGCTCTTGGACCCCCAATCTAATCTGAGGATTCTCTTAGGCCTGGTGACTCCCACCTCAGCTCCCTTCCTTGGGGTCTCAGCTACATCTTCTAGTCATTCTCTTTCCCCCTCTCATTTGACATCTCTGTCATCAGCTTGGAAAATTTTCTAATAGTACAGACCATCAATACAGTAGCCACTAGTCACGTGTGGCTATTGTTCCTTTGAAATATGGTTAGTTCACATTGAGTTGTACCGAAAGTGAGAATGCACACAACTGCAAGTCTTACTATAAAGAATAGATTGTAAAACAGAGATAATTTTAGTATAGGAGTGAGTGTTTCTTGTAGCAGTTAGGTTGCCCTTTGGGTTGCTTGCATGCCATAAAAGAGTGCCTCAGTTTGAGTCCTAGCTCTGCCTCCAGTTCCAGCTATTTGCCAATGTGCAACCTGGGAAGCAGCTAGGAAGCGTTCAAGTACTTGGTCCCTGCTACCCACTGGGAGACCCAGTCTCCTGGCTTCAACCTTTCCCAGTCCCAGCTGCTGTAGGCTTTAGGGGAATGAACCAGCAGATGGGAAAATCTCTCTTTATCTGTCTTTCTCTTTCTGTGTCTCTGCCTTTCAAATAAAAAAAAAATGTTCATAGAAAAGTGCAATTAAAAGATAAGTTTATTTTAAAAAATTTAATATAGCTTACATGTCCAAAAATACTTAGGAAATGTTGAATGAAGTACAGTATCAAAATTAATTTCACTTAATTATTTTTACTTTTTAATAACATGACTACTACAGAAACTCTAATTGGACTGTATTCCTTTTGGAAAAGTTGACTTAACAAATTTAGGAAGTGTTAGTGACTGAGTTGTGTCCTGTTAAATTCATTAGTTGGAGTCCTAACCCCCAGAGTGACTACACTTGGAACTGGGACTCTTAAGGAGGTGATTAAGGTTAGCTGGGGTTATAAGGGTGGGATCCTAATCCAGTAAGACTGGTGTCCTTATAATAAGAGGAAGAGGTAGCAGGAGCTTGCACACTGGGGAAAAGCCATGTGGGACGTAGCAAGAACACATCTGTCTGCAAGCCAGGAAGAGAGGCTTCACCACAAAACAACCTCACCAGCACCTTGATCTGGAACTCTCAGGCTTCAGAACTGTGAGGAAACAAATTTCTGTTGTTTAAGCCACCTGGTTTTTGGTATTCTGTCCTGGTAGTCCTACCAGAAAAATACAGAAAGGAAAATTCATTCTGATATTATGCATTCTTCCAAGATAAAAACGCTTATGCATTAATTTTAGCTTTGATCCTCAACAAACTATTATCTTAATCTATTGTCTGTGCCAGGAGTTTTTTCAAAATTCTATTTTGAAACTCAAAACCTAAGTGAAAATTGGCAGTTCTCTGTTGTCTGTCGTGACCTTCTTTTACCAAGGCTATAGAAGCAGCTGTCCTCTGAGCCTGGAATTGAGGGAAAGATCACAGAGCAAGAGGGAGATATGGAGAATGAAAAATACACTGGTTACCATCAAAATATCAGTCTGCTATTGCAGTTACATTTTTTCTTTTTTCATTCTACCAAAACTGGAGGGAATCTGATTTCATTTATTTTGCCATTCATTAACTTGTTCCATATTTATTGCCTGCAGATGGACTTTGTATACTTTAGTGGAAGTTGCTTTCAGGCAGCATTTGCATTAAAAACTTCAGGTCTTTAATTTCATAATGAGAGATATTGTTCTTTGTTGAATAAAGAATAGAAGGTATCATAGACACTGGGTGTTAGTGGTAGAGAGAGATGGTTGAGGATACTGAAGTTCTGCTGTCTGTGTCTCTACAGTTCAGGAAATTTTGTTAGCTGAGGGAGAGACGTCGGTGCCCACCTCAGCACAGGTCCTGCTTTGTCAGAGACCCTGCAATTTCTCATGTAATTCATCTGGCGCACACAAGGTCAGTCTTGGCGTCAACCAAGACAGTGTACCAGGGGAGCGCAGAAGGCCAGAAGAGGCTTTCCCTTGAAGGGACGCGGTGGCTTCTCCCACCTTTTGTACTCCTCTGATTCACCAGACACAGTTGGGTCTTAAGGCCGATCTTGCTACACTATGAATGTCTGGTTACTTCTCTGTGAATCCCCAGAGGGCAGGGAAGTATAACTGTCATCCCCAAATATTGCTCTGCACAATGCTTGCATATACGTAGTGGGTGACTGATAAGTTTTTGAAATTTTACAAAATGAATGCACAAATCCAACACAGTCTGCCCTCAGATCCTCACTTCAGGCTCTCTCACCACTCATCTCCATTGGCCTGCACCCAGCTCAGACACCCTCCTCTAGTCCCTTTAATTGGAGCCAATCTTTCCTCTTCTTTATAAAAACTATCAAAATAGATACAGTTCTGTGTGAGAATACATGTGTGTGCATAATACATGCACAAATTAAATGTCATTTAGGTTAATATATAAACATATGTATGTATTTAATCTAAATGATTTTATGCTGCTGTATGCAATTGTGCAGTTTCCTTCTTTTCACTTAACCTGATACCTGTGTGTGACTATGCATGTTTATCCCACCTTTTTATTCTCCTTTCTAGCTGGTAAAGCCACCTGAGGTGCTAGTATCCCATATGGGCACAAGTTAGAGTTCTGGCTGCTCCACTTCTGATCCAGCTCCCTGCTGGTGTGCCTGGGAGAGCAGCAAAATGGCCCAAGTCCTTGTGCCTTTGCACCCACATGGGAGACCTGGACCAGCTCCAGTTGTAGCAATCATTTGGGGAGTGAACCAGTGGATGGAAGATCTCTTTCTCTCTCTCACTCTCTCCTTCTCCCCCTCTCTCCCTCTCTTCCTCTCCCTCTCCCTCTGAAACTCTAACTTTGAAGCCACTGATTCACTCCCCAGATGGCCGCAACAGTCAAGGCCCCAGCTTTTTTTTTTTTTTTTTGTTATAAATAGCCAAGAAAAGAACATCCATCCTATCTGTGCTTCTTTAGACATGTTCAAAACAATTTTTTTTTATGATAGAGCCTTAGAGCATGAGTTACTGGGTTAAAAGGTAAAGGTACATATAGGTGTAGGGAACAATCCCAAGGAAGGGACTTTCTTGGACATTAGTCATACAATCTTTTCTTTTTTGTAAGCCAAAGGACTTTGCAAGACTGTACTAAGACAGGAGGCACAGCAAGACCTAGATAGTTTCAGATCAAGGGGGATCGTTTGTGTTAGCTATGTGACCGTAGGATAGATGATGAGGTCCCTCAGCATCTCTGGCAATCTTCTCCCACTTCTCAGCAGCATGAACACTATCCTTTCAAGTTCTTTCCCATGCACTTGCGTTATGTCTCAAGGGCTTTTTCATGCCTGCTGCTTTGCAATACCCCTGCAGTGAATAGTATCTTCTATACTCTAAATGAGGAAGGAAATGTTATTAAGTGTCATTGTCATTGCTGTTTATCATTTTGTTCACAAGGGGGAGGTGGATCATTTCAAAAGAAGCAGTGAGCAGGTGATGTCAAGGGGACAGATCTCTAGACTTCTGTCTGCTCCGTGGATGCAGTTCACTGGCCAACAAGGACACTCCACATCTGGGTGCTGATGAACCAGAGGGTACAATATGTGAAGGTTATCTTGAGAAGTTAAAAAATGAACTTTCCTAAAAGACTTTTCTAATTGATACCTGCCTCTTTGAGGTCAAAACCCTTTCACTCACTGATTTAAAGGAAGAAATGATTAATTACTAGGAATTTGGCAGCAAGATGGTCTATCTTTTAAGTATTGGCTCAAAATATCCAAAAATAATAGGTTTAAAATTTTAATCAATATATTTGCCAAACTGTACTCTGAAAAGTCTGTATCAATTTGCACTCCCACTAATAATGAATGTGTCTAGCATATTATAAATCTTTTAAATTGTCATCTGATAGATAAAAGATGATCTCTCACTATTCTAATATGCATTTATCCGATAATCATGACATCCAGCATGTTTTTATACACTTTTTGACCATTTGAATATTTTCTCCTGTGATTTATCTTTAGTATGCTTTGTTAATTTTCGAATTGGTGTTATGCAATTTCTTCCTTGTATGAGTTCACTATAAATATAAAGTGTACATCACTGACTCTGTCATTAAATATTAATTTTTCTTTTCTTTTTCTTTTAAGATTTTACTTACTTATTTGAGAGGCAGAGTTACAGACAGAGAGAGGGAGAGACAGAGAGAGAGGTCTTCCATCCACTGGTTTACTCCCCAAATGGCTGCAATAGCCAGAGCTGGGCTGTTCCAAAGCCAGGAGCCAGGAGCTTTTCCTGGGTCTCCCACACAGGTGGAGGGGCCCAAGGATTTGTGCCATCATCCGCTGCTTTCCCAGGCACATTAGCAGGGACCTGGATTGGAAGAGGAGCAGCTAAGACATGAACCGGTGCCTATATGGGATACTGGAACTGCAGGCAAAGGCTTAGCCCACCATGCCACATTGCTGGCCCCCAATATTTTATTATGTTTTAAATGTATTTTAGGGGCTGGTGCTATGGTGCGTTGTGTTAAAGCCCCTGCCTGCAATGCTGGCATCCCATATGGGCACTGGTTCGAATCCTGGCTGCTCAACTTCTGATCCAGCTCCCTGCTAATGTGCCTGGGAAAGTAGCAGAGGATGGTCCAAGTCCTTGGGCCCTTGCACCCATGTTGGAGACCTGGAAGAAGCTCCTGGCTTCAGAATGTTTCAGTTCTGGGTGTTGTGGCCATTTGGGGAGTGAACCAGCAGATGTAAGACTTCTCCTGTAACTCCATCTTTCAAATAAATAAAATACATTAAAGATAAATAAATAAATGTATTTTAAAGAGAATTTTTAAATGTAAGTGCATTCTCTTAAAAATTCCAACAATTTTTAGTAATATGATGAACTAGGCCTTTAAGTAAAATACTTTCCAGTATGACATCCTTAAAAATGCAGCATTTAGGGGTCAGCACTTGGTGTAGTGGTTTGGGGCAGCAGTGGGTACCGATTTGAGTTCCGACTACTCCACTTCTGATTCAGCTCCTGGTTATCATGCATGAGAAACCAGCAGAAGATGGCCCAAGTGCTTGGACCCCTGCATTCATGTGGGAGACTGGAATAAGCTTCAGGTCCTGGGCTTTGGCCTGGCCCATCCCTAGCCAGTGCAGCCATTTGGAGAGTGAGCCAGTGGATGGAAGATCTCTCTAGGCGAGATTAGCATTGGAAACCGTGGACTCAGTAGATTGCTTTCCCCAGTGTGGGTGGGCATCATCAGATAGACACCTAGACATATGACAGCGAGATTTTAGACTACTAAGAACAATGAGACTATATTAGAAGTTTCTAGAGAGATAAAAATTATCTAAAAAAGAACTATATTTAAATGAACAGATTTCTCAAGAGCAGTAAGGGAAGCCAGAAGGTAGTGGAATGATATATTTAATGTGCTGAGAGAAGATGAACTGTAGTGTTATATACAGCAAAATAACCTTTCAAATAGTAGATTAAAATAAAGTAGTGGGTTTTTAAAAAGAATTTTTTCCAAGATTTATTGATTTATTACTTGAAAGGCAGAGTTTTATTATTTGAAAGGTAGAATTACAGAGAGGCAGAGGCAGAGAGAGAGAGGTCTTCCATCTATTGGTTCAAATGTTGGTTCCCCAAATGGCTGCAACCGATCCAAAACCAGGAGCCTGGACCTTCTTCTGGGTCTCCCACATGGGTACAGGTGCCCAAGGACTTGGGCCATCTTCTGCTGCTTTCTCAGGCCGTAGCAGAGAGCTAGATCAGCAGTGGAGCAGCCAGGACTCAAACCAGTGCCCATATAGGATGCTGGTGCTGCAGGCAGTGGCTTGACCCACTATGCCACAGTGGCGGCCCTGAAATTTATTTATTTACTTGAAAGTTAGAGTTATAGAGAGAGGGAGATACAGAGTCAGAGAGAGAGAGAGAGAGAGAGAGAGAGAGAGAGAGAGAGAAATCTCCCATATGTTTGTATATTCCCCAGATGGCCACAACGGCCAGAGCTGGACAAGCCAAAGCCAGGAGCCAGGAATTTCATCTGAGTCTCCCATGTCATTGCAAGGGAGATAGGAGATGGATTGAAAGTGCAGCAGCTGGGGTATGAACGAGTGCCAATATGGAGTACCAGTGTTGTGGGCAGCTTTACCCGCTATGCCATTTTTTTTTATTAAAAACAATCAAGAGCCTTTATTAACAGTAAACTCTTATTCTAAGATCTATAGAATGTGCTTCTGGATGATGGATAACAAATCTAGGGGAAAATCTGACTGTAAGAAGGAATATAAGCAAAGACACAATAAACTGAGTAAATCTAAGCAAGAACTTACCGAATAAGAGGACGATGATCCTATTTATTTTATGGGCTAAATAAAGCAAGCCATATATACCAGCACTACAATAGAATTCATAAAGAAAGAGTGATAAAACCCTCTAAGGTTCTGTATTTTCCTAAAAGTGATAATACAGACAGTATGGTTCATTTCTTCAAATGGCTGCAATGGCTGGGACTGGACTAAGCCAAAGTCAGGAGCCAGGAGCCAGGAATTAAATCCAGGTCCCTCATGTGGGTGTCAGGAACCCAAATACTTGAGCTATCACCTTCTGCCTCCCAGAGTCTGCATTTGCAGGAAGCTGGAATAGGGAGCTGGAGTGAAGAATCAAGTCTGTGCACTCTGCTATGGGATGCAGTTGTCTTAACCACTAGCCAAACATCAGCCCCTAATCTCCCTTCTGACGGACTCAGAGCCTACCAATGTGAGACCTTAATTATATCTTCAAAACTTCATTTGCTGGACTTCCTGAGAGATGGCAGCTAAATTAGATGCTTGGGTGATCATCCTCTACAGACACCAATTTGAGCAGCAGTTTTTGCGCCATGTCACCTTCACAAGAGCTGTAGAAACCAGGAGAGAGACCACTTGGTTTTAGATAATAATAAGAAAAGTCTCATTGAAGAAGGCAGGAAGGAAAGAGCTGCTTGTGTCACCCCTTCCCCAGCTCCAAGCAGCTCAGCGTGGACAGAGATGTTGTGCCTCCTCTAGGAAGAGGGAGTGAATGAAGTCCAGACCTTAGACTTGAAGTTCAGTGCTAGACTTGCCGCAATAAAAACTGGTGCTCAACAGGGCCCATGGCCTCTGCCACCACATCCTTACCTGCAGACTGAGATTTAGACCCTCCTTAGAGGCTAAGGGACAACCTCCATCACCTGTCTCCCAACCTCCAGCAGACAGCAGCACAGGACTCCAACCCCTAGGGAGAAGAGCAGGAAAGGGAACAAAGGACTTTATCTTCGAGCTCAGAGCTGGACCTACAGTGTTGAGACCCAGTGTTTGATAAAACCCAAAGACTTCTATCCCTAGGCCTGTGCTTGCATATGGAATATTTTGGGTGGCCCCAGCATTGGAGATCATGGTGTATTTCTGCTAGTCTTGTCACCGGAGGAAAGACCATGAGGGGTTCTTGTCTTCATGCAAGAAAGAATTCAGGAGTGAGACAGAGAGTGGAGGGATAAGGCTTTATTGGGGAGAGGGCATCCATGAGAACAGAAGGGACAGAGAGAGAGAGCCCAATTGCTCGGACTAGGGAGAGCAAGTTTACATGGTTGAATGGAGAGTACACACCGGGGCAGGCCAGGTGGGTGGCTCAGCGGAGAGGCAGAGGACTGAGTACCCCATCTGTTTGGACTCCCTAGGGTTTTTTTTTTTTTTAAGATTTATTTATTTGCAAGTCAGAGTTACACAGAGAGAGGAGAGGCAGAGAGAGAGAGAGACCGAGAGAGAGACCGAGAGAGAGAGAGACCGAAAGAGAGGTCTTCCATTTGATGGTTCACTCCCCAATTGGCTGCAATGGCCAGAGCTGTGCTGATCCGAAGCTAGGAGCCAGGAGCTTCTTCCAGGTCTCCCATGTGGGTGCAGGGCCCAAGGACTTGGGCCCTCCTCCACTGCTTTACCAGGCTAAAGCAGAGAGCTGGGTCAGAAGTGGAGCAGCCAGATCTCCAACCAGTGCCCATATGTGATGCCAGTGCTACAGGCCAGGGAGTTAACTGCTGTGCCCTAGGTTTTTAAAGGAGTTTGTTTACCCATTTTCCCCTCTCCTCCAGGACAAAGGATGGGAAGTCCTAGAGGAAGAGTTTGCTGGGTGAAAATTAGTAAATTCCTCCCCAGATTTGCTGGCACCTGGGCAGAACAGAGAAGCTTCCCTTAGGCTGTCTGTGAAGGTTTTATTGCCCCATGTTATGAGGTCAGCTAACCCATTTGGTCCTGAGGGGAGAATTCTCCTGGGAGCTTTCTTTGGGGGAAGGGCTGACCCCACCTGGGAGGTTATCAGGGTCTGGGCAGGACTTTGAAGAGCAAGATGCTGGGCTTCTGGAGCTTCTGCAGTAGGTGCTGGTCTTCAGGCCTTTCTCCACACACACATAGGCTAAATTAATTCTGACTTCCTAGCTAACAGTCTCACATGGGCCTGTTGTGCACTCCTGAGGTTGCACAGGGCCTAGTGATTGTGAGACCCAGTTGTGACTCAGCTTAATGCCAGCCTGAACGGCCACGAGGCTGCCTTTATCACCCTTACCTGATCTTTGGGCAAACAACAAAGAACCATGCGGCTGTGTCTTAGCACTCAGAACCAGCCAGGCTGTTAAAAACTAACATTGGACAGAACCTAATGGTTCCTGACCCAATCCAGCGCTGGTGGACAGAGCCTCTGGACCTACCCCTGGTGCTAACAGGTCCTATGGCCTCAGTTGATCCAACTTATTTTCCACTCATCCTCATTTGTTGCTGTTCGTAGTGACCTTGGGCTGTGTGTCCATCTCAGTAGCATGTAGACCATAGCTATAAGGACTTTGGTCCTGCTCCCATGCTGGGCTGGGCTGGATGGGCTGTGGACTCTGAGTATGATCTAGCATTGCAGTATTAGTGGCTACACGACTGGGTGCCCGGGCCTGCCCTGGCTCCAGGGAGGCTTATAACAACAAACTACCCCTTTTTGGATACCTCCCAGTTCATTCTGAATGGTACATCCACTGTGGTTCGGGAATGAATCTGAGGATGTCATTGAGGCAGTGATGGTGCCTGGGGCAGTGGACTTGCAGCAAATCTCAACTTAAGGTGCCATCTAATGCTGGGCTAGCAGAAGTGGCCATCAAGAGAAAACAAGTGAATGACTTAGAATTTCTGGAAGGACAACCACAAACAAAGCCAGATTGCAACAACTGGGGAAAAATAAAAACATGATCCTTCAATTCATAGAGGACATCTTATGCCAGCAAGCATGAAGAACTCTCAGGGTACTATGGGCTGACCTAATGAACAAAATAAAGCACCAGAAACCAACTATCTTGGATCTGACATTGGAAGATGCTTAGATAAAGATTTAAAATAGCAATTTTAAAGAAACTAAATGAACTTCAAGAAAACACAGGTAAAGAATTTAATACTCTAACTTGTCCACAGACTTTGACAGAGAATAATATAAAAAAATCAATCATAGACTGGGCATTTAAGCTAATGATTAAGACATTGTCATCCATTTTGGAGTACCTGGGTTCAATTCCCAACTCTGATCCTAACTTCTTGATAATGCAGATCCTGGGAAGCAGCAGTGATAGCTGAAGTAATTGGGTTCTTGACACCCACAAGGGAGACCTAGGTTTCCAGTTCCTTGCTCCAGCCCTGGCCATTATAGACATTTTGGGAGTGAATTGGGTGGGGTGAGGGGAGGGGTGTCTCTCCCTGTCTCACTATTTATCAACTAAATAAACAGAAAAAATGTTAAATTGTACAGAAATATTTCAAATGAAGCCTGCATTAAGATAAATTAAAAATGATAGAAAGCATCAGTAGCAGAGTAGATCAAACAATAAACCATCAGCTCTCAGATAGGCTATTTGAAAACACATAATTGCAGACGAAGAAAAAAGGAATCATGCAGAATGAGGAAAGCTTAAGGGACTTTGGGACAGCCTATAAGAAGGAAATATCCCAAGTTGTTAGCGTTCAGGAGGGACTTAGGGATGCCAAAGGGGGTAGAAGCATCTTCAAAGGATGGTAACAGAAAACTTCCCACACCTAGATAGATATACCACCGTCCAGGAACAGGAAGGTCAGTAGGTCTCCAGTCAGATTAAACTCAACTAACTCTATCTCAAGACATATTTTCACCCAATATCTACAAGGACAAAGATACAAAGTAGATTCTGAAAAATGCTAGAAGAAGATGAAACAAATACAGACTTCTCAGAAACCTCATAGGCCAGCAAAAAGTGGATGAGCCTCTCACATTCCCAAAGGAGAACAATCCTAGCCAGGAGTACTGTACCAAGCAAAGCAAGCCTTGGAGATGGAAGAGAGAGAGAGACATCCTCAAGTAAACAAAACTGAGAGAACTTGTCATTACCAGACCTGTCTGACGGGAAATGCTAGAGGGAGTTCCTCAAACTGAAAGAAAGATAAGCTAATCAGAAAGAAAATATCAGGAGAAAGAAAACTCACTGGTAAGGGTAAATATATACACAGTTTCAGAATTCTAAACTTTACTAAACATGATACATAAACTATTCACACTTTAAAAAGTTTAATTTATTTGAAAATAGGGTGGGGGCTAGTGTTGTTGACACAGCAGGTTAAACTATTGCCTGTGATGCTGGGATTTTATATCAGAGAACCAGTTTGAGATCTGGCTGCTTTGCTTCTGATCCAGCTCCCTGTTAATGCTCCTGGGAATGCAGTGGAAAATGGCCCAAGTACTTGGGTCCCTGCGAGTGCATAGGAGACCAAGATGGAGTTCCTGGTTCCTGACTTTGAGAGCTTGTTTGGAGGTTCTAGCAGGGGAGCATGGCTGCTTGTATACCCTTGACCGAAGACTGGTCCTCCTCTAGTGGGGAAGGTTGTCCTCTTCTTTGACCGAGAGCACAGCTTTGAGAGGGATGCACATGGAGTGGTGAGGGAAGAAGGAGACACCTGCCCAGCCGGCCACATCAGCCCAATCAACCCTGGCAATCAAAGGGGTGACAGATGTCACAGCCAGTTCACCCTCACATCTGTGGCTCCTTACTTTGGCTTGGATCGGTTCTGGCTGTTGTGGCCATTTTAGGAAGTGAACCAGCAGATGGAAGATCTTTCTCAATTGCTCTGCTTTTCAAATAAAAAAAAATTTTTTTTAAAGAAAGGTAGTGGGGCCAGTGTTGTGGCATGGTGAGTAAAGCTGCTGCCTGCGATGATAGCATCCCATGTGGGTGCCAGTTAGAGTCCCAGCTGCTCCGCTTCTGATCCAGCTCCCTGCTAATACATCCAGGAAAGCAGTAGAGGATGGCCCAAGTGCTTGGACCCCTGCACCCTCATTGGAGACCTGGAAGGAGCTCCTGGCTCCTGGAATCAGATCGGCCCAGCTCTGGCCGCTGTGGCCATCTGGGGAGTGAACCTGTAGATGGAAGACCTCTCTCTCTATCTCTGCCTCTGTCTCTCTCTCTCTGTACCCCTGATTTTTGAATAAAATAAATGTCTTTCTTTTTCTTTTTTCTTTAAAAAGGGACCTAAATGTGTGAGTCATGGAACTTTGAAACCACCTGAAGAAAACACAGGGGAGATGTTTCAGGACAGTGGGATGGGCAAGGATGTTTTGGATCAGAACCCAGAAGCATAGGAAACAAAAACAAAGTAGACAAATGGGATCTTATCGAACTAAAGAGCTCCTACACAGTGAAGAAATCAATCAACAGAGTGAAGAATCAACCTACAGAAAGGGAGAAAATATTTTCATGTTATAGATCCAACAAGGGTTAATAACCAGACTATATGAGGAACTCAAGCAACTCAACAGCAAACAAACATTTGCAGTAGTCCTAAACAAGTATTTTTTAAGGCAAAAATATACTATGGTTGCATAAAAAATGCTTAATGTTACTAATATTCAGGGAACTGCAAACCAAAACCACAATAAGGTAGTTGTCTCACTTTAGAATGGCCATTACCAAAAGATAACATTCACTGGCAAGGATGTGGAGAAAAGCGAACTCTTGCATACTGCTGATGGGAATGTGGATTAGTATAGCCATGGTAGAAATAATAAAAATAGAACTACAAGAAGATCCAGCAGTCCCACTATAGGGGATATAGCCAACGGAAGTGAAAGCACTCTGTCAGTGAGACATCTGCACTCCCACATTTACTGCAGCATCATTTATGGTAGCTAAGAAATGGAAGCAACCTAAGTATCTGCCAACTAATTGAATGGATAAAGAAAATGTGGTCCATATACACAATGGAATATGACTCAGTCATGACAAGGATGAAATCTTCCCATTTGCAACAACGTGGGTGGAACTGGAGGTTATTATGTTAAGTAAAATAAGCCAAGTACAGGAATACAAGTACCACAGGATCTCACTTATGTATGGAATATAAAGAAGCGTATGTGGGGGCCGGCTCTGTGGCGTGGTAGGCTAAGCCTCCACCCGCGGTGCCAGTATCCCATATGGTGATGATTCATATCTAGCTGCTCCTCTTCCAATCCAGCTCTCTGCTTATGACCTGGAAAAGCAATGGAAGATGGTCCAAGTGCTTGGGCCCTTGCACCTATGTGGGGGACCTGGAAGAAGCTCCTGGCTCCTGGCTTTGGATCAGCCCAGCTCTGGCTGTTGTGGCCATCTGGAGAGTGAACCAGAGGGATGGAAGACCTCTCTCTGTTTCTTTCTCTGTCTGTAATTCTGCCTCTCAAGTAAATAAATAAAATTAAAAAAAAAAAGTGTTTGTCATAGAATGTAGTAGTATGATGGTGGTTACCAGAATCTAGGCAGAGTAGGGAGGAGGGAGGTATAGGGAATGCTTGATTATCAGGTACTAAGTCGTAGTTAGGAGTAAAAAGCTCTGGATATGTTTACTCTGATTGCACATTATGCAGAGTATACATGTACAGAAGCATCACATGGTACCACATAAATATACACAATTTTATGTGCCAGTTAAAAGTAAAAATTTAAAAAGTCCTATGTTTTTGAAATATAATTTAACCATGACAATAACATCTGTTATATGTGCAGTCCTATTTGCATTCAAAGGGAGGGAACTACAAAGCAGGGGGTGGGAATTTTGGGTAACTCAGAATTCTGCCTATCACAGTAACTATTGAAAAGTAGAATCAGATTGTATCGTTTCCAAACCCAGTAGAGGTCCCCTCGCCCCCCAAAAAAGACAATGCAAATGTTGTAGGCAGGCATATGAGATAAAATTGATTAAGTTTGTAAGCTGGAAGACCATGTCTTCACCATGCCCCCCGTGTGATCTCATGCCCCTACCTGGCCACACCTGTGTGCCCACCTGCCAATCAGACTAATTAACCACTCCCCTTTGGAAGTGATTAAAGGCCTGGGACACAGTGGGCCCAGCCCTTTCGCTCTCTTTGGCCATTGCAGACCTTTGCTGCCTTCGGGGCTCGTGGCTTTCCTGTTCCATGCTTCCCGGCTTGCATGCTTCTCCACATGGCTGGCTCTTGGTGCTCAGTATGAATCCAGATTTCCCTCTCTCTTTTAGATAGGGCCCTCACTCTCCTATGCATTTCTCTTACTGAATAAAAAGCTTCAAACTTAACCTGCTACCTGGTCTATTTGTGCCAGTATTCAGAATTCTTATCTGAATATGAGGCATGAACCCACACAGCTTATTAATTTTAAATTATTAATAAGCAAATCAGTAACAGAAAGATTAGAATAAAGGTAAGGGTAAAAATAGAAAATACTGAAAAATTGAGGAAATGTATAACATAATACAAAAAGATATATAAAATACATCATAAATCACAACCTTTGTTAAGAAACTATATTCCCCACATATGTCAAATTGAATTTTTAAAAAATGTTCAGTTCTGTAATATTAACAAGAGACACATCTGAAACCTAAGGGCAGGAGTGGGGATGTGGTGCAATGAGTTAAGTCTCTGCTTGACGTGCCTGAATGTCATATCAGAGTGCCTGGTTCAAGTCCTCATTACTCTGCTCTGATCCAGCTTCCTGTTATTGCACATCTGGGAGGCAACAAATGATGGCTCCACGTGGGAGACCTGTACTGAATTCTGGACTCCTGGATTCAGTCAGGCCCAATTTTGGCCGTTGTGGTCATTTGGGAATGAACAATGGATGGAAGATTTCTTTGTGTCTATTTTTGCCTCTCTCGGTCTCTGTCCCTCTGCTTTACAAATGGGAAAAAAAAAGAAAATAATAAAACATATGGACAGAAAATTTGAAAGGTAAGTCATGCAAGCATTAACCAAAAGAAAGTTGAGGTAGCCAGACTACTACCAGAAAAACTCAAATTTAAGGGAAAAATATTACCAGAGATCAAATGGGTCACTACATATTGAAAACAGTGCAATTCACTAGGGATAGATAATAATTCTATACTTGTCGGCACTTAATAAAATAGCTTCAATCTAGAGGACACAATAATTGGCAAAAGTACAAGAAGAAATTATCATTTTACCATTAATTTGCAAAGGTTTAATATTTCTCCCTCTTTATCAATAAATCAAGCAGACCAGATCTGAATCAGCAATGATCAAACTTGGCTTAAGGATCAGATACAGAATACTGTATAAGGTACACATTCTTTTCAAAGACATGAAATTATTTACAAAAATTGATCATATACTAGGCCAAGAAGCATCTACATACCAAAGAATCAGTGTCTTTGACCACATTCTTTTACCAAAATGTGGCTAAGTTGGAAATAAATAAGTAAACAATAACTTAAAAGTTTTGTACTTTCATAAGTTTGGAAAAACTGATAAATAACTGATGATGAAAGAAAATATTATAATGAAATTAGAAGATATTTTGAAATAATAATGAAAGAATACTGAGTAAAATAACATGTGGTAAACAGTATATTAAAGTAATAAATGTGTATTTAAAGGAATGGCTTAACTGCATTGTGCTGGTTCAGGGTCTCTCATAAGGTTACATCAAGTTCTGAACTGAATTCCTGGCTCCCAGCTTTGATCTGTCTCAGTCCTGCCAATTGCAAGTATTTGGGGAAGCAAACCAGTGGAAGGGAGCTTTCTGTCTGCCTCTCAAATAAATAGATAAAGGTTTTTAAGAAATGACTGCAGCTGAGGCTGCAGTCATCGGAAGGCTCGGCTGAGGCCGGGGGATTAACCTCCAGGATGGATCCATCACTTACCCGGCTGCCAGATCGATCCTGCCTGTTCACGAGAGGCCGCAGCTTCTTCTCACATGAACTTCCCTGTACTGCGCCAGAGTCCTCATGATGTAGCAGCTGGCTTCCTCCATCGAAGTGATCCAATAGAGAACAACGCAGAAGCCGCAATTCCTTTTATAGTCTGGACTCATCCTGTCGTTTACATGATGTCCTTTTGGTTACACTGGTTAGTCCTATTCGGTATAGAGAAGGCTTGAAAGGATGTGGATACGAGGAGGCAAGGGTCTTTGGGAGCTGTCTTGGAGACTGACTACTACAGATGTACAATAGCAAAAAAATGTAAAAATACTTAGAATCTAACCAAAGGTTTGCAAGATACTTATGAAAAACTTAAAACCTTATTGAGATATATTTATGATATAGTATAAAAATTTAAGAATATGATGAAGTAAATGGAGAAATATAGTGTGTCCTCCATGTTAAAACTATCAATTCTCCCCAATTAATTGTGGATTTGATGGAATTTTACTTTTTTCAAAGATTTATTTTATTTATTTGAAAGACAGAGTTACAGAGAGGCAGAGGCAGAGAGAGAGAGATCTTCTATCCACTGGTTCACTCCCCAGTGGCCGCAATGGCTAGAGCTACGCCGATCCAAAGCCAGGAGCCAGAGCTTCTTCCAGGTCTCCCACGTGGGTGCAGGGGCCCAAGGACTTGGGCCATCTTCTAACTGCTTTCCCAGGCCATAGTAGAGAGCTGAATTGGAAAAGGAGCAGCCGGGACTAGAACTGGTGTCCATACGGGATGCTGGCACTGCAGGCTAGGGCTTTAATCCGCTGCACCACAGCACACGCCTTGTCAATGGAATTTTCATCTACAACCTAGCAGGTTTTTTTTCTTTTTTTAAAGATTTATTTATTTATTTGAAAGATAGAGTTACACAGAGAGGGAAGGAGAGGCAGAGAGAGAGAGAGAGAGAGAGAGGTATTTTATCTGCTGGTTCACTCCCCATTTGGCCGAAACAGCTGGAGGTGCGCTGATCCAAAGCCAGGAGCCAATACCATTTGACCTAGTGCTTATGACAGTTTAGGATGTTTACATCCCATATTGATGTGCCTGGATTCAAGTCCCAGTTCTATTTTCCATTCCAGTTTTTTTTTTTTTTTTTTTGACAGGCAGAGTGGACAGTGAGAGAGAGAGACAGAGAGAAAGGTCTTCCTTTGCCGTTGGTTCACCCCCCAATGGCCGCCGCAGCCAATGCGCTGTGGCCGGCGCACCATGCTGATCCGATGGCAGGAGCCAGGTACTTATCCTGGTCTCCCATGGGGTGTAGGGCCCAAGTACTTGGGCCATCCTCCACTGCACTCCCTGGCCACAGCAGAGAGCTGGCCTGGAAGAGGGGCAACCGGGACAGAATCCGGTGCCCCAACCGGGACTAGAACCCGGTGTGCCGGCGCCGCAAGGCGGAGGATTAGCCTAGTGAGCCGCGGTGCCGGCCTCATTCCAGCTTTCTGTTGGTGTGCACTCCAGGAAGGAGTGGTGATGGTTCAAGTAATTGGGTTCCTGTCACACATGTGAAAAACAGAGATTGTGTTCCTGGCTCCCAACTTCAGCCTGGTCCAGACCTCACTGTTTGATTGATTGATTGATTGCCAGGTAGAGTTAGACAGTGAGAGAGAGAGACAGATAGAGAGTTACAGACAGTGAGAGAGAGACAGAGAGAAAGGTCTTCCTTCCGTTGGTTCACTCCCCTAATGGCTGCCATGGCCAGCGCTGCACCGATCTGAAGCCAGGAGCCAGGTACTTCCTCCCAGTCTCCCATGCGGGTGCAGGGACCCAAGCATTTGGGCCATCCTCCGCTGCCTTCCTGGGCCACAGTAGAGAGCTGGACTGGAAGAGGAGCAACCGGGACTAGAACCCAGGGGTGCCAGCGCCGCAGGTGGAGGATTAGCCAAGTGAGCCATGGTGCCAGCCCAGACTTCACTGTTTTAAGAATTTGGGGAGTGAATCTGTGGGTGGGAACACTCTCTGTCGTTCAAAATATATTTAAAAATTAGTAATTTCATTGTTAAAAGATATCATAAAGGCAGTGAAATGACAAATCCCAAACTGTAAAGAGATATTTGAAACACAATCAACAAAGTGTTAGTATCTAACACACACACACACACACACACACAGAGCATATGTGTTAGCAACTCTTGCATCAGTAATAAAACAACAAAGAACTGAACAGAAAAGTAGATTGGAGACATGAATCGGCAATTCACAGAAGGGGAAATATGAGTGGCCAATAAATATTCAAGCTGAATCACAATTAGTAATCAGGGGAATGCAAATTAAAACCAAAAACTTTCACACAGTTTCACCCCCCCACCTAGAATGGCAACAATTGAAAATTTTTTTGTTTGATGAAGATGTGAAGCAAGAGAACTCTTACACATTGCTACAGAGTATAAATTGGCACAATCTCTTGGGAAGAAATTTGGAATTACCTAGGAAAATTAATTAATTAATTATATGTCCTCTGATCCGACATCCACTCCTGCATGTGTGTATATAATAGAGAAACTTGAAAACGTATAGTAGGGTATATGTACAAGTATATTTGTAACAGTATTATTCATAGTAGAAAAAAACTTAACGAAGTCCTGAATATTCATTAACAGTAGAGTGAATAAATACTGATATAATATTCTGGATTGAAAATGAATGGACTAATTTACATGAAATATTAGAGGTTACTGTTAGGAATGCAACTGTGAATCAAAAAAGGAATTATATTTTAATTCATTTGTATAAATTAAAACTCATAAGTAACATTGCATATATATATATATATATATATATATATACACATTTTCTTCTTCCTTTAGGAAAAAAGACTAGAGCCAAATGAGTGTTACTCATTCCAGGTTGGTGGTTGTCTTTCTGGGAGACAGGGAACCCTATAGACATTCAGAGCTACACAGAGGTCTTCAGTGTTATTGGTGCTGTTCTATTTCTTTAGCTGAGCTGTAGATAGACTTGTGATTATTTTAAGTTTATTTCTCTTCCTTAAAAGTACAAATATGGGGCCGGCACTGTGGCATAGTAGGCCAAGCCTCTGCCTGCAGTGCCAGCAGTTAGTAATCAGGGGAATGCAAATTAAAACCAAAAACTTTCATACAGTTTTTCACCCCCAACTAGAATGGCAACAATCGAAAATTTTTTTGTTTGATGAAAATGTGAACCAGCACCATATGGGTGCTGGTTTGAGTCCCGGCTGCTCCACTTCTGATCCAGCTCTCTGCTGATGCACCTGGGAAAGCAGCCAAAGATAGCCCAAGTGCTGAGACCCCTGCACCCACATGGGAGACCTGGAAGGAGCGCCTGGCTTCAGCCTGGCCAAGCCCTGGTCATGCGGCCATTTAGGGAGTGAATCAGCAGGTGGAAGACCTTTCTATCTGTCTCTCCCTCTCTCTCTCTCTCTATAACTCTGATTCTCAAATAAATAAAATCTTTTTTTAAAAAAATGTACAAATATGGAACTAGTGTTATCGCTTAGTGGAATAGGCTGCCACTTTTGGCACCAGCATCCCATATTGAGCCCTGGCTGCTCTGTTTCCAATTCACCTTCCTGCTAATGCACCTGGGAAGGCAGCAGATGATGGCTTGATTACTTGGGCCCCTGCCACCCACATGGGAGACCAAGATGGAGATCTGGACATCTTGCTTAGGTCTGGACCAGCTCCAGCTATTGTGGTCATTTAGGAATGAACCAGCAGATGGAAGATCGATCTCTCTCTCTCCCTCTCTCTCTGTCATTCTGCCTATCAAATAAATAAGAACTTTTTTTAAAAACAAAGTGGAATACATTATAGAATTTCTTTCATATTTGTGATGCTTCATTTTTTAAGTTGTAAAATTCAAAGTCCACAGATAAAGCAAAAGAAACCCTTTTAACCAAGCCACCTCCAGAGGTAACTGCTCTTATCAATTTTATGTATATCTTTCTTTTTTTATTTTTTTATTTTTTATTTTTTATTTTTTTACAGGCAGAGTGGACAGTGAGAGAGAGAGACAGAGAGAAAGGTCTTCCTTTTGCCGTTGGTTCACCCTCCAATGGCCGCTGCGGCCGGCGCGCTGCGGCCGGCGCACCGCGCTGATCCGATGGCAGGAGCCAGGAGCCAGGTGCTTTTCCTGGTCTCCCATGGGGTGCAGGGCCCAAGCACCTGGGCCATCCTCCACTGCACTCCATGGCCACAGCAGAGGGCTGGCCTGGAAGAGGGGCAACCGGGACAGAATCTGGCGCCCTGACCGGGACTAGAACCCGGTGTGCCGGCGCCGCTAGGTGGAGGATTAGCCTAGTGAGCCGCGGCGCCGGCCCTATGTATATCTTTCTAAATTTGTCCTATGCATTGACATACATATGTCTGTAGAAATGCCTAATTTGTTATTTGTGGAGTGGTAGTTAATTTTAATGGTATTATACTGAATGTACTTTTTTTTTTTTTTAAGATTTATTTGTTTATTTGAAAGGTGGAGTTACAGAAAGAGAGAGAGATCTTTCATCTGCTGGTTCACTCCCCA
The DNA here is from genome assembly GCF_964237555.1 of Oryctolagus cuniculus. Taxonomy (NCBI): domain Eukaryota; kingdom Metazoa; phylum Chordata; class Mammalia; order Lagomorpha; family Leporidae; genus Oryctolagus; species Oryctolagus cuniculus. Next base: position 120,085,074 of record NC_091435.1, on the reverse strand, counting down.
AATGGTTGCACCAGCTGGGGCTGGACCAGGTCAAAGCCAGGAGCCAGGAGTTTCTTCCAGGTTTCCCATGTGGGTGCAGGGGCCCAAGCACTTGGGCCATCTTTCAGTGCTTTCCCAGGACATTAGCAGGGAGCTGGATTGGAGAAGAGCAGCTGGGACTCAAATCAGTGCCCATTTGGGATGCTGGTGTTGCAAGCAGTAGCTTAACCCTGTGCGCCACAATGCCAAACACTCTACTATTTTAGAATTTGCTTTTTTCCTTAAAACTCTTAGCAAGCTTGCCACATAAATACACGGACACTTATATCATTAGTTTTATTTTTAAAAATTTATTCATCTGTTTATTTCATTTTATTTGAAAGGCAAAGGGACACAGAGAGAGAGACAGACAGACACAGAAATCGTCTATTTGCTGGTTGACTCTCTGAATGCTTGCCAACAGCAAGGGCCAGGCCGGGCCAATGCTGGGTACCGAAAACCCCATCCAGGTCTTCCAGCTGGGTGGCAGAATCCAAGTACTTGAGACATCATCGGCTCTCTCCCAAGTTGTGCTTTGGCAGTAAGCTGGATCAGAAGCAGAGTAGCCAGAACTGGAACAAGACATTCCAATATAGGATGCACTGGTCCCAAGCAATGATGTGGTCCCTGAACCAAACACCTGCCCCTATCTTATTATTTTTATCTGCTGCACAGTATTATATGATTTGGGGACATTCTTTAAAAGACCTGACTCCTTGCATCAGTCAGAATAAGTTAAGGTTATGTAATAGTAGCAAACAACTCTAGAATCTTGGAGACTTAAACAGGAACTGTGTATTTTCGTGTTCATACTACTTGTCTACCATGAGTTGACTGAAGCTCTGCATCATGTTTGCTTGCTCTGGGACCCAGGCTGATGGAGCAGCCACTCCAACAAACATTGTGGTATATGGGTAAGAGTGCAGAAGGGTCTAACTGGCAATTAGATACTTGGACCAGAAGCGTGTGCCTACTAATTCCACTCAACTCACTGGCCAAAACCAGCAGCATGGTCCTATCCAGCCTTAAGGAAGTAAGAAGTGCAGTTCCAGTCTGTGCCCAGAAAGGGAGCAAACTGGATCTAGCAGTCAAATAGTACTAATGACCACATCACCCTATTGAGGATCTCAGATTTTTTTTTATCATTCTGCTTTCTTAGATTTAAATCTAAGAAGTCTTTCTGGAATTTATCTTATGTACCATATGACTGATTTCTAAATGCACAGTAAATTTTTCCAGCAATGTTGATTCAAAATACTCTTTGTTAAGGATTGTTTTGATTCAAAATACTCTTTGTTAAGGATTGTTTTTGGTTTCAAGCAATAGAGACCAAAAATCTTCCAATGGGTTGGCCATATGAGAGGCTTTATCTGCTTTCATATAAAGAATCTAGAATCTAAGGGAGGCAGTTTGGAGAGGGAACCTACAGTGTCAGCAAACACTCAGCATTTTCTCGCCGTATATTGTCACTTATATCAGCAGAGAGTTGAAGATAGAGAGATTAAAAAAAAGGTCATACTGTATCCCCCCCCAAAAAAATATATCTCTGTGTGTGATTGTGTGTTGTGGCACAGCAGATTAAGCTGCTGCCTGTGATACTGGGATCCCATATGCGCACCGGTTCGAGTCCTGGATGCTCTCTTTTGATCCAGCTCCCTGATAATGTGCCTGGAAAAGCAGCAGAAGATGGCCAGAGTGCTTAAGCCCCTGCCACCCATCTGGGAGACTTGGATGAAGTTCTAGGCTCCTGCCTTCAGCCTGGCCCAGTCCCAACTGTTGCAGCCATTTGGGGAAGTGAACCAGTGGATAGAAGATCTCTTTCTCTCTGTTTTGCCCTCTCTCACTATCACTCTACCTTTCTTTCTTTTTTTATTTAAAGATGTATTTGAGAAGTGAAAAGCATATTTACCTATGCTGTAATACATCATAAAGGTTCAATACTTAAAATGGTAATTGTTCCTGGCTACTATTCTTTTAGTGACCTAACCTAACCAAATAGAAAAGAAAAAAGAAAAAAAAAGGAGTATGACAAATTGAAAAGGGGAAAGAAAAAGGAGGAAAGCAAGGAGATTGGAGGAGGGTAGGGGAGTGAAAAGAGAAATGAGAGAACCTTAACCCTGACCAACACCTCCCCACTGCTGCCCCTTCTCCTTGGAGGCAGCGTGAAGTCCTAACACGCCCAGCAAGCACACATCACTGCTATTACCCTGCTGTGTCTTTTTACCACTTGGGTTTCTGATCCTCCAGAGAGACTGGAAAGGAGTATGACATTCATGTCTGAGAAGTAGCTGTGCAGACCCAGCTCTGTCACCTTTCATCCTGAACCTTCGCTGCAGCTTCCTCTCATGGAGGCGGCGAGTCTCACGTGGCCTGAACCAGGGTGGCTGCTCCAGCTTGCTTGCCCAGGTAAGTCCTGCTTGCACCTCGTTGCTTGTATACGCATTGCTACTCCTTCTACTTTCCAAACTGTGCAGCTTTGAGCTCCCCATGGGAAACCAAGTTTGCAGGAATTGGAGCAACTGCCCCCTCTGCCTATACTCCAGAATCACAGAGCTGCTTCTAGTTCCCTGGATGCAAACTGCTGTTTTGCTCTTTTTGATGACTTCTGTGCTTCCTTATGGACTATTACCTTATTTACAGCAATATTCACACCACATGGGCATCCATCTCCTTCATTAGACTTAGCTCCTTGAAAATGGAGGCTGTTTTGATAGTGCCCACATCACCGTTGTCTTGTAGTATACACATATTACATGCTGGCTGGAGGCTTGGTGAGTGAATGAGTAAAGCATGTAAAAATTATACATAACTTTAAAAAAGGCTTATAATGAAATCTTCCTTTTCTAAAATAGCAAAACTATGTATAGAATATTTTTTAAAGGTTTTTAAAGAAAATGGTTCCCACTGGCACTGCGGTTTAGCTGGTAAAGTGCCTGAAGCACTGGCATCCCATATGGGCACTGGTTCGAGTCCCAGCTGCTCCACTTCCAATCCAGCTCTGTGCTATGGCCTGGGAAAGCAGGGGGAAGGTAGCCCAAGTCCTTGGGTCCCTGCACACATGTGGAAGACCCGGGAGAAACTCCTGGCTCCTGGCTCCAGATCGGCCCAGCACCTGCTGTGGCAGCCATTTGGGGAGTGAACCAGCAAATAGAAGATTCTCTCTCTCCTTCTCTCCCTCTGCTTCTCTGTAATTCTGCCTTTCAAATAAACAAATAAATCTTAAAAAAATAGGAAAATGATTCAACACATAACGATAAACCTCAGTTATTCAGAAAACAGCAGATAGAGTGTGCTTATTAGTAAAGTTGAATGAAGAATTACAGACTTATGGTGAATCTGAAGAGTGATGATCGGCTTTTAAGAATGGAGACCTATGCAAACCATTTGGCTTTCTTTCCACTGGAGTGAAGAGAGGCCCAGGCAGGTTGACGGTTGCACAGTCCAGTGCTTTGGGGGCTTCCTTGCTCTTTTCAGAGGTTCAGCTGTGGCTGGAGGCAGATATCAGAATCATCTGTCCCTGAGCCCTCTCTGTTCACCAAGACAAAGGAGTGTGGCTGCCCTTCTGGAGTTCCAGCCCTGGACTTCAGACCGCCCCTCAGTGTTATATTATCCTCCCATTCTTTTTAATCTTAAGAGGTAGAGGGAGATAAAAATATTGGAGCACTGAGGAAAAGTCCAGCATCCTGTGGTTTATCCTCCCCAGGGAATATACTTGTTGTAATGATGAAATTGTTCTTCATAAGGAAAAAGTTAAGCAGCACGGGTATCATTAAATGTTAGTTAATGCACAAGAATTGTGAGAAGAGAGGAAGACTCTAGTTGTGTGCCAGGGCCTGGGGGATGTGTTTCCACATTTATTTTATGTAATGTGATTACCACAGCATCTCTGTTTTTATCACCACTCAACACGTAGTGAGTGCCAGAGGCTAGATTTGAACTCAAATGTGCCATGGACCCACAGGAAAGAAAAACCATCCATCTTTGGTGGCGGTGTGAAAGTAGTGTTCTGTCTAGGAGGAGATGGCACTTGGTAAAGCCTCATAGTCTGCAATATGTCATCCTTCACAGCACCAAAGAACCTCAGCTAGGATAAACAGTGACTGTCCTTTGGGAACAAATTATATTTCTTACAATTGAGTGTAGAAACAATTGATGTCTGCATTTTTTTTTTTTTTTTTGACAGGCAGAGTGGACAGTGTGAGAGAGAGACAGAGAGAAAGGTCTTCCTTTTGCCATTGGTTCACCCTCCAATGGCCGCCGCAGCCGGTGCGCTGCGGCCGGCACACCGCGCTGATCCGATGGCAGGAGCCAGGAGCCAGGTGCTTTTCCTGGTCTCCCATAGGGTGCAGGGCCCAAGCACCTGGGCCATCCTCCACTGCACTCCCGGGCCACAGCAGAGAGCTGGCCTGGAAGAGGGGCAACCGGGACAGAATCCGGCGCCCCGACCGGGACTAGAACCCGGTGTGCCGGCGCCGCAAGGTGGAGGATTAGCCTAGTGAGCCGCGGCGCCGGCTGCATTTTTATTTGTAAAAAAAAAAAAAAAGAAAAGGAAAATGAGAAAGCCTGGACTCAGCAATGATTACATGGTATTTTCAGTTTGTGATAACTCACTGAAGTGGATTTTTATCATTTTATATATATCATTTATATATATTATATTATCATATATATATACTTCTCTTAGTACAGTACATAGTTGAATTTCTTTTTTTAAATATTTATTTATTTATCTGAAAGTCAGAGTTACACAGAGAGAGAAGGAGAGGCAAAGAGAGAGTTTTCCATCCGCTGGTACACTCCCCAGTTGGCCGCAATGGTCGGAGCTTTGCCGACCATAGCAGAGAGCTGGATCAGAAGTGGAGCAGCCGGGACTCAAACTGGTGTCCATATGGGATGCCAGCACTGCAGGTGGCGGCTTTACCCGCTAGCCACAATGCAGTCCCATAATTGAACTTCTAATTTAGTACTTTACCTCTCATCTTCATGGTAAAACATAGAAAGCAAATGTTTCTTTCAATCCTGTGTTTTACAAAGAGATTCCCCGTGGCACCAGGAATCCTGTCAGTAGCCCGCTCACAATCCTGTCTTTATTTGCATTATCTTAAAATGATTTACAGAAAACAAATACCCTGACTTTCTTCAGGTTTGACTAGGACAGGTGAATCCATAGATGTTTGGGACAGTGGGAAGGATGTTGAACTATTTGTAGACTTTCAAAAAATTAACATTGAGAGACAAATTATTTTATTCCCTTTCACAAGACAGAGAGTCTTATTTTCATTTGGATATAACAGTCATCCAAGATTTAGCCCCTACTTTGTTTGACTATCCTGAAAACACGGTGCATTTGTTCAGATGGGAAATGGGGAAGGCATATATGTGTGATCATCTTCATAAATAGATCAAAGGATGCCTCTGGAACCAACAATAAACATATTATTAACTTTAATATGAAATAAATGTTAAACTTTTTGTTTTACAAAAGGAAGTTATCAAAAACATGAGGTAGGGAAGAGCTTACGTGGTAGTGCAGTCAGAGTCCCTAATTTACCTTTTTTTTTCCTCAAGATTTTATTTATTTATTTGAGTGATAGAGTTACAGATAGTGAGAGGAAGAGACAGAAAGGTCTTCCGCTGGTCACTCCCAAAGGGCTACGATGGCCAGAGCTGAGCTGATCCAAAGCCAGGGGCCAGGATCTTCTGGGTCTCCCATATGGGTGCTACTGCTTTCCCAGGTCATAGCAGAGAGCTGGATTTGAAGAGGAGCAGCAGGAACTAGAACCGGCACCCCTATGGGATGCCAGCGCTACAGGTGCAGGATTGACTTATTGTGCCACAGCACTGGCCCCCCCTAAATTTACCATTATGAGTACAGTCTTCCCCTGTATGTAAGCTGATTCCTTGCTCTATATTACTATGGACTGTAGCCCAGTTTAGTTTGCTTATTTCAGTCATATTCTGTTTTCTCCCAACATGTTATTTAAAAAATTTTCAAACCTACAGGAAAAGTTAAAAAGCAATACAATGAACACCCAATCCCCTCATCTAGATCTACCACTTGTTATCTATTGGCGATATTTTCACCAGTTGTTCCCCGGCATGCTTCATTTGCTGATTCAACTGAAATTAGCTTGCTGATATCACTCCTAAGGACTTAATTTTTTATTTGTTTTCCTCTTGTACAGTATTAGGAGTAAGACTCTTTTTAATATTATTTATGTGGGAAACAAGGAGACAAAGAGACAGAGACAGAAACAGGGGGACAGAAACAGAGAAAGAACTCCCTCCTGCTGGTTTATTCCACAAATCCCTCAGTGGCTGAGTCTGGGCCAGGCTGAAGCTGGGAGTCAAGCACCCATCAGGTTTCCCACATGGGTGTCAGGGATGAGGCATTAGTAGGAAGCTGGAATAGGGAGAGGAGGGGAAAATTGAACCTAGGTACTCTGATGCGGCTTGTGAGCATGTATCTTCTTACACCAAGGATATCCTCCTATACAGCAATATCACCAATGCATTTAAGAAATTTTATAGGGGATTGGTGCTGTGGCACAGTGGGTTAAGCTGCCATCTGCAGCACCAACATCCCATATGGGTGCTGGTTCAAGTCCCGCTGCTCTACTTCTGATCCAGCTCCCTGCTAATGTGTCTCAGAAACCATCGAAAAGATGGCCCAAATGCTTAGGCCCCTGTACACACGTGGGAGACCTGGATGAGATTCCTGGCTCCTAGATTCAGCCTTACCCAGCCCTGGTCGATATGGTCATTTGGGGAATGAGCCAGTGGATGAAAGACTTCTCTCTCCCTCTCTGTCTGTCTTTCTCTCTGTGGCTCTTTTGAGTAAAGAAAGAAATCTTTAAAAAAAGAAATTTATCATTGATAAACAGAATTATCTAATACCAGCTCATAATCAAATCTTCCCAATTTTCATAATCATTTTTATAATTAATACCTTGGACACATGATTCAATCAAATATCACAAAACATATTTAGAAATCATGTCTGTTTTAATTTAGAATTTCTTCCTCCTGTTTTTTTTTTTTTCTGTATTTCACACCATGGACATATTTTGAAAAAGAGTTCAGATCTGTTCTATCATGTCCTACAATCTAAATTTACTTGAGGTTTTTTTCATGATAATTAAACACCTTTACAGGAAGAAAGACTACATATGTATATGCTGTTGGTTTTCCACATGCATCCCATGTTTTCTCATTTCTGAGACTTTGCTCACACAGATCCCTCCTGTTTAATGTACCCTCTATCCTCCACTGAATCTTGACAAGATTAGTTCAATATTTAACCTTCTTCTGGAATACTTCTCAAATACTCTCCCTCCATCTCAAGAAATCTGTGAATATCCAGAATACTTTGGCTTTTCTTTTCTTACAGCATTTGCAATTTTTTTTATTTAGTATTGTGATTATTTGCTTATATATCTTTTACCTTTTCCTGAATGAAAGCCATTTAACACATAAGTGTATTCTATCTTTATACTATCCTTGGCATTTAGCACTTGGTGGTTCACACAGTAGGCAATCTGAATGAATGAATGAATGAATGAATGAAAATGGTATCTCTGCTTTCAGAGATATAGTGAGTTGATTAAGAACTTCATTTTAAAAAAAAGTTTACATAATTTTGTCACAATTGTTCTCTCTGCTTTCAAAATACTTAACCTAATTTTTTAAAATAATTTTTTAGGTTTAACTAAAATAAATTATTGATCTTACATGTCTCAGTATAGCTGTTTTAAAAATCATATTATTAAGCATCGAGGGAAGACTTTCAACATGAAGAGTTCATTCTTTAGTTTGGAAAATCATCCCATATTACTCATTGAAAAATCTTGATTTGGGGTAACTCATTGAGCTGTACATTGTTTATTTGATAATTTCTTCTTGCATATTGTCCATTCTCTGGAATAAAGTCCCATAAGTCTTATGTTGAAACTTATGAGTTAATCTATATCTCTTATCTTCTCTTTCATATCTCTTCTACTTTCTGAAAGATTTCTTCAACATTGTCTTATAACTTATTATCAATCTTTAAAATTTTTGGAATTCATATTTTTAATTTGTAGGAGTTCTGTTTTTGCTTTCTGATCAGTCTTTTTTCTCATTCAAAACTATTTTATTTGTTTTTATTGGGAAGGCAGAGTGACAGAGAGGGAGAGATGCAGAAAAAGAGATAGATCTTCTATCCACTGATTCACTCCCCAAATGCCCACAACAGCCAGAGCTGGGTCAGACCAAAGCCAGGAGCCAGAAACTCCATGCAGGTCTCCCACATGGGTTGCAGGAACCCAAGCATGGTGGCTAACATCCACTGCCTTCTGAGGCCCATCAGCAGGAAGCTGGATTGGAAGTGGAGGAGCCAGGACTTAAACTGGATGTGGTGCCCCAAGCAGCAGTGTAATCCACTGTGCTACAGTGTCCACCACAGTAATATATTTTTTCACAACCAAAAGTGTCCCCTTGCAATTGCTTCTCTGAGACAAGCAATATGTGAGGAAAAATGTGATTCATTTTACAAAAGTATGTTTATAAGTAACTTTTTAGGAATAGTTCTTCTGCTTAAGGCAGGGACAGAATTGTATTTACAACACAGATCTGAAATACCTACATGCTTTTCTGTGTAACAGAACATGTTTTTGGTTGAAACAATGTTTTATTTTCATATTTGAGCAGGAATTTATAAATAGATCATTCTTGGTATTTTGGCCAGAAAGATATTTAAATATTGGCTTTGTTTTAGGGGAAATAGTGAAATGTAACAGCACAAAATATCATGCTAGTCTTTCCAGTTTTTCACAAGCACATAAAAAACTACCCTCTGAAGTCTTCTTTAATTCAATTTTAAGTTTTTTTCTCTGGTCTTCTACTAGTTTTTATTTTCTGCTTCCAAAATGTTTTCATCATCATTGCCATGGCTTTTCAATATCCATTGTAGTTTCTTATTCTCTTCCATGAATTTTTTGGCAATCTTGTATTTTCTGCATGACTTTGAAGTACTCCTTTGTTTGACAGTTTTTTTTTTTTTTGCCAGCTCAGTAATAAGTGTAACCAGAAGTCTTAATACTAGCCCCCAAAATAATGAAAATCTAGAAATGTAAAGATTTCTTTGAGACTTCAAACTTTTTATCAGTGTATGTTCACAGCCACCAGGTCTGGTGGCTGAGCCCTTCCCAATGGCCTGAGCAGGAGTACTACCTTACTTCTCTCACAGCACTAGGAATAGGAGAATCAATAGGATTGTAAGAAAGCTGCAATTTTACTGGAGACATCAAGTGAAAACAAAATCCTTTGTCAACTGTGAGTAGGAAGATTAAAATGAGTCTTGTTTCAGTATAGAGGAAAGTTGCAGCCACTCCCCGTTGGGTTGTCATTTTTTTCTCTTCATAAGACTATGAAGGCATAAGACTATGCTTGTGGCCCACCTGGCTCCCCAAGCTGCTGCCAGCCACTGAACTGAGTTGTCTTTTTAATAGCTTGTATTTCTTGTTATGTGGAGGTAATGGCTCCTGAAACCTCTACAAAATTCTTAATTAGGACTTGATGAAAAGTTCTCCTATTCTCTGCATTACCTCTGTGTATGCTTTCTTAAGGCATTCTTATTTTTACCTTGGCCTCAGATGGCTGTCATTCATATCGAAGGTGCGGTGAGCTCTGTATTAAGTAACTTATGTGCACTGAAAACTCAGTTGGGAACTCTGAATACATGTAAGGGTTGCTAACTACCAAGTTGGCTACAGTTTAATTGAATGTTGAGTTAGGCGTTCTACTACGGAAACTCCCAACTTTCAAAACATGGCAGTCTTTTTATCTGGGATCATTCATTTAAAACAAAAACAAAAAACCTTCAGTTTTTTGCCTGGTGTTTAACCACCTCATAGAGAATAGTGCGTGTGTGTGTGCGTGTGTGTGTGTGTGCGTGCTGTTCCTTATGTAGACTTTTCGTTACACCTCTCTGTTTAGTCCCTTATTTCTCCCATCTCTTTACTGTTCCTGACTTCTCCTGTCTATCTCCTATGTGCCAGCACCCCAGTCTCATATCCTCCTACTATATCATCTTCCATTTTCCAGCCTGTTAAAATCTCACTGATGGACTCCCTTACTCATCTTCTTAAGAATTTATGTTCCTTTTATTTTTTAAAAAGATTTATTTATTTTACTTCAAAGTCAGAGTTATAGAGAGAGGAGAGGCAGAGAGAGTCTTCTATCCGCTGGTTCACTCCCCAGGAGGCCGCAACAGCCGAAGCTGCAGAGCTGCGCCCATCCGAAGCCAGGAGCCAGGAGCTTCTTCTGGGTCTCCCACGTGGGTGCAGGGGCCCAAGGACTTGGGCCATCTTCTACTGCTTTCCCAGGCCATAGCAGAGAACTGGATCAGAAGTGGAGCCGCTGGGACTTGAACTGCTACCCATATGGGATGCCATTACTGTAAGTGGTGGCTTTACCCTCTACGCAACAGTGCCGGCCCCCATGTGTTCTTTTTAGTCTCCTATCATTATTTTGATGGGGTCTTAAGAAGGAGTCAATTATTTGTATCCAATTTGCGATCTTTAACCAGACTACTTGCTTTAAAAGTGTTGTAATACAAATGCCTCCCTGAAAAGTTGGTGTTGTGGATACTGCAAATTCTCCACCTAGAAGATTAAAGACAAAATAATCTGATTGCGGGAGTCAGGTTCAGATACCATACCCTTGGCTTGTTTAAAGTTCCCTACTGAGTAATCTGGACAAAGGGAAAGTACTTAAGATACTAAGGAGGGAGTGGAGATAAACACTTTCTTCATGATAGAAGAAGCCTGGTTACTTATTTACGATTAGGATAAGATAGCTGACCAACTAGAGAGGTTCTACAAAAAGTTCAAGAGAAAACTTAAAGTTAAAAGTTCAGTTAAAACAAAAAGTTAAGTTTCATTCTGCTGCCAAGTCTTGTTGATGTGCATGTTGTCTGAACCTTCAATTTCCTCCTGATTCCTAGCACCTGCCAAGGAACAAAACCGCAGCATCACCTGGGCAGGCCACGCCCTACCACACTCACTCACAAAGAATTTCCCCTTTGAGCCACTATGACATTGGCTGGTTACTCACACCACGGATTCCTCGGGATTGGCTAGCACTACAAATAAAATTCTGTTTGCCTACAATCAAGTTGATAAGCCACAATATAAATATGGACAGGATCCTGTTCCTGGAATATAGCATGAAGCATTCGCTTTCTTCTTGCCTCACGTGAGACTCAGAAACAACATATTGTCTCGCACCAAAAGAAAAAGTTCTTTAAAGAAAGCAAAAGCCCAAAATGGGTCTGCTGAGTTCCAAAAACCCGAGGGCCAAGCAAGCCCAAATTCTGCTCCTGGGACTTGATTCGGCTGGGAAGTCGACTCTCCTTTACAAACTAAAGCTTGATAAGGATATTGCCACCATCCCAACGATAGGCTTCAATGTGGAGATGCTCGAGTTTGAGAAGAGTCTCTCGCTCACAGTTTGGGACGTCGGAGGACAGGAAAAGATGAGAACTGTCTGGAGCTACTACTGTGAGAACACTGACGGGCTGGTGTATGTCGTGGACAGTTCTGACAAACAGCGCCTGGAGAAGTCCCGCAAAGAGTTTGAACACATTTTGAAGAACGAACACATTCAACACGTGCCGGTTGTCCTATTAGCCAACAAACAAGACGTGCCCGGAGCTCTGAGCGCCGAGGACATTACCAGAATGTTTAAAGTGAAGAAGCTCTGCAGTGACCGGAACTGGTATGTTCAACCCTGCTGTGCCGTCACCGGGGACGGGCTGGCGGAGGGATTCAGGAAATTAGCCGGATTCGTGAAAAGCCACATGAAATCAGGAGGAGACACATTAGCATTCTTCAAGCAGAAATGAGACTATGAAAAGGTCCAAGCCTCCAAAGAGACTGAGGAAATTGAAACGGTAATTTTTTTTCCCATGTCAAGTGGGACAAACAAGTTATTGAATTGGCCAACTTTTCCTGAGATGTTATTTCATTTAAGTTCAGTTCAACTAAGAATTATATATAAAAAATATTTGTTTTTAGCCAGGAACCTTTGCTAACTGTGTGATAATGATCCTGGAGAATGAAAAATTTATAATCTGCAAAATTTGAACACGATGGATGATTCAGAATAGTCATATTTGCAATGAAACTAAATCTTGCTTTATTGTGACTACTAGTAACAAAGCTTAAGGTAGCTGTCAACAAACAGAGACATAATTATTTCCAGTTATTTACAGCTGTTACAAGCATTGAAATGCCACCATGCTTCTATGTAATAACCAAGTGGTGTGAAAAATGAACTTTAAATTATGGAAAGAAACAAGTTTGATGTTAAAATTTTGTAAATATTTATTACCTAAATTAAGCTTTTCTTCTGGATTCCTGATAGCTGTTTGAAATCTATTACTGGGAACTTTGTCCAATGTGTCTTGAACAACAAACTGTCATAGAGAGCACAAATGTCTAACTTAAAACTCTGGGGAGCAGGTTAGCAACTTAGGGTAAGATCTAGTTCTAGGGCTCAGCAGCCCCAAGACCTGCTTCAGTGCAATTCAATGTAATAGTCTTATGTGGGCACCTCTGCACAGCTCATTGTACTGACCAAACAGGAAGCAGACCCAGACTTTGCTCCCTGAGAACTTGCAGTTCACAGGAGGAAACAACGTAAAGCTAGGGCTAGAGTAGGACAGTAAGTGCTTCAGACTATTGCAGGAGAGACTGTTTTGACCTGGAAGAACAGGGAATGCTTCAGGCAGGAGATGGCGTTTAAGGGGTCCCTAACTCCCAGGGTGTCTAAGAGGAACCCTAACTCCCTAACTCTCAGGGACCCCATGAAGGTGCTGGTTAGTCACTGGAAGTTCCCATTGCTAGGAATCTCTCTAGATGGCTGTGTGACAAGGAGAGGGGAAGTGGGCAGAGGAACTGGAGAGTGAACTGGAATTCCCCTAAGAGGCTCAGGACCCCCAGAGGGGCACAAGAACTAACAGTGAACACTCTTCCCTGCTACCCCACCTCTAGCAAGGCTCATTTGAGCTAGAAGCAAGCCTCAGACCTCATAGCAGCCCCCACAACCCCAAATGTTAAGGTCACACAGGAAAATAAAAGTACACTTAACCAAAGGTGCCAGCTCCTGGATTTCTTTCATGGTTTTCTTCTCTCATCTCAGCCATACTTTTTTTTTTTTTTTTAGCAAAGATTTGAGCACTTCCTTCAGTGCTACATGAATAATGATTCAACTAATAAAACAGACATACACATAATAATAGTTATCATGGGTTGAATACTTGTGTTTGCCGGGTATTGTGCTAAGCACTTTCACATATCTTCTCATTAAATGTTCACAACTACCCTGAGAAAGGTATGGGGAAATTTTGGGTAGTTTGTGGAAAAATGGAATTAAAAGATAGGTTGATTTTGGTGTAAAATTTTGGAAATCCGTGGCTAGTTTTTTCAGAATATGTATTTTCCGTGAACTTCTTGAAGACCCCTTGTATGCATGGGTTCCCAAATATTTTGCACCAAAGTGAACCTATCTTTTAATTCTATTTTTCCAGGAACTTTTTGAAGAAGCCTCATAGTTATTACTATTTCAGTTTTACAGATGAGAGTTCTGAAACTAAACAAGGTTAAACAACCACAACCACACAAAACTGCTTGGCATTTTAACTGAGGAGCAGCACAGCTAAGATGCAAATTCAGGTGTGTCTGAATTGCCATGATACTATTTTACAATAAGGTATAGTATGGTCTCTGTCTTCAGTGAGCTTACAACATAAGAAAAATAAGCCCAGGCAAACATATATTACCCTTACAATAAAAACATTCTTAGAAACAAATAAGCCAGGCAGAATAAATGAAGTACAAATCGTGATGTAAGAAGCATGTAGAAAAACCTTCGAGTGGAGCTGATGCTGACGTCAGGAAGATCTGCGAGAGTTACAGAGTGAAAAGCTTCGGAGCAGAGTTTTTCCTAAATTTCACCAAGATGATTAAAACCTCAAATACACATCTTCCCTTACAACTTCTGTATTTTAAAAATTGAATCTACCTAGTAATCTCAGAATTAGGGGTCACGAACTTCCATAGAAAATGTCTCCTGGTGTTCCTATGTGTTTTGGTAAATCCAAATTTTCAAGGCCTTTGTGGTCTAGTCTCCTTCTGCCCCCAAAAGAAACTTTTTATTTAATGAGTATGGATTTCATAAGTACAACTTTAGGAATATAGTGATTTTTCCCACTATACTGGCCCTCACGCTCCCACTCCCATCCCATCTCCTCCTTCCTCCCATTCCCAATCCCATTCTCCATTAAGATTCATTTTTTCTTTCCTTTCCTTTTTTTTTTTTTTTTTTTTTTTTTTGACAGGCAGAGTGGACAGTGAGAGAAACAGAGAGAAAGGTCTTCCTTTTGCTGTTGGTTCACCCTCCAATGGCCACCGCAGCCGGTGCGCTGAGGCCGGCGCACCGCGCTGATCTGATGGCAGGAGCCAGGTGCTTCTCCTGGTCTCCCGTGGGGTACAGGGCCCAAGCACTTGGGCCATCCTCCACTGCCTTCCTGGGCCACAGCAGAGAGCTGGCCTGGAAGAGGGGCAACCAGGAAAGAATCCAGCGCCCTGACCGGGACTAGAACTTGGTGTGCCGGCACCACAAGGCGGAGGATTAGCCTAGTGAGCTGTAGCGCCGGCCTAAGATTCATTTTCAATTAACTTTATACACAGAAGACCAACTTTTTACTAAGTAAAGATTTCAATAATTTTCACACACACACACACACACACACACACAACTATTTGAGAACAAGTTTTACATACAAGTTTACATACAAGTTTTACATACAAGTTTTCATAATACAACTCATTGAGGACAGAAGTCCTGCACGGGAAGTAAGTGCACAGTGACTCCTGTTGTTAATTTAACAATTAACACTAATGTATGGCATCAGTGATCATCCGAGGCTCTTGACATGAGCTGCCAAGGTTATGGAAACCTTTTGAATTCACACTCTCCTTCAGTATTTAGACAAGGCCATATGCAAAATGGAAGTTCTCTCCTACCTTCAGAGAAAAGTATATCCTTCTTTTATGGCTACTTCTTTCCAGTGGAGTCTCACTCACAGAGCTCCTTCAGGCAGAATATTTTTTGCCACAGTGTCTTCGCTTTCCATGCCTAAAATGCTCTCATGGGCTTTTCAGCCAGACCAGATGCCTTAATGGCTAATTCTGATGTCAGAGTGCTATTTAGAGCGATTGTCATTCTATGAATCTGCTGTGTGGACTGCTTTTCATGTTGGAATATTCTCTCCTTTTTAATTCTATTATTACCAGACACTTGCTATTATTTATATGATCCCTTTAACACTTAATCCTATTTATATGATCACTTTAACACTTAATACGATCACTTTAACACTTAGAATGGCATTTTTACATCAGGTTTAATGGGATTTGGGGGTCCCATGGCAAGTTTTAAAATTGTACCTTTAGAAGTAAGTCCGGGGTCCGGACTGTAGTGCAGTAGGTTAATCCTCCGCCTGCGCGCCAGCATCCCATATGGGCGTCCTCTTCCCATCCAGCTCTCTGCTATGGCCTGGGAAAGCAGTAGAAGATGGCCCAAGTCCTTGGACCCCTGCACCCATATGGGAGACTGGGAAGAAGCACCTGGATCCTGGCTTTGGATCGGCACAGCTCTGGCTGTTGTGGCCATTTGGGGAGTGAACCAATGGACAGAAGACTTTTCTCCCTCTCACTGTCTGTAACTGTACCTCTAAAATAAATTTATGAAATCTTTTTTTTTTAAAAAAAGAAGTCCATAGGAATGTATGCAGAACTATACAGTTTTACAGTTACAAACTTCCTTCTCCCTCTCTTATTCCCACTCTTATTTTTTACTATTTTCATTTTATCTATTTTCAATTGACTTTATACATATATGATTAACTATGTTAAGAAAAGACTTCAACAAATAGTATTAAGAAGATTTAAGAAAACTTTTTCTCAACAGGGCTGACAAGTCATTGCTTCTCAAAGTGTCAATTTCACTTCTACAGATTTCCTTTTAGGTACTCTGTTAGTTATCACAGATCAAATGGTCCAGTCTTAACATGATATAAAATCCAAAGAAAACAGCTGGGAAAAATAGCTAAAGCAGTTCAGATTTTTCACTTCAGAGAGTCCCTGGATGATTGCAGAGGGCAGAAATATACATTATACACGCACACACACACACACACATACACACACACACACACATATATATATGCATATACATATATATATATAAAGGTGTATTTGCTTTTTGCTTTGAAGGAGTTACAGAGAGAGGGAGAGACCATCTGTTGTTGGTTCACTTTCTAGATGACCACAACAGCCAGTGCTGGGCCAAGGAAAAAGGAGCCAGGAGCTTCATCCAGTCTCCCTCAATCATTCACTACTTTCCCAGGCCATTAGCAGGGAGCTGGATCAGAAGTGGAGCAGCTGAAACATGAACTGGCATCCATATGAGATACCTGCATCATAGGCAGTGGCTTTCCCTCCTATGCTACAATGCTGGCTCCAAGGGCAGGTAACATTCTTATTGTAGAGCAAAACTTCATTTTTTTAAGGTTTTATATATTTATTTGAGAGGTAGTTACAGACAGAGAAAAGGAGAGACAGTGAGAATGTTCTATCTGCTGGTTCACTTCCCAAATGGCCACAATGGCCAGAGCCGGGCAGATCCGAAACCGGGCACTTCATCCAGGTCTCCTGTGTGGGTGCAGGTGCCTAAGTACTTGGACCATCTTCTACTGATTTCCCAGACCATAGCAGACAGCTGGATCAGAAGAGGAGCAGCTGGTACACAAACCAGCACCTATATGGGATGCTGGCACCGCAGGTGGAAGCTTAGTCTACTATGTCACCGCGCCAGCTCCTGGATTTTGTGATTTTTTTTCCCAGAAACCTTTTTTTTGCATTTTATAAATACAACTTTAGGATATAGTGATTCTTCCCAGCCTCCCACCTAGGAAACTTCTAAAGTAGACCTTTCCTGTCATTTCAGTGTCTCTCCCCGTACTACGAGCTACTCTACAATCTCTGCTAATGTTCTCCCACAAACTTGTGCACTCTCATTCTTTTCCCCCTTTTCTCCCTGGCATCCAATCTGTTTTCTTGCATCAGTTACTTATTCTCTTTTTGATGTTAATTTCACCAGTATTTGCTTTCTCTGTCATTTCCCTCCAGCTCTCCGCAGCATGTTACTCTCTATCCTTAAACACATGCAGGTGCGCACGCGCGCGCGCGTACACACACACACACACACACACACACAGAGCAACTTGTATGCTCTTTACCCTGATCTACTAACAAAGCCCCAAATTGAGAGAAGGTAAACAGACCAGGTAGAAAACAGAAAATATGAGTGTTCCTTGGCAGGTGACAGGAAAGAGGCCATGGATATTCATACTTTGCTATTTATTATTTTCATAAATTTAATTTTTGTACATTCCTTCATGTACATATTTTCTTTTTTTAAAGCAAATCTTGTGTAAATTTGAGGTTTACAACATGTTATGAACTACATACAGACAGTAAAATGGTTATTGTAGTGAAGCAACTTGACATATTTATCACCTCATAGAGTAACTTCTTGTGTATGGAACATTGATACCGATTTGCTTATTAATATTCTGAAATTAATAAGCTGTGTGGGCTCTTACCATGAATTCAGAGAAGAATTCTGAATACTGGCTCAAATAAACCAGGCAGGATGGGAAGTTTTTAAGCTTTTTATTTAGTGAGAGAAATACATGGGAGAGTGAAGGCCTTAGGGGAGAAGGGAAAGTCTGGAGATTAAGTTGGGGCCATACCGAGCAGAGAGCAGGTCGAGAGCCATGTGCAGCAGGCCTTTGGTTAAGAGCAGCTATTGCTAACAGCTTATCACAGGCAGGGAAGCAAAGGCAGAGCAGGCAACAAAGGTCTGTAATGGTGAAAAAGGGTGAGGAAGAAAAAAAAAGGGCCAGGCCCACTTTAATCCACTTCCAAAGGGGAGTGGTTATATAGCCTGATTGGCAGATGGACATACAGGTGGGGTCAGGTAGGGGGGATGAGGTCCCACAGGGGTGTGGTGAAGGTGTGGTCTTCCAGCTCACAAACCTAATCAATTTTATCCTATCTGCCTGCCTACATAAACACGAGCCCCCAAAACCTCCTTGTTTAACAAAAAATTCCAAACACTACGCAGTCGTATATTGCCATTTATCTGTTAACAAGACAAATTTTTATTGAAACTATATACTACCATGGAATGGACAGCAACCACATGGGAGACTTTATTATAGAGTTCTTCGCTCCTGACTTTGGCCAGGCCTACCCCAGACTGTTGAGGGTATCTGGGGGAGTGAACCAGCAGATGCAACATCTCTCTCTTTCTCTCTGACCCTTTGCTTTTCAAAAAAAATAAAACTTAAAAAATAAATAAGTAAATAGGATGCCCTGGCCAAGTCCCTCCCCTCAATGTGCTATAGCAGAATGAAAACGGGCTTTGGGACCAAAACTGAGTGGGAATTCTTTCTTGTTTGGGCTTTGAACTTACTGCCTCTGAGTCAGTTTTCTCAAATAGAACAACAAACGAACTTCTGTTGTGTTAAACCACAGAGATGTGGAAGTTATCACAGCCCCCACTGCTGAATCACTCTACTAAGCTAGAATGAAGCCCCTTGCTCCTCCCTGTGTACCTAAGCCCATGTCTTTTTTCAGTGTTTTCTTCCTCCTAAATTACTTCTTACCTGTCTCTTTACACCCCTTATAGTACCCTCATTTGACTTCTCTGAGAACAGGCAGGAAACAGGACATTTAATTTTTCTTCAACATTTTTTTGAGAATTTCCAAACCTTCATAAAAATTCAAAGTGTAGTAAAATTAACCCAGATGTACATTTCACTTAAATTCCTTATGATCATTTCAAGTATGTTGCCATATTTGAGCTTTTTCTATTTTTGATTCTTTCTCTGTCTATGCCTCTCATCATTACTGTCTCATGGATACTTTTTTTTTTTTTTGACAGGCAGAGTAGACAGTGAGAGAGAGAGAGAGAGAGAGAGAGAGAGAAAGGTCTTCCTTTTCCGTTGGTTCAACCCCCAATGGCCGCTGCAGCCAGCGCACCGCGCTGATCCGAAGGCAGGAGCCAGGTGTTTCCTCCTGGTCTCCCATGCGGGTGCAGGGCCCAAGCACTTGGGCCATCCTCCACTGCACCCCCCGAGCCACAGCAGAAAGCTGGACTGGAAGAGGAGTAATCTGGAAAGAATCAGGCGCCCCAACTGGGACTGGAACCCGGTGTGCCGGCGCCGCAGGCAGAGGATTAGCCTATTGAGCTGCGGCGCCGGCCTCATGGATACTTTTTAAATTAAAAGTTTGATCACACAGTGCTGCTTACCTTTGCTTCTTGGAGCAACATCACCAGCATCACCTGTTAATCTGCTCAGAAGTGAAAATCCTCAGTCTTAGCCCAGAATGATGAATCAGAATCTCAGGGCAGGCCTTGAGGTGTATATTCAGAAATCTGTGTTGTAACCAAGCCCACTATGAGCTGTTTCTGTCATTGTATTTTTGATAATCAAATTGTCCCAAATTTTCCCAAAGTTCCTTCAAGCCAGCTACTATGTCCTTTTACAATGTAAGGCTTTCTTAGTCTTTGAGTACTTCAGTGTTTCAGGGAACACAGAGTATTTTCTAGGTTTGATCTTTCCTTAAACTGCCTCACACCTGGAATTAGCCTTTTATTCGAGGATCCCCAATTCCTTTGAGGAATGGTATTTTTGAATTTAAATAATGAATGCTAACTGTGCTGTTATTAAGGTGTCACTGCTTATGGGAAATGTAGGAGTGGAGTAGAAAAAGCAAGGAAATACATATATATTTAAAATATGTTTATCCCTAAAGGATTCTGTATTATTACTTTAAATATGTATATTTAAAAGTAATACTGACATGGCCGGTGCCGCGGCTCACTAGGCTAATCCTCTACCTTGCGGCGCCGGCACACCGGGCTCTAGTCCCAGTCGGGGTGCCGGATTCTGTCCCGGTTGCCCCTCTTCCAGGCCAGCTCTCTGCTGTGGCCAGGGAGTGCAGTGGAGGATGGCCCAAGTGCTTGGGCCCTGCACCCCATGGGAGACCAGGATAAGTACCTGGCTCCTGCCATCGGATCAGTGCGGTGCGCTGGCCGCAGTGCGCTGACTGCAGCGGCCACTGGAAGGTGAACCAATGGCAAAAGGAAGACCTTTCTCTCTGTCTCTCTCTCTCTCACTGTCCACTCTGCCTGTCAAAAAAAATAATAAAATAAAATAAAAGTAATACTGACACCTCCAGATGAATCCACGTCATAGTTTTTTCTTACCCACCCACCCTGTTCCTTCTTTGCATCCCTCTTCTACCAAGAACCCTGGATCCACAAAGCACCAGTAATCACCTGTCCCATCCTATTACACAATAACATATTTTCAGAATCCCTAGACCAATACCACAATCTCTAATAAAACCATTCAGGAAAGTTCACAATTTCCTTTGAGTTTTTCCTGCTCTGACTTAGAGTGTTGTGTTATAAAGTTACTTGAATTGATTTTTGTGATTAAGTTTCTAAATATGCTGTCAGTTTCAGTTTTTTTTTTTTCTGTTGGTATTTTAAGAACTTCTTACTACCTTTTTAATATTTATTTTAATTTTTGAACTTACATTTTCAAAAGTGAAAACTAAATTAAAAAAAATATTCAGAGCAGTCTCACACATCCCAAGCCATTCCACCTAGTCCCACTATAACCACATCCAATAGTTGTATTATTCCTTTGCAAAAAATAAGAAAACACATAATTATACTCTTATTTTCCCCTCTTTTTAATCCAAAAGTCCACTTTTGTACACAAAGAAGAAATAGCTGTTATTTAGGAACATGAAAGTCTCTTTAGTACAACAAACTGATTCTCACCCATTCCTCCTTAAGTGATACATACCGTGGCATTATATTTCTAAGAGTTTAATTTTCTTTCACTTTAAAGCATTGTTCCATTGGAGTTCAATGTATATACTTTAGTTGCCTATTAGTAGGGAGCATGAGAGATTTAGTGTCAAGATACCATCTTCAGTTTACCATTAGATAACCCGTATTAGTCACTTAGTTTTATTTCCACTCTTATTTTCTTTTTCTTTTCAGTCAAAAGCTTTATTTCCATTTGGTCCATGGCTTGGGAGAGGACTCCAAGGTTGTCGACAAGCTGCCTAGTGGCTGGAGAGAGGCTCTGATTAGCAAGATCCAGAGAGCCCCCAGAGACCGCTGGGCTCTGGAGGCTCCTAATCCCACTTTGTGAGCCTTTCAAAGAGATACTCGTCCAGCCCTGCCTGGGGGCCTACCAACCTGCGGAGGTCTGTCAGGTGATTGCCCATCTTCTCCAGGAGTTTCACCTCCTCATCCAGGAAGTGGTTCTCCAGGAAGTAACGGAGATGATGGTCTGTGTGGGCAGAACCCAAGGCTTGCAGATCCAACAGGGCCTCGTGCAGGTTCTTCTCTAGGGCCAGGGCAGCTTCCATGGCGTTTAAGGGATCACCCCAGTCATCATGCGATGGTTTCTCCACTTCTGGGAAGAGGGCGTGACCGCCGCGCTGATTTTGCATCTTGAGGAGACGCTTGGCGCCCTGGCGTTTCCCCTCAGCCAACATGCGGAAGAAGTGGCCCAAGCTCTCCAGAGCCACACCGTCGCGGTGGAAGTAGGAGCCCAGAGAGAGGTAGGTATGGGAGGCCCGCAGGTGCAAACTGACAAGGCGGTTGACGGCAGCCTCCACCTCCGTGGAATAATTCTGACGAATCAGGGAAGTCATCGTTGGTCTGCAACAAGATGACCACAAACGTGCGTTCTCTGCTCCCAGAAGCAAAAGATGGCGGAGAAGTGGTCCCGGAAGTTGCAGCTGGAGACGCAATCAGCGGACAGTCAAAATCCAGAAGTCAGAAGCCGAAGGAGATAGAGCCCCTGGACCTGCTCAAAACACAGTTGGAGCTAGAGACAGATCAGCAGGTCTTGAAGTGCGCTGCTGCTTGTTTTCTTTTAAAAGCTATTTGTTAACTTGAGAGGAAGAGAGGGCGGGAGAGGGAGCCATCATGAGCACTTCTGTCCAAGGGCATTCACTTCCTGAATGTCCACAATGGTGGGACTGGGCTGGGCGCCAAAGATGGATCCAGGAACTCAGTCCAGCTCTCCCACGAGGTGGCAGGAACGCAATCTCTTGAGCCATTACTGCCACCTCTCGGGTTGTGCTTTAGCAGGAAGCTGAAATTTGGATCCAGAGCCATGGTCCAAACTCAAGTATACTGACATGGGATGCAGGAATCTTACTGGTGTCTTAACATCTAGGCTAAACACCCACCTCAAGACTCTAGTTTTAAAGCAAAAAGTACATTGTACATTTAATCTGACATTTAATCTTGTGTAAAAGATCCACAGACTCCACTTTGTAAAACTCACATATCTATATACATATAAATGTAAACATACATAGAAAATATAAAATATACTAAATGTTTTTGGAGCTGGTGTTGTGGCCACTCAGGTTTCCCATATGAGCGGGGAACCGTGTCCTGGCTGTTCCATATCTGATTCAGCTTCCTGCTAATGGCCTGGGAAAGCAGCAGAAGACGGCCCAAGTGGTGGGACCTCTGCATTCAAGTAGGAGGCCCAGAGGAAGCACCTGGCTTCCGCCTGGCCCAGCCCTGATTGTTGTGGTCATTTGGAGAGTAAACCACAGGATGAACGATCCGTATATCTCTCCCTTCCTCCCTCTCTCTCTCTAGCAATGCCTCCCCCCCCCCCCAGAAAAAAAGTATGGTTGCATTATAACGACTAGGATTCCATTCAGTTCTCAGTGTTTTCCAGATTGTGTGCAGTGAGCATATGTTTTTATATTCACGGATAAAAACCAGTTTTTAAAAGAGCTTTCTAATCTTCATAGCCTATATGAAACAAGTGCACAATGACAGTGCTGCAAGAACTGTCATTTCAAAGGCTAAAGACCATAAGCATTACAATGTTTGGACACATGGGGGCACTGAAACCAAGTTTTAATAATTTAAGAAAAAACAAAGCTCAAAAACTGAAACAGCTGACTTGTGTTAGAATTCACTGAAGGCCAGGTTCTAGTGTGTAAGCATATATATGTTATCTTTGCATTTAATCTTAACATTAACTTTGTGGGACAGTGCTGTGTCATCCCCATTTACAGAGAAGAGCTCCGAGACTCAAAGCCATGCGGCTACTGAAAATTGTGAAAAGCATTTTCTGTGGTCTTTGCCTATAATCATGCTCTCCTACTTGCAGTTGTTTGGTGAGAATTCTATACTATACCTCTGAGCAAAGGCTTAATTCTCTCTTAAGCCATGACCTACTTCAAGTTATCAAAAGCTTTATCTCTGTATCTGAGTGTAAGAACACTTCCAAAGTAGAGAATGGATATATAATAAAAGTTAGCTTTTCATCAGAAATATATCATAAAACTGAAATGGATGTTTGGCCTAGTGGTTAAGGTGCCAGTTAGGACTTTTGCGTCAGAGACAACTGGCTCTGCTGTTGTCTCCAGCTTCCTGCTAGTGCAGACTCAGGGAGGTAGTGATGGTGGTTCAAGTACTTTTCTTCCTGCCACAAATGTGGGACCCAGATTGAGTCCTAGCTCCTGGCTTTGGCCTGGCCCTGTCCCAGTTGTGACAGGCATTTGGGGAATGAACCAGTAAATGGGAATTACTTCTATCTGTCTCTTTCAGTCTGACTTTCTGCCTCTGAAATAAATACAAATTTTCAAAAATCTATTATAAAATTTGGGAAGTAGGGAAAAATTAGCATTTTGCTTCATTTTCTCAGTCCTTATTTTTTCTCCAATATTATATATATTCAGTATAAAGTCTTTTGAGATTTTTTTTTTTTTGACAGGCAGAGTGGACAGTGAAAGAGAGAGAGACTGAGAGAAAGGTCTTCCTTTTTCCGTTGGTTCACCCCCCAGTAGCCGCTGCGGACAGTGCACTGTGGCCGGTGCACTGCACTGATCCGAAGCCAGGAGCCAGGTGCTTCCTCCTGGTCTCCCATTCGGGTGCAGGGCCCAAGCACTTGAACCATCCTCCACTGCACTCCTGGGCCACAGCAGAGAGCTGGACTGGAAGAGGAGCAACTGGGACAGAATCCAGCACCCCTACCGGGACTATAACCCGGTGTGCCGGCACCACAGATGGAGGATTAACCTATTGAGCCACGGCGCCAGCCGAGATTTTTAAGTGGCAAATATTGTATATAATATGCCATATTTTGAAATGGCGTAGATTACCTAAATCAACCTAATTAACATGAAAATGTTTCAGCTTCTTCTTGCATTAGAGAAACACAAATCAACATTACATTTTGTACCTATCCTGTTTGTAAAAATGTATGTTTGATAATATACTCTAATTCTATTGGTGAGACGGTGGAAAAATGCATACTTTCATACAATCCTGGTGGTATGACTCCTACTATGATTTGAATATTGTTTATCCCATATTTGACTTATGTTGAAATTTAATACCCATTATTGAGATATTAAGATATGTGACTAAGTGAGATCTTTAAGATCTTTAAGAGGTAATTAGGACTCTACCTTCATGAATGGATTAACGAGTTATCTTAATAGCAGGTCAGTTTGGCTGGGTCTCTTGTATACTCCCTCTCACCCTGTGATACCTTGGAACTCTGCCAGAAAGTGGGCCATCACCAGATGTGGTCCCTTCAACTTTGGACCAGAACCTTGAGCAAAAATAACTCTCCCTCTCTTTGTTAAAGATTTTATTTATTTATTTGAGAGGTAGAGTTACAGACAGTGAGAGGGAGAGACAGAGAGAAAGGTCTTCCATCCACTGGTTCACTCCCCAAATGGCTGCAATGGCCAGCGCTGAGCGGATCTGAAGCCAGGAGCCAGGCACTTCCTCTGGGTCTCCCACGCGGGTTCAGGGGCCTAAGCGCTTGGTCCATCTCCTACTGCTTTCCCAGGCCATAACAGAAGAGCTGGATCAGAAGAGGAGAAGCTGGGACTAGAACTGGAGACTGTAGGGGATGCCGGTGCTACAGGTGGAGGATTAGCCTACTATGCCACAGTGCCGGCCCCTCCATCTCTTAAAACTTACCTGACCTATGGTATTGTGTTATTAGCAACAGAAAATGGTCTAAGACAACCTTCATGGAGAAGAATTAGCAAAATCCAACAAAGTTACCTTTGCATTTACTTTTAATCTAACACTCTTTCTTGGGTCAGTTTTCTTTGAAGATACACAACCATAGACCTGAAGCAACACATATGCAAGTTATTCATTGTCTCATTATTTGTAATGGCAAAATATTGGAACGAACCTAAATGTTCTTCCATAGAAGACTGACTGTAAAAGAGGTGTATTTCCAGAATGAAATAGTGTTTAACCAAACAAAATCATGAGAAAGGAAATTTGTCCAAGAGAAACTAAAAGGGTTAAAAGGTAGTAACTTCTAGTAATAATGAATATACCTCAAGCTCAAATCTTGGTTTCTAAATATTATAGCCCCTTCAAAGAGACCAGAGTTCCTTGGAGAAATGGTAGTTGAACTTTGGGACGGGTAAAGTATAAGGTGAGATTAAAATATCCATGCTGAGAAGAAGAAAAAACTCAGAGACTGATGGAGATAGTTTAAAAGGTTAAAGAAGCAGCTTAATGGGAGTCCTACTGGCTAAATCTGAGATAATTTAAGCATCAAAAAAGAATACAGACAGTAATGGATTACAGCATAGTAAGTAAAACAAACAAAAATAAGTTTATAGTGATATTCATTAAGAATAAAGCAAGAAAAGGGAAAGGAAAGAAAGATTTAGAGATAGAGAGGAAGTCTCTTCTATGCAGAGAAATATATACAGAGGATGTAATAGAACTGGAAAGCTACTTTCACAAATATACACTAATAACTGCCTCTGGGCCCAAGATTTATTTATGTATTAAGAATGCAAGGTGATTTCCTAAAAATATCAGACTTTGAAATGGAAAGCCTTGATCAGATATGGAAAAAGCTGTGAGATCTTTACTTTAATATGTTTTTATTTCACACCAAAGCTGAAAATTACCTCTTACATGTCTAAGAGGTAGATCTCTAATTTCCTTACTTGAATTTTTAAAAATCTTTTTTTATATGGTTACAAAGACATGTTGGAACTATGTGCTAAAAGAGGCTTCATCACAAACAAAATCAAAAGATAAATGTCAAACTGAAAGTTAATATTTGCAATATGTATCATAAAGGTCTAATTTCCTAACATAAACAATTCATTTTTTATATATCCTTAAACTAGGGAA